>NW_024349797.1:2263874-2325545 GCF_902729225.1 Pteropus medius | reverse complement strand
ACAAAAATTTCCACTACTCTTCTTTCTAACTTCTAGATTGGTTTAATTGAAGACTTTTCTAAATTGAAAAGACAAATTGTGGGGGAAAAAAAGTTGTTGGCAGGAGTTAAAAAGCACAAAACCTGGCTCAGGACTTCCTTGATTTAAATCCTTGACCTTGAGCAAATTACTCCATTCCTCTGTACCTCAACTCTAAACTCTCATCTATAAAAGGGGAATGCTGATGATAGGCTCACTTCAAAGGTTTGTTAAGTGAGTTAATATATATAAAATGATTAGAATAGGACCTGATATGTAGAGGGTGTTATGTAATCATCTCTATCATTATTATTTATAACCACCTGCTATGGTATGAATTTTTGTATTCCCCCCAAAGGTCATATGTTGGAATCTTAATCCCAAGGTGATGGTATTAGGAGGTAGACCCTTGGAAGATGACAGTAGAGCCCTCAATGATTGGGATCTGTGCCCTTATAAAAGAGGTCCCACAGATCTCCCTAGCTGCTTCTATCACATGAGGAAAAGATGAGACGTCTGTGACTCCGAAGAGGGCCTTCGTTGAGCCATGATCTTGGACTTCCAGTGAGAAATAAATTTCCGTTGTTTATAAGCCATTCAGTCGATGATGTTTTGTTACAGAGGTCTGAATGGACTAACACAGCATTCCTCTGCACAATCAGAATTTTTTGAGAACTGTGTGACCAAAACAAAATACAAAATTAAGTTGGATGTTGAGACTGATTTAAGACTATAAATTGGCTCAGGGCTCTAACTTAAAAACACAACAGGAACTGGCTTTGGATGAGTTAAACAGAAGAGGGATTTATGGAAAGGATATTGGGTAGCCCACGGAATCTCTGGGAAGGCCAGAGAGACAGGCTCAGGGCATGAATGAGAACAGAGGATGCTGGGCAGCACAGAAGCTGTCTAGAGAGTCCTGCCCTGGCCTCAGAACCCTGGGAAGCTTGTGACACAACCAGGGCTGAGGCCTGAAGATGACCATGCTGCTGATGATACCTTGAAATCTGGACATGGTGACTGCAGCTGCTGCTACCCCCATCGGAAAAGAATCTTTGAGGCACTCTCTCTGTGGTCTCTGGTTCAGAGTCCAGGGCAGTGCACCCGATTGGCTGAGGCCAGATCACATGTCCAAGCTCTGCAGATGAAAGAGTCTGGAAAGCAAGTGTCTGGCATTTTCAGCCTCTATAGTGAGAGGTGAGCAGTGGGCTCTGACTTCCGCTGAGACTCAGGATGGGGTCTTCCACACATCTGGGGAGGGATTCTGTGGCTGAGCAGCTGAAATATGACAAATGTCATCTATCACCCCTACTTTCAAATTTTGTTCCATCATATTAGCATCATTGATGGACTTTGTAATAAATAAAAATTTACAAAACTGGCCCAGTGCTCTTGTGACCCTTATTTTTTCAAGTCAGAGGTGTAGGTGACGAATTTCTGTGAGTTCTGAGAAAGATGAAAGCTCTGCTGGTTGGATTTGGGTAGGAGCTTTTCTTGGAGGCTGTGATTCTGGACCTTAAAGGATGTTGCACTCCAAATTTTTATAAATGATCGATGCTCCTGTGATTCATAAAATGCAAATTCCTTAGAAGATACAAAAATTATCATTATTTTTATCATTTTGCATTTTTTTTGGATCAAAAAAAAAAACCAAAACTACCACCACCATTCTTTGAAGACTGAAATATTTTGCTTTGAGAAAGAAGCCTTTAAAGTCAAAGGCTGGAATCCCTGAGCGTTATCTAAATGGAGAAATGGAGTCCCAAAGGGTGAAGTGACTTACCCAAGGCCGCACAGTCTAGTTTAGTGGCAGGATCTGGGCCTCGTGCCCCAGTCCTCGGTGTTCCCTCATTGTCATGCTGCCAGGCACTGGCCCCGGAGCAGGCCCAGTCATCTAGCCCCAAGGCTCTGTCTTCCTGAGACTTCTTTCTCAGGCAGGTCCTAACAAGAGACCCAAAGCTGCATTTAAATACTGGCCTGTGGCCACTGCTGCTGCTTTATTCATTCTTACCTTCTGGGGTGGGAAATCCTGAGTGGCTTTTTCTCTGCCTCAGGCTGCTCTCTGGAGAGAAGAAGATTAAAAAAAAGCCAGCAGACAGTAGCCCCAACACTTGTGCCGAGCTTCACTTGCTGGACTCCAGCCTCTGCTGGATTCTACCCTGCCTCCTCTCTTGTGTCTAACCTTCTGCCCTAAACCTTGACTTGCTCCAGATCCTAGGAACCAGATACTCTGGTCCTGAATTCACACTTTGGCTTCCAGCTATGAGCCTAGGTCAGATCTTGCCATCTGCTGAGTGTACCCTGCAATGGAACAGCCTGTCTCCTTGCCCAGCCAGCCAGATCTGTACCTGGTCACCCCTGAGGAAGCTTCATGGAAGCAGGGCTCATATCCTACCTGCTCTGGCATCCTCAACACCCAACAGGGCATGGGACAGCAAACCCTGGTTGTAGAGATAAATGACCTGCTCTGTTTGGATGCTGCCCACACCTAGTTATGACAAACTAGAAGGAACAGAGGTGGAGATGTTGAGAGGGTAAACTGTGTGAGAGAGATTTTCCATCTATACTACCTGGGGGTATTTCTGTCTTGTATTTTGTTTGTTTGTTTGTCTGTCTGTCTGTTTGTTATTGTGTGTATTTTTTTGTCTTGTATTGACACCAGTTATTTAAGAAACCACAGTGCTATAGACAAGATTTGGGCTGTGGCCTGCCCAGGCCAGAGCAGGGAAAACTGGTCTTGGGAATCCAAAGAGACCTTCAGGTAAAGTCAACTTAACTAAACCAGGGAGCAAGACATTCATTCATTCATTCAATAAATGTGTATCGAATACCATATGTATCCGGTTTTATGCTAGACACTCAAGGTTCAATGGTGAATAAAACACTCTTTCTGCCGTCAAGATGCTTAGCGTGAGGAAGACAAAGCAAGGAACTGGTATTTACAGTGGATTATGATACATGCTGAAATAATAATAGCTAATATTTATTGAATGCTCACTGTATGCCAGGCTCTGCACTAAGCCATTGACTGTGCATCAGTTCAGGTAATCCTCACAGGAATCCAATTAGTAGGTCTCATTATTATTTCCATATTACAGATGAGGAAATGGAGGCACTAAAAGGTTAAGTGACTTGGCTAAGGGGTGAGTGGCATACCAAAGATTAAACCCAGATAGTTTGACTCCAGGGCCTATGCTTCCAGTTATTCCCTATAGTTCTGCCTCTTCACAATAAAAGAAAGCACAGGACACTATTGAAGCACATAAAGGTGCACTTAACGTGAGAGAGCATGGAAGGCTTCCTTGAGGAGTTGACATGTAAGCAGAGTCTAAAAGGAGAACAAGGAGAAAAGAGCATTCCAGACCGAGGGAACAGCATCAACAAGGACTGCAAGCAAGAGGCAAGGGTGCAGTAGTTACTGTTTAGTGAGCACCGACTGCTTGCCAAGGACATCTAGAAGCATTCAGAGACTAACTAATATCAACACGATTGGCTTGTAGAGAGTGGGGAGAAGGCTGGAGAGAGAAGAGGCTGAAGGGTTTGATAGGCACCAGTTCACAAAAGTCATTAAAATCCAGGCCAAGAGGTCACGACTTTATCCGGAGGATATTGCAGAGACACTGAAGGATCACAGGAGAGTTTCACAATCAGGTTCCATTCCAGAAAGCTTGAGTCAAACAAGAATGGAGGCCATGAGAGTTGTCTAGTCAGGAGATGATGGTGACCTGAGAAGGGGACTGGCAGTGGCACGAGAGAGAATTAGTCTCGGTTTGATTACTCTGTTGTAAAGGAGATCACCCTCAACCCCGAAGATTGCTGGGGACCAAGACATCTAGCCAGCCTCAGAAGGTCAAGGGTCAGCGCTGGTCCAATGCTACACAAAAGGCCAAAGTCTAATCAGGCAAGTGGATGGTAGAAGAAAAGTCCAACAGAAGGTAGTAGGGCCTTAGCCGCAGAAATAAGAGGCCAACGAAAGGACTGCACTCCCCAGAAGACTGGATGAGGAAAGAGAATTTTCCGCTGGACGGGTAGCGACGGGGAGACAATTGGGAAGCCAGCACCAGGAGCCAGGGTCCCAGAGGTTGTCCTGCACAGGCAGTGAGACCGAGGATGCTCATCTGTGGTTCAGAAAAGCAGGGCTCCGTCTGTGTTCCCCTTTCCCTCTCTATAGCCAGGTGGGTCCTATTTAATCAGGTCTGGCTTGGAGGTTGGTGGGAGGGGGCAATGTCATGAAGGGGAAAGAACAGAGTTTTGACCTCAGACAAATCAGAGTTTGAACCTCATCTGGAGTCGTTTACTAGTTCTATGACACCAGGCGAGTTATTTAACGTCTCTGAGCCTCAGCTCACTCAGTTGTAACATGAGGATAAGAATATCTACTCCATAGGGTTATCGAATGGGAATAACAGAACTTATTGCACAAGGTTATTATGAGGATGTGGAAGTTAACATGTGAGAGGCCAGGGCTGGCACCATGGTGGGTGCTCTGTCAAGCCACCAGCCACTTCCCATCAGAAGTTGTCTATGTGCTGGGCCCTGGGCTGAAGATTTCAGATGTTACGTTACCTTCCTCTTAACAAATCAAAGGAAATGTTACTATTCTTATTTTGCGAGCAAGGAAACAGGCTCAGAAAGATGAAGAACTTTGTCCGAAATCATATCGCCAGCAAGTGTGTTTTCTCTGGAGACCACTAGTGTTTTCCCAAACTTTGGTCTGTATCCCCTATACAACTTTTTCTGTATCAGTTGACCACCTATACTATTTTTTGCTTAATATTTTATTTAATTTACTCTGTTTTTACTTTAATGTATTTGTTTTTTAAACCATTAGTATCTCAACTTTACTGAGATATTAATTCACATACCATCCAATTCACTCATACAAGATATACAATTTTCTATTTTTTATAGTCAAGAGTTTGCAACCATTCCCACAGCAAATTTTAGAACACTTTTATAATAAATTGACTTTTAAAGGAAACTTGGTATCATTCTTATAGATGGAAAACTTATATTATTTACCATTAACAGAAGTCAAAACAAAAATAAAGCAACAACAGCTAGGCAATGTTATTAAATACTCTCTAGCTAGTGATAGTGTCTGAGCTTGATACTTTCTCTCTTTGCCAAAAGGGAGACTAGTAGATGTCAAAGAGTTGTTAAAAAGACACGTAGTTTACCAGCAGTAAACTAAGACCCTCTTTTTGACATAATCAGAAAAATAAAAACATTGCAAAGAAACTTACTTTCTCGCTGTGTAATTTAATGCCATATCCTTGAACCACCTGTGTATACAATTCCATACTTACCTCCTTAAGGTAAGGAAAATGACTTGTCTAACGTCGCACAGCTAGGTACTGGCAAACTGAATCTGAAATTGAGGCTTCTTAACTTCTAATGTTCTTTACATTATACCACAATCTTCTTTGCAATTATTAATTTAAATCAGGTTGAGTGCCTAATGTGTGTGCTAAGCAGCCCTGTTAAAAATTCATAAAGCATAAATTTTATAGCTAGGAACCTCAGAAATAATCTAATCCAACTCATTTCATTTTACATATGAGAAAACTGATGAATTTGTTCACCTAAGAATGTTTAGAATTGCCTATCAGTCAGGTGACTGGAACATATAACCAAAACTATAGCTATAAACAGCCCGAAATTAAAATGATCCTCCTCTGGTCTGGGGCTTGAATCAAGCTTCCTAATCTTTCAGTCCTGCTCTAGCTTCAGCCTTGCTCTTTAATTTGGGCCTTTGGTCTGCCCCAACCTCTGTATGAGTAGTTTCTCCTTGCTCCAAACTATCGAGGTGGCTTGAAAGAGGGTGGAGGGGATATGTTACATGAGAGAATTGAGAGGTTGTCAAGAACTGTGAAGGCTCTGATATTTTATCTATCTATCTATCTATCTATCTATCTATCTATCTATCTATCTATCTATTTAAATAAATTCTTTATTTAAAAAAAGGAGATTTTTAACCTTTTTGCAAGCTAACAAGTTAGCGGGCAGTCCCATGGATGCTGGCAGAATACACAAGACTTCTAGGTCAGAAACAAAGGACTTCTTAACTCTCAGCAATAACAGTAGCAGGAGCCTTTGCATTTTCTAATGCTGGTTCCCTGAACCCCAGTGTAAAGAGGGCCGGGTGACACGTACGCACAGTGAAATGCATTGCAAGAGAGGAACCTAAAGCTTAAATACCAAGGAACCAGATCTCAAATAACTGGCTGCAAGCATTCCTGCATTTTGCTCTGAGAAAGACACTATCTCATAGTCTGGAACAAATGGCAGTCAGTGGCTGCTCACAAGGCATGCAGAAATGTGACAGACCCATGGAGAATTGTCTCCCACTAAATGTAGTTAAGTACATATGTGGCAAGTGAGCTCTCAGTCCTCTAGCTACATCAGAGGGCAAGGGGTGGAGAGGATGGGGAGATAGAAGCACAGGTTGATTAATCCCATTCTTTCTATATTGATTCTTATTGGTTTCAGTTATGGAAAGAGCATTTGGAGGCTTCTTTGCAGATTTTGGCCTATGTCTCACTTTTTGATGCATGTAGCCCTCAATTCACTGCTGTGATAGGGTTTAGACAACTCAAATAATTCCTTTGCATAGCTATTAGAAATCTCTAGAAGCTCCATAGCTCCACAGAAGGGAGAAGAATGTAGCCTTCCAAATGTTATCTGTTTGCTGGAGATGGTACATGCTGGGAGAACCCACAGTGGCCACACTGCAGTCATGTGTGGACGTACAACTATCTCTTACATCAATATCTGTAATCAGTGAGGTAAGGTTTGCCAGTCACCAATCAACAAGACTTCTGATTTGGTCTAGTCTTTCATTTGAAACAAGGACTATATGAAAACAGACTTTATTTGTTATGTGGGCTCCATCTCTGAGGCAGCTAATTTGTATTTATAACTAAGACCCAGAATCCAGGCCTCTGACTCTAAGATCTCAGGCTGTTAATTTTATTCCTTTTCCTGGAAGAGGATGAAGTCCTGGGATAAAGGAAAGCCAATGCAGCTTAGGACAGCAGCTCACAGCCATTGCCAGAACCACACAAGTAGCTGGGATATGATCCACAGAGGGATTCTGTGTCATTCCACAGGTCCACAGTATCTTTGCTACCACATTAGATGGGAATTAACCAATCAACTTGACTCAGGCAGTGAGAGCCTAGCAGGTGAGTCAGTGACTAGACCCTCTGACTAGGGTCAAAGGGCAAAAATTATGTCAGTAAACCAGGCAAAACCCAACACTACAGGGCAAAGGCCATTCTAGTGGGACAGATTAAGACGGTGATTCTAAAAGAGTAATAGGAAGGCCACAGATCATCCAGCTGGTGTGGTGGGCTGCTCTAAATATAAACATAACATAAATATAATTTAGAGCTGGCCATCCAAAGTGGTCCTTCCATCTCATTACCTTCTGGAGAATTAAGAAGTAGGAGATAAATAAGGTGGGGGGGGGTATCCATGAGGTCTTTTTCCCTGTCTAAGCAATACACAAACTACAGCTTTTATACACAGTTCCTTGGAGCTACTGTGAAGAATTTCAGTTCGTAAAGATCCCCAAAGAGCTATGGCTGCTTACAGACTCTATATACTGCCACAGTATATGTCCTTTGTTGTAATCCTCAAATAGTACCACACCCGGAAGGAGAGGACTTCCTTCTTCCCATAAGAAGTCACAAGACCTAATGTCATCTCATGAATGTCTAGCACCCTTTTGGCCTGTGAACTCATCAGTACCTCTGCATTAATGCTAAGACTAACGTCCCGGGACCAATATTTGTTACTGGCAGAGGACTGTGAAAAGAATTCCTACTTTCTGTCCAGTGAGCTCAACCTTTGAGCTATGCGCATCAATAAATATTCACCTGTCTCAAAGAGGAAAAAACAACCTGTGCAGGGTGATTGAACTCCAGCATTATTGGCCAACCTGGATCCCAGGAATGCTCTGGAGATTGCCTTGACTCTTGAGTTTGTATTTTTCTGTTTATTGTGAAAAAGAAAGATTAATTTGCAAACCTTGGGTGGTCATACAGCCTTAATGGAGAACGGAACTCATCAAATGCACAGAATTTCCATAGCAGCTTTTGACCATTGCCTTTGGTTTTACTTTTGTTAACCTTTTCTACACTTGGCCTCCACACTGTGGCCCGTTAGCACCAAGAGCTATTAAGTCTGAGAAGAAGCTCCAAAAAATAGTTTGTAAATTAAAGTTCATTCCTAAGCCAGGGGACTGTATACAGATTGAACTTTCAAGGTACTGTCTTAGAGTTTCTAGTGGCTTGTCACTCTGGGAACCTCCCGGTTAGCTAGCATCCTGGAACTTTGCCTGGCCCACCCAGTCAGGCCTCCTGCTCAAATTGTAATCTGAAAACTGGGTCTTCTAATACCCAATGAAACACACGTATCTAATACATGATGTTTGTGAAATTCCACTGCATTAGTTTCCTGTGGCTATTGTAAGAAATTACCACAAAATTAGTAATTTAAACAATAGATTTTTATTTTATAAGCTAAGATCAAGGTGTCAGTGGGGCTGGATTCCTTTCTGGCGTCTCTATGAGAAATCCTTTTCTTTGCCTTTTCCAGCTCGAGAAGCCACCCACATTTCTTGGATAATGACTCCTTTTCTCTATCTTCAAAGACTTAAATCTCTCTGATGATTCTTCCCTAGTTATATCTCACTCTGATTGATTCCTCTTCTACCTTCCTTTACCACTGTGATTACATTGGTCCACCCTGAAAATCCATAATAAGCTCCTTATTTGCAGATCAGTTAATTAGCAACCTTAAGTCCATCTCAACCTTAATTCCTTTTTGTCACATTTCGAATATATTCACAGGCTCTGGGGATTTGGACATGGACATTTTGGGGAGGACTGTTATTTTGCCTATTGCAGTCCCCTTGTGAATTTCAGAGGTAAGTCAATGTGAAGATCTGCTTTATGTCTATCTTTCCAGCTGGCCTGTGTAGAGGGGTCAAACCTTTTCACTCACACTACATCTTAAATGTACAGTCTGTAGCTGACCTGATTCTCCCCCTGAGCTGAGGATTGGGGAGATTTTTAACTGAAAGTGCAATTTGGGGGTCTCGGATACATGTGAGATCCATATAGAATCCTTTTGGTTGATAAATGATTTAGTTATTTAACTGACACTTAGAGAACACTTATATATAAGAGCTTCACAAACTAATTTAATTCTTATAACAATCTTATCGAATATGTACAATGGTTATCGTCCTCATTTTACAGCTAAGGAAATTGAGGCACAGAAAGGATAGGCAATTTGTCCAAGGTCACACTGGTATTATGTGGCAGAGATGGGACTTGAAGCCAGCCAGTGTGTGGGCAGTCCAGAATCCTTGTTCCTAACCACCATATCGAGCTGCCTGGTCCTCTCGGGTCCTGCTTGCTCTGCAGGCCTCTGATGGTCCTGGCTATGATAGGTGAACTGTGGTTCACCTATCTCTGAGCCCTGGCTTCTCCCCTTTGCAACTTGGTACTCATTTCTCCTGTGTTCTCACTGGTGCAGATCCCTGATTCTCCCCTGAACTAGCTGCATGTCACCTTGCCCCACCAGGGCCATCCCACAGCAGGCTGTTGGCTCTCAACATGATAGCCATGCCATGTGGGAACTGTGGGGACTTGGGACAACTAAACCTCAGAGCCTTTCTCTGCCTACCCAGGCTTCCCCACCAGGTTCATTCTGACATGGCTGCTCTAGTTTGGTATAAAACTGCCTTGCAGGCAGCTTCATCCCAGAATCCCAGTGGGAAGCTGGGTAAGAGCCCCTCTGTGCTTGCACTAACACTCGTTAGGTAATGCACCTTTCTCATTACCATCCAAGACCTGGAGAAGAGGGAAAAACATGATGCACTTCTGACCTTCTTTTCTCCTCTCTCCCCTACTACCAGCAGGCAGATCAGAAAGGAGGTGCCTGCTCTTTCACTGCCCTAGAGCTGGCCTAGCTGGCCTCTCCTCTGTTCAGAGAGGACTCAAGGAGCTGGTCCTTTAGGCTTGGCTTTGATTTATTAAGGAAGGAGCATTCAGAAGGATTTGGAAGTCTCTTAAGTCATGACTAGTTTCTTCAACTCTACAATGGGACAACACATTGAAGCCTGGCCATCATAGGCCCTCAGGGTACAGTAGTTATTTATTACTCTCTAAACCCAGAACTTTCATACTTTTTTGTCTGCATGTAGGAAATATGTTTTACGTTGTGACCCATATACATATGCACATATTGTACACAACCGGAACAAAGGCTACACAAAACAATACTTATTATTACTTAATGCAATGCACCTGATAATTTTAAATATTGTTTTTGAAAGAAAACACTGGTGACCTATGTCCCCATCTTCAAGCAAACTTACTTGCTTCCTTCTCCGTAATCTTAATGCCCTAGGCAAAGCTCAATTATAAAACTTCTCATGCTGTATTGTAATTTACAGGTCTTTCTCTCTCACTTGAGAGAGACTCTCTCCTTTTCATCTTTGCATCCCTATGAGTAGCACATCCCTGAGTAAACAGACTTTTATGAAAAATGCCAGTTTGTGTGCTCCACAGCAAAGGTCAGTGGTTTCTCTTATCGTGGCACATATCACCTAGTTCTGGTGTTGGGGAACTCAGGCCTTGTCAGTGAGCTCTTTTCAGATGAGCTAATTCGAGCAGGTTTCCTGCACAAATTAATACATATACCTCCTGCAGAAAGGACTGCTGAGTGCAAAGAATGAAGATCACAGACTATTTCCCTCCCTTTAATTTTTTCCCAGAGCTGACCTGTTTGCAAACTTGTGCTGGAATGCCTTTATGCCCTCCACGATAACTTAATAACATAAAACTGACTGTGCAGACTCAAAATTCAGGGCATTTGGCATTTTTGCAAAGCCAGACTCTAGGAAACGTTCCCATTGCTGAACGCGTTCGATGTAGTTTAGGTAGCAAAGCTAACAAGAAATATATGTGCTGAGCCTAGTTCCTGTTAAATTAATAGATTCACGTTCTGGCACATCCACAACCTCACAAGTCCTAGCAACCAGATGACTGCATGGCAACACAGCAGCTGCGGCCACTGCACACGAGAAAAAATCAGAGTCTAGTGTCTCTAGAGGGAAAACAGAAACAGGCTTTGCAATCGCCAGCTTGTACAAGATTGGCTGAGGGGAGGGGAATGTGGAGGACACCAGTAGATGCCTGCCCTGGGATGAAGGGGTATAACATCTTTCCTGCTTCCTAAAACTTTGTTTTATGTTTTTAAAGTAAATAATTTGCTCCAGTCAGAGAGGAAATAATGCTAAGAGACAGGAACCATCAGGTGGACAGAATGTTCTTTGTAGCCCTGGAAGCACTGTGGAGGTAATACTTATCAGAGATAGTCCATGGCTTGCTCTTTCGCTGCAGGACCATAAGGTTTTCTTTCTAATATTTAGACCCTCCACTGAAATCATCTATCTTTTCTGGCTGCTAGGATTGAAGGCTCTTCTTTTTAGCTCTCTTCCCAGGACCAAGGCCTGACCCCATGGTCACTGATTATGCTGAGGCCTTGGGGATCAGGGTAGATGCCCCAATGAGGAGGAAGTGGACACCTGGACAGATGTCAATTCTTGTGACATAGAGACATCTGCACGTACTATCAGGTTGGTGACACCCAATACCAGGGCTGCCTGGGACTGTGCAGCAGCCCACACCTTCTGACCTAGTTTAAATTCAAAGATGACCCTTGCTCTGTTGAAAGAGTGAGGGCTGGGCCTTCTTCTGTTCTTAGGATGTATGTGTTACACTTAAGTCTCGTCTAGGACCCTGCCTCTTTCTCCATGTTCTGCTTTCCAGGTGACAGACCAGGAAGGCTGTGTGGGATTGTCACTGGACCCACATTGACTTCTCTTTTGGCCTACGTGTTAGTTATCTATGACTGCGTAACAAATGACTCCAACATATATAGCAGCTTAAGACAACGAACATTTATTATCTTACAGTTTCTGTGGGTCAGGAATCCAGACAGCTTAGCTCAATGCCTCTGCCTCAAGGGCTCTCATGAGGCAGCTATTGGCTGGAGTGGAAGGTGTCATCCTAAGGCTCAGCTGGCATGGTGGGGGTTATCCCTTTCCAAGCTAACTCATGTGGTTGTTGGCAGGCCTCGATCCCTGTCTACAAGGCTGCCTTATGACATGGCAGCTGGCTTCCCCCACAGAGAGTGATCTGAGAGAGCGAGAAAGAAACAGAGCACCCAAGATGGAAGCCACAGATTTTTTTATAACTTAATCTCAGCAGTGATGTCACATGACTTCTGCCAGCATATACTATTTGTTAGAACTGAGTTAGTTAGTCCAGTCCACACTCAAGATGAGGGGATCACATAGGGTGTGAATACCAGAAGTTATGGGATCATTAGCAGGGGGCGTCCTCAAGGCTGCCTACCACAGCTTCCACAGTTTGCAGTACTCCAGCAAATGCCACCCTATACAGAGAAAAAGCAACGCGTGTGTGTGCATATTTAAGTGTCAAGCCTTCACAGATTTACACTTTGGCTAATTATTCCCGGGCATGCAGAAATACTGAATATTCATGAAATTGTGACTGAGAATTTAGAATGACAATCCTGAACGAGAAATATTCTGCTCTTGTTCTAGCAGAGTATCACATGATTGTTTTTAGAAGCCTGGGTGACATAGTCTCTCTATTCCTCTTTATTATGTCTTTGCTTGCCTTAAGCAGAATGCAATAAAGAATTGCTTCTCTCTGTTACAAAACTGAAATGGGCAATCCCTCCAAGGTCTCCTCACGATAGTGTGATGTCATGAAAATTTCAGAGAATTATAATTATTGAAAGTCTAATAATGCACTTATTTCTCAAACAATATTATTTTTCTGACATGGTACATTTCCTATTTATATAGTACCATTAACAATGTCTCAGTAAAAATCAGAACTAGTGCATAAGAGCTGCAATGTGGGGGATTTCATGTTGCTAGGAGAACTTTGATCCTCATACTCCTAGTCTCTGGGTAAGTCTGTGTTTGTGGCTTCCCGTTAGGTATTAACAGCAGGCTTGCAGATCATTTCCCAGATGTCACTTTCCATCAGTTTCACATCCACCTTTCTGGACAAAGGCTTCACTCAACGCTACAGTTTCCTGTACTTTATTAAGAAGATGAAACATTGAAAAGGGAGGTTCTGCGATCTGGCCAATGTGCTAGTAGAAGCAGTATTGGGGAAAAAAAGAAAATTGTTGAGTCCTAAGTGCTAACTGATGCTTTTGAACCACCTTTTAAAAAGCTCCCTGTTTTCCACAACAAGCTACAATGAAGCTAATGTTTCTGTTATGAAAGCCCTCCACTGCAGTTTCAAATGTCTGCCTTTTTTTTTTTTAAGCCACAGCAAAGGCTAACCTCCGTTTTTCTTTCCAACTTCACTGGATCAGGAATTCTTCCCTAAAGACTGCTGTTTAACTACTTTGTTGTTTTTTACCAGAAACCAAAGGTGGCTTTTTGTTGTAGTTTTTAATAAGGTGAGCAAATTTATTTGGGGCAATGATAAGTTTCAGAACGACTCCTGCCTGAAGCTCCTCTCCTCAGCACTCCACCCTACCCTCTAAGTCACTTTTGGCCGGTGGTGAAACGTGGAATGCATCAGGCCCCAGAGATCTTCTGTGCTGAGTGTAAAGGAAGAGGTGGAAATCGTAGGGGTAGGATTAGAATAGAAACCATTTTGCAGCCCTAACTTAGGCGCTGAATAGCCCACCCCACATTCCCCTTAAGTATGGTATAGTAAACATGCTACACACTTAACACCAGTGGAAATCACTAAGGACACGCGTGCGGACCTTTTGAGGAAATGTAGGAAGGAGACCGGTGTTTTAAGGCCCTTCTTAGGCGTTATTTGGCAAAACACAGAGCACGCTCTTTTCTGACATGACCTTCTCGCTCAGCACCCAACGGAAAACTTTCTCTTCCCCCGCCGCTGTGTTTGTGGGTTGGGTGTGTTTCTCCTGGAACCCCAGCTCTCTGGGCTCCCTGAACCCCAACACCTCTTTCCATACCCAGCCCGAAAACAGGCTTGACCGCACTTTTTCCGCGCGGAAACGACCCGGCTGGAGCGAGCCTTCCCCAGAGGGGTGCAGGCTCGGCAGACAGCCGCCGACTTCTTTCTGCAACCGAGGGCGCAGAGCCCGGCAGACGAGGCCAGGGGCCCAGGGCGCGCGGGCGGGCGGGCGGGCGGGCGGCTGCAGGGCCCGGCGCGCCACCGCGCGAGCTGCTGGGTCACAGCCCGGGCCGCGAGGAAGTGACGACTGCGCCGTCCCGAGAGCAACAAAGTTTGAGTCTGCGGGCCGCGATCGCCTGCGCCCTGCACCCCTCGGAGCAGCCCCGGGATCGAGCGCGCAGGTGAGCTGTGGGCTCGGCGCCCCCTCCGCCGCCAGGGAGCCGCCGTGGGGCTCGGAAACCGTCCGGGCTGGGGCTTGGCCGCGCGGGCGGGTATGTGGCGGGCCCGCTCGGGCCGGCCGCGCTGGGCGCCAGGGTGCGGCGGGCGCTGCAGGGAGGGAGCTCGGCGACGCGGTCGGGGGTCCGGGCTGTGCCCCTGTGGTCGCTGATTTGCCGCGGGACTTAAAACAGCCTGGGCTGCAGGCGGGCAGCTTCAGGCGCCGTTTGCGAGGGGAGGGGTGCAGGGAAGGGGCTTTCCGCGGCCTGCGTCCGGGGCCAGTCCTCCGCCCCTCGTCCCCGGCCGAAAGGCGGGGGCCCGCCGCTCCCGGCCCCCCGCTCCCGGCCCCCGCCTGTGCTTCCCGGGGAAGCGTGCTCTTCCTCTTCGCAGTCCCCGGTGAGGTCGCAGGAAGGAAGTTACAGCAACTTTACCCCCAGTTTTCTTTGCTTGGCCCTCCAGTGACGAAGAGCTGAGCAACTCGGAAGTTTGGGAAAACAACTCTCTGTATTTCCAAAAAGCAAAACCAGAATTGCCCCCAAGCCCCCTTCAAACAAATCCCTCCTGACTCCCCACCTTATTTCCTCCCCCACCATGTGCCAAACCTGACAGTAATCACTAAGGCCTAACACTTTGCAATTTAGCCATAAAAACTATCAGCACACCCACGTACATATGTGAGTGTTTTCTATATAAAACTCCGAAACCCGCTTCCAATGGACTGTGTGGCGTGTCGCTCTTTTCTGTTTTCTGAAACTGCTGGGGCTGCAGGAATGTGCTGGGGAACTTTGATGGTGGTTCCCGCCGCTCTCGGTACCCTCGTGGCGCAGGATTTTTTTTTTTTAAAGAACAGCTGAGATGTTTATGACAACCCTGCAAAGTAACGCGAGGCTGCCGGGCCAAGCAGGTGGTCCCGGGTCCCTGGCTAGGGGACTGCAACTGTGGCGGCAGTGGCCTGGCAGCTGCGGGGACGCGTCGGTGTGTGCAGGAATGTACGTTCGTGCGGTGGAGACTCCGACACGGGATGGCTAGAGGTTGAATGGTGCGGTTCCTAGCAGCAGCTTCCTGCCTGCTTGTAATTACAGCGCGATTGCACAGTAAGGCATTGTTGGTGTGGATGTTTATACACAGGCTATTGTGCAAGACCTCGGTAGCAGAGAACAAAACGCAGATTTGCATTGCAAATAGCCAAGATAGATCTGGGCCTGAGTTGCAGTCACCACTCAGGTCTTTTTGGCCTTTAACCTTAGCTAGGTGATTTATTTCCTTGCTTCTCCCTTAACTTAGGACAGCTTGCCAAATGCCCAAGTGAAGACAGGGTCCCTCCACTCCCACCTTAGCCTGAAAACTATCCCAAGAGCTGTACCCTTATTGGTGTCTGTAGAAAATGTGGGATGACGTCAGCAGGAAAGGGAGATGGGAGATGGCTATCAACCTCCCTAAACGGGAAGGCAGTTTGAATTAGCAGAATTGCACGGGTGGCTTGATTGGGGCTTGGTTACAAAGAGGACACGTCAGACATGTGTGACTAAACTGGCTGGCAAGCTAGACTTTGAGCCTTGAAGTGTCAGCTGCAGAAACTTAGTAGGTGGGTCCTAATTCCTTTATTGTGTTCTGGGCAAAGGGAAGAGCGCTGGGGCTTTGAGGCTGTGTCTGTGATGGTGTCTCGGGTGGGGATGGGGGAGGCAGAGGAGGGACTCATGTATATTTTCTCCAGAGGAGCACCCAGACCCACTTCCTGAGCAAGGCCTGCTGTACAGTCCTCACACCCACTGAGCTGCCACGCTGCAGTAAGGGATCTAAACCTGCAAGTGTGGAACGAAGGCGATACGTTCTCCTTGAGGGTCTCAGAGACACAGTCAAAAAGCATGTACAGGTTGCACGTAGAGCCATTTTTCTCACGTCCCAAATCTCAGCCCACTCTCATCGGGCAGCACACAGCCCTGCTGGGCGTACGGTGTGGCTCAGTGGCATCACCCCACTGCAGTGCCTAGGCAGTCTCTCTGCTCAGAGTGGAAGGTACCGATGGTCCTGGCACACTGGAGCTCCCCTGTGCCTCGTTTTCTCTCTAACCAAGTAACTGAGTTTCACCTTGGAAGGAAAATGCTGTTTTGCAGCCTCATGCTGCTGTGTGTCACAGGCACAGTGACCTTTTGTCAAACTTTAGGGCACAGTCCCTGGCAAACACCTTTGTACTTCCAGAGACTCGAGGGAACATGTGAAATTAGAACATTTCTGGGAATTCTGGGATATATGGACACAGTTGCCACAGGGGAATGAGGTTTAGAGCGAAAACATCACCACGGTAGGAATTCCTGTGAATTGCACAACCCCTTCTTCTGGGTACATTTGGGTTTTTATTAGGTTTGACTGTCAAGGTTCTGGTTAGCTGCCTCGCTTTACCAGGGCTGCTTTAGTAATGGCCTGCTGGGGCCTACCGCTGGGCTTGAGGGACAGAGGATAGGAACAGCCCCTTCTGGCCCCAAAGAAAAGACAGCTTTGAGTTTGTAATCCTTTGTGTTCATATAGAACCCGGAGAGAATAAAAGTGCCCAAAGGAGCTGGTGCAGGAGAGCGGAGGAGAGGGACCCTTTGCAAAGGCCAGAGAAAGAAGGAAGCCCAATCCCTGGAGTTGTGCAGCCACCTGGAGCAGCAGCCTGCTCATATCTCCAGTTCGACCTGACTGGGTTTTGTGCATGACTCAGGCCCTGCCCCTGGCTTGCTCAGCTTTGCCTCTGCATTCAGAGCTTGCCCTGCAGTTGTACGCAGCAGCCGGAAACTAATCCTGACTTCCTTTCCCACCTTACGTAAATGTTGGTTTACGGCCTGAAGTTGCTGCCCCGTTCACGGCCCCTGAGCGGCCCTGCCTGCTGCCTCACTATGCATAATTAGGAATAATATTTAAAAAGTTCCGAATCACAACTTGACAGAATTAAAACATCATTTTATTGTTTTAGAGAAAAAACTGTTGGAGGTTATTAGAGAGCTCAGCAGCCCTGGAAAAAACCCCAAGGCACCCCTGGGAGAGGCAGATGGAGGAGTCCCCTGCAAGAGAGTCGTCTTAGAATGGAGGCCTTTTGTGCTCTCCAGGCCCCATATTTATATTTCAGTTCATCTGCCTCCGCCCAGCTGCCTCACTCCCTATTCCACAAACTGGTGTTTTGACATCATGACTAACCTCCAAAAGAGGAGGCAGAACACCCCCAGCCAAAAGAGGGTATTCCACACTCTGAAGAAAGTGCTGCCTTTTCTAGACTAGACGCCAGGCAGTTCTGTCCTGCAAATTTGTTTCCTTCTTTAAAACGTGTCCCCCTTCATTTCTCCTCACTGAAGCATCTCTTTGTGAGACCCTTAAACTCCTCCACCCCACCCCCGCGTCTACATGACACAGGGCACTGCTTTACGACTTCTGTCTCAAGTGCCACTTGAAATACACACAGGGCTTTGAATAAGCCTGGGATAAAGGGCTCCTCTGTAATCTCACTTAAAATGCCTGTTTGCAAGGGTCACCCTCCTGCTCAGCAATCTTCAATGACTCCCCACTGTCTGCATGGTAAGGATCAAACTTCTAGGCTGCCAGTCAGGGCCTTCTGCACAGGGGTCTGCCCTCCGCTGCTCTCCTGCCTGAACCTCCACGCTGACCCAGTGACCCACTCTGTGTGTTTGTCCAAACTGCTGGTGGCAGCATTCCTACCTCCTATGCCTTCCCGGAAGCCTGGAATGCCTCCTCTTTCCTCTCTTCCACTTGGCTTGATCTTGCCTCCCGTCCAGTCCTTCTGTTCAGGGTCCCCTGTCTCAGCCTGTGAGCCTCCCCCAGGAATTTCAGTAACATTCACTGGGGCTCCAATCTGAAGAAAACCTTGAAACCCGGTCCAAGGATTTTCAGCTTCTCCTTTGGGCCGTGGCTCTGATTATACCCTTTATTCTGAGTCTTAAACATGAGTTTCGGTAGATCAGTATGGTCACTTTTCAACTAAACTGGAAGTCCCTGTTTTGTATGTCTTTGTGTCCCAGGGCCTGGTACTCCACTCATAGCAAGTCCCAATAAACGATGGTGATAATAATACAAATGGCAATACTGTCCGCTTATGCATAGGTACCCATAGCCAAGCTAAGCACCGAGGACCGTGGTTCCTGATCTTTATTCTGAGTAATGCTGCCCTGCCTCCTTCTGCCAGTTAGTCTCACTTCGGTGCCTCCTCACCATGCGCCTCATGTTCAGCACCTCTTCCTCCTCGGTGCCAGACAGTGTTTGTGCAGCTTCCTTGTCCTGATTTGGGCCCGGTTTACCGGCCCCATAATGTCCTATGCCCGAGCACCAGCTCCCAGGGAAGAGCATTCATTGCCTGGGTTGGCCTGGCCTCCCAAGGGAACCAGACTGATAGGAGATAGGGCCAACTCTCAGGCAAGACTTATGAGGAAGGCGAAGAGATGCTTCCTGGTTGGCTGCAGGTTTGTTTTGCCTATACAGGTACTAAACCTATAAAACCAGGCCAAACTATAAAACTGAGTCTTGGGGTGATCTTGACTAAACGCTAACATTGGGCTTGACTAGGTGGATTCTGTTGTCTCCACCCAGTTCTCATGCTGTGAATCTCAACCTTGTATAAACTAATTTTTTTCTTTTTTAATTGAGATAAAATTCATATACCATAAAACATACCCTATTAGCTAGATTATTTTTAAAATTTGTTTTATTTAAAAATAAAATCTGGTACATTCTCCCCCCACCCAAGTTTTCTATTCAAAAATGTAATACATATATATAGTTCAAAATTCAAAAATGATAAGTTATACAGTGTACAGTAAGTCTGAAAAATAATTTTAACATAGACAAGAGATTACTATAAATGCAATAGAAATAGAAAAATAAATACCTATTTTAACTAACCTTGGGGGAAGAAAAACAGTTTTAAGAAAGATGCAAAGCAGAAGTCATAAGAAAATATTGATAAATTTGATAACATAAAACCTTGGAAAAATACATTTCTCATCTTTTAATGGTTCTCATATCTTCAGTCCTTCAGTGTCTTAGGCAACTACTGTTTGTCATTTTTCAGCTATGCTTCCAGGTGTAGCCTCTGCAAATACAAGAAATATGAATATATAAACAAATGCTGGCATACTATACACAGGGTTCTGTATTCTGTGTTTTTCACTTAATATGCCTTAGAGATTGTTTTGTATCAATGCATATAGAGCTGCCTCGTTTTTCCCAATGGCTGAATTGTTCTCCACTTTATAAAAATCCCATAATTTATTTAACTAGTCTCCTATTGAAGAGGATTTGGGTAGTTCCAGTCTTTTGTGACTATATGCAATGTTGCAGCTAATATGCTGAATTCATTTTTAACTGAAAGTTGTTGATGAACCATATGCAGGTGAAACTGGGATCTACATAGAAAACTATTTTTGGAAAGTTATGCATAAACTGTATTGAATAAGCCAATATTGTCTAGAATCTGCCGTTTCACTTAAATAATCAATTCTTACAACTGAATAGGATCTTTGGGACTGTTTTTATCCAGCCCCTGTTTTATAATAACTGCAGTAACAACATCTCAGAGAATCCTGAGGTTAAGAATTTAATCCTATGGTAACTCTCATTTTTAACTAAGGTTCAGAGAGAGTAAGTGATTTCACTAAGGACACACAGCAATAAGCAGAAGAGTCAGGGTACAAACCCCGCATTCCATTTGCTTTTGCCACCCTGCATTCATCATCTTAGCCATACTTCCAGCATGTATATTTGTAAACGAAGGATGCCATCTCTTCAGTGTCCGTAAGGCCATATACAAAGATTTTAAAAAGGGGAAACTTAAAAAAAAAAAAAAGGCCCAAAAGGGTGGAGGAGAAGTCTTTAATAAAGAAGAGAGTGGGGTGCTTTTTTGATAGACTTCTTACCACTGTATTATCTCATTGCAATCTTAGTTGATCTTAACTGCTGTCAACCTGTGAAGTGCCTAAAATCTCCTACCCAGCCTCAGCTGGCCAGTAAGATTACTTAGAGTTTTCTAAGTGCAGAATATGGTTTTGGGCAACACTGAGGAAATGGAGGCAACCTCCCAGTTCCTAAGATCCCAGGCATCTCATGAGGGACCCACGAGAAGGTCCGGTAACACAGACTTGGTACCTCTTGAACAGCCAGTTAAAGCAGACCCAACCGTCCTCACTGGGCATTTACAGAGCAGCTGCAGTGCTCTCAACACTACATGTAGCACAATGAGGGATACAAAGTGGGATCCCACCTGCTCCTTCCCCCCAGGAGGCTGGCAGTATAGTTTCTGAGATAGGCCGTACCCAGAAAGAAAAAGGAATTCGTTTTTACATCTGTCTCCTAGGACAATGGGATTTGGTGGAGTTGCATTTTCTGGGGGTCAGTTTCTAAAGTTAGTGTGTAAGGTGAAAAATAAGACTATAATTGAGATTAACCTTGAGAGTCCTTCAGGAGGGCACCAGGTAGGTGGCAGGCATACTGGCTCTTGATACTTAAATTCATCTTAGCCTGTTCCTCCTGTTCTAGGAGAAATTACAGTTTCTAAGGCTGAGCACCAGATAAAGTAGTTGGCTTGAATTTGGGAGCTATGTAATAGGAAATATGTGTGTGTTTAAATACTGGTCTCACTCAGCATGCTGAGATGCTTGTGCTCTGATATCTCTGAGGCAACAGACAGCAGGCAGCAGGCTCAGGGCTCTTAGTCCATGGTCGTCCCTGAATAGATGGCCGATTTATAAGTTAGGAAATAACCATGTGAGGTTAAGCAAGAAAGGCTCTTAGAACAGGTGAGCAGGTTGTCATGGAGAGGAGATCCATGGAGTGGGTTTTAAACGGTATTGTATCACCCAGGATTACAGATGAAGGACTTTTGTTTGGAGTGACCTGTCATTGGTGCGGGGCTAGGAGAGGGCGGTGCCCACGTGTAGCAGACACTTCTCTGCTCTAAGGCCCTAGCCCTCTATGTCTGCTCTCCTTCTCTCCCCTTCCCAGTCAACCCTCCACGGTCTCCCCATTGCAGGCTTTTGTAAGGAGTCTGCAAGGAATCTCCTGTATGAATCTGTGTCCACTTCTTCTTCAGCCTCCCAATAGCATGTGCTCTGGGACAACTTAGGAGCCAAAAGCCACTCCCCGCCCCTTACTTCCACTTGCGCTAGGGGTGTTAAAATCTCAGGATTTCCTCTGCCATCTCCAAGGGAGCTGTGCTGAGCTATCTCACTGGCATTTAGGATCTGACCTCCACATTATGGAGAAAAAGAAAACCAGCCATAGCAGCAGCAGTGGTAATCCTGCCCATCACGTTCGCGGGGTGCTTTCCCTCACACTTGTCTTCTTACACTCACTCAGACTACATACGTATATTGATTCCTTACTGTGTGCTTAGCTCTGTGCTAGGTACTGAGGATACAAAGGAAAAAAAAGATTCAGCTTCTTCCTTCAAGGTGCCCATGGTTTGTGAGGGAGGCAGACATGCACAAAAGCCAAGAGCAGTTAGTGCTACGGATGTCACTGTGAACGTGTCGAGGGGTCTCGTGGGCTCAGAGGTGGGACTGGTCATTCTGCCAGACTAGAGGACGGAGGACTGTTAGGAAAGGCCTGGGATGGCCCCAGGGCTCTGCATGAACACTGTGGAATTAATGAACCAGAGGCTTTCTGGAAGAGCTGATGTTTGAGGTGAGTCCTGAGAAACGAGTAGGCGTCCACCAGGTGGCAAAGGGAGTCAGGGCATTATAGGCACAGAGAACAGCTCAGGTAAGGCCTGAAGTGGAGGCGTGTCACAACACTGTTGGCCCTGGGAACTGCAAGCAGTGGGGTGTGATGAAGAACTGGTGCTGAGAGAGAGAGAGAGAGATTGAGAGAGAGAGAGAGAGCGCACGAGCGCGTGCGAGAGAATGAGTTGGGAGTAGGGAGAAGGGAAATTAGATTTTCTTTTTGAAATATCATTCATCATTCAGCGGTGGTGGGGAGGATTGACTGGATGTGGAGGAAGGTGGACAGCAAAGACAACAGAAAGGAGGTCATTGCGGTCACTGGGGCAAGATGGAAGAGTAGTGGAGGAGGGAGAAGCTGGATTATAAAGGTGTCAAGGGGTTTGGGTTGACAGGCCTTGAGGACCAAGGGAGAAGTCAGAGCGTTTGCTCAGTTTTCTGCTTGAGACACAGGAAAAGCAGCGGATTTACGGGAGACACGATATGTCTAATTTCTGACATGTTGAGTTGGAGATGCCTGTAGGGGAGCCAAGAGAGGTCTTTTGGGCAGTTAGACACATAGATCTACGGCAGGAGATCTCCAAGAGATGGCATTGGGGCGATGTTGCCCCTCCATGAACTCTAACCAGACCACTCCCCCAAAAATATCATTTAAGTTAAAAATGATTACTTACTGCGCAGCCACAGCTTTAAGACAAGTTCTAAACAAACCTGATTGCCTCCTTTTAGCTCCCTCCATCTATTGGACATTCTGGAGCAAACATTTGGGAGCCACCAGAACATGGAAGGCAGTTGGAGCTAGGGGAGTAGATGGCACCACCTATGGAGAACTCATAGTAGGAGGTGAGGGGATCACCATTTAAGGGGCAGGGTATAAGGGTCATCAGCAACAGAGAGAGAAGGAACTGACCTTGAGGAAGGGAGAAAACCAAGAGAGCGTGGTGTCATCGAAGCTGAAAACAAAGCATGATTTTGTATTCCTAGTACAGCCCATGGTACATAGAAAGTTCTCCATAAGTATTTATTAAGTCGGATTGAGATTGATCAACTCTTGATCACTGGGGAATGTCAAGAAAGAGGACTGAAAATAACGATTGACTCAGGAATTACGAGGTTACGGGGGCTTTGCCAGGCGGCTTCTTGTTTGATTTAACCTCCCTGTGAAATAGGCAGTGCAGGTATCACCTCTCCCAGGGTTGAGGTGATATGTGCAAGTTCTAGAGCCCAGGTTTCCTGACTCCAAGTCCACTTTTCTCCGAACTGGTGGGGAAATGAGGAAGAGTCCAAGGGAGCAGTAATACCTTTAATTTCTGATATTAATGCCCCAAATGGGTTATCTGGTCAGAACCAGAGACAGAGTAGGTTGTTATATTCAGCATTTATGGCATTTGTCCATATTCGTGATTATTAGGTGGCTATGATCCTCTCAGATGTGTGGATGTTTAAATTAGACTCTTTTCACAGAGTAAAAGATAAAGGCTTGAGCACAGATGTTGTCTCAGGGTTGAGGAGCCAGAGTGGAGGTGGAAGGACAGGTTATGGGAGTACAGGTCTTAGACTACAAATGCAGAAGCTGACTCCGGCCAAATTCAGGGGAAAAGTGATGCATTGGAAGGATGTCTCGTAATGCCCTGAATGCCCTGGAAGGCTGGAGAATGAGGCTCAGAAATCGATGTGGACCTGTGGAAAGTTGGGTGGTTGGAACCAAAGCCAAGGTGATGATGCAGCTGGCCTGGCATCACTGCTACTAGCTGACCTGAATGCCACCAGCCCCTCCAGAGTGAGTTCTGAGCTCCCTCTGCTTTTTTGTGCTACTCACTCCAGAGGCAAAGCTGAGCATCTGGTTGGCCAGCTTAGGTCACATGTCCATGTTCTCGCTGTTGGGGGTCTTGTAGAGTGAGATTCTGGAGGTTACAACTTCCCTAGTGTCAGATGGAACTCTGCCTCCCACCAGGTCTCACAATACCAGTTGCCTGAAACCTAAGGATGGGTGCACATGCCCAGTGGACAAGTGTCCACCATAGAAACTAGACCCCGTTCTAGCCCTCAGATTGGGACAACTGGACAGCGCTGGACGTGGGAGAAGGAGATGGGGCATCCCACTTAGGCCATTCAAAATATCCACATCTTGTTCTTAATCTTTTTGGACATCTTTCTGACTCCTTTAGCTTCCAGCTAAACTTTAGGATTCTTACAGGCTCTGAAGAGTATTTCATTAGCAACTGGATTTCTCCTTTGGACTCTGAATGATTCCAGTGGAAAAGAGAGGTCATTCCAACATCTGGATCCTCGCTGCACATTTGATTTCACTTGGAAAACTTCAGCGCTGCCTTGTAAGGACAGTGGCCCAGGCCGGGCTAACAGGCAGTTTATAACTTGAATTCTGTTTCTCTTCTGGGATTGGGCAAGACTGGCAGGGCCAGAGGTGTTTGGGAGGTGCTGCCTTGCTCTTCAAATGCGAAGTCAGAATTTTGACTTCAGGCTTGGTTTGTGGAATGATTGAAGTTCCTGGTGTCCGAGCTGGCCAAGGCAACAGGACTGGGCACCTTTCCAGTTCTGAAGATGTTGACCTAGTTAGATGTTCTGCTCACTATCCTGCCTGAGAGAGAGAGCTAAAGGAGTAAGGGCCTTTCGTCCCATCCCTTTCCAGGTTCCTCATTCATACTAGGGGAATACCGGCTTACTTCTTGCCCTCAGATCTTTTGGTTATAGCTCTTTGAAGCAAGGGCATGATGCCTAAAATCTTGTTCATTTTGTTCCAATAACATTAGACAAAGGAATTAATTTCCCTTAAAAAGAAAAAGAAAAATGCAGTTTTGAACTTACTGAACTCTTGGCTGTGGGGACCACTAGCATTCCAAGGGTCTTTTCCCTTGGTGCCTGGGAATGGGAAGCTGCTGCCTCCTCGGAGCTGGGTGTGTCGTGGGCTGGGTTCTTACAGCCAGGTGATTTCTGAGGCTGAGGCTTGGTCACCAATGTGGGGTCAGGTTGGCCCCCAGGAGGGACGGTATAGGGTTGTTCCTGGCCAGTGTTGGCTTTGGCACAGTTTATACTGACCTGCCCATTTTTGTCCAGATGAAATGAAATTGCATTAAAAGCAATATTGAAGTAGAAAAGAAGTCTTGAAGGACCTGAGTTCTTTTACTAAAACACAGATTTGCTTATGTTACCCCTCTTAAAAACCTTTGAGAGCTGCCCAAGTTCTGCAGGAGAAACTTCACGTTCCTTGGAATAGCACACAAGGCCTTCTGGGAGCCCCAGCCCCCACTTCCATCTCTTGTCCTGCTGCTCTCCCTTAGCTAGTGTCCATGTATGTTCTTTCTGCTCCTCGACGCACGTACTCCTATGTGCCATTTGTGTATTGTTGTTTGCTCTGCTTGGAATGCCCTCCCTGCCCTTTTCCTCCTGGCAGACGCCCACAGGACTGGCCAGAAGTCACCTGCTTCCTTGCTGCCTTCCTGAGCTGCCACCTTAGCATTTCTGTGATTGAACTTCTCCACTGCAGGACGCTGGCTTCAGCTGCTGGTGTACCTAGTTCCTCACTAACCTAGACTTGTGCCGGGCGCATGGTAGGCAGCCTGAGGGGATGTGGGGGAGCAGGGGGCAGGCCTAGGACCTGGCCTGGGTCAGGTGAGTGGTTGGTGAGCTGGTTGTCTTCATGATGGCCTCCCTTAGCACCTGCTGGTGGAGCCACTGCCTTGGTGACTTTGCTGTTTTTCTGAGCCTGCCAAGGAGACCCTGGTGATGGGGAGAAAGGGACTTTGGGGATACAAAGCCTGGCACATAGGTTTCCATCACCCTGAGGGGGACTCTGAGGAGGCGTCTGTGATAAAAGCTGGTTTAAAGGTGGAGGAGACTTCCCTCCCCACTGGTCCCAACCTTTAGAGAAGGATGAGTGCTGGCTGCCCCTAGAGGACCCCTGCGTTTTCATGCCTGATACTGTCCGCTGGCTTTGCACAGAGAAGGGATTAGGGAAAATGAGTCAGCAGACCATGAGAGGAGAGATTGGGCTCTTTAAAACGAAAGCCCTATTTTGTCTGGTGACAGGACAGTCTGTGGCTCTTCCTATAGGGGGGAAAGAGGAACAGAGTTTCCTGACAATGATCATAGGGTACAGCAGGAGCCCCAAAACAGGGCCTTAGGGTCTTGGTTTCTTTATAAAATGAGAGGCTTAGACTACACATGGTCCTTTCCTGCTTGAAAATTCCACAAGCCTATGAATGGAGCCCAGCAGGTGGTGTCTTTATGGTGCATCGCAGTGGGGGACCTGGGTGACCACTCAGAGGCATTCCTAATATGGACTAGTTATCGTGGTCTGCATGCCACTTAGAGAATGCTGTGGGGTAGCATCTTTCCCACAAGGCTGATGAGGAGGACTTTCTTAAAAGATTTCCTTTTGTAAAGTCGAGCCACCCTTAGGGCTGAGCTCACACATGAATAGGCCTCCTTGACCAATGGTGAGTGTATTGCTTATGGCATTTGCTAAGTATGTTTCCAGAACCTAAAAGCATATAGTATTTCTAAAATCTCCTGTAGGATCCCGTTGAAGTACGTCTTTGTTCTTGGCCCCTGGAAGATCAGCTCAGGGGAAGCTTGAGTGGTGGGGTAGGTTTGATGCCCAGGGACGTGTTGGCTCTTTGGGAGGGACAGTATGTGGAATCTGCCTTTGTTTCTGCCTCTACAGAGCCTGCTCCCCACTCTTATCCATCTCAGCCCTCTACCTTTCTACCCACATCTCTCTGTCCTCCTTTATCCCTCCACAGCAAAGCAACTGAGCTACCTCCAACATCCATTCAGTCATAGGGTGTGCACTCCAGATGCCCAACCCGCTGAGGGGTTTGGAAAAGTGGATTTTAAGAGTAGACCTTGACCGGTAGGATTGAAGGTATAGTCAGGAAAACTACTTTGGAAAATAGACAATCCAGGTAATTCACGTAGAACAATGTATTTTTTAAATGTAGAACTTGAAGCTATAAAAATGTCAGTTTCCTTTTACCTATTAGAATTACTCTTGGGAATTTATTCTAAGGAAATCAGTCTAAAGAGGAGAACTATATGCACAAAGATATTTATAGCAACATTGTTTAAAATAGCAAAAAACTGTAAGTAACCTAAATGTTCCTTGTGGTTATATAATTCACGATACCAGGACTCAGTGAATATTGTGCCACTGTTAAATTAATATAAAGATGATATTCATTGGGAAAATGATGATGAATTTTGGTGGAAAAATGTCTTCTGTTTTAGCAGGCAAAATTGCACATACATTCAATGAGTGCATGAAAACTGATTACACTGGTTATGTAAATTGGCATAAGATAAATGCTGGATTTAGGTGAAGCGGTTATGGAGTATTTGTTTGTTTGAAATTGCTTTAGTAATATATATATAGCATATACACTTAAAAAAAAAAAAGACCTTAACATTATCAAAAACTTTGGATCTGGGTGGGAAGGAGGCCAGGGGAGGAACTCCAAGCCTCCCATCTGTTACCAAGATGACAGAACTGCTGTCTTGGCCACCTGCACTGCAGGGGCTGGGGAATTCAGATTGGTTAACTTGGGTCTTTTAGTAACTAGAGGCCTGACTTCACTGCCTGGCTCCCAGAGTGGACTGCCTGGTGCAGGTGACCCCCAAGTGGCCTCAGAGACCCAGATGATTGTTTCCACTTGAGTTTCCAGGGAACCAGCTCAGTGAGCATGTGTGGCCCTGAGGCTGGGCTCTGAGCCACCCCCTCACCCACAGGAGGGGACAGCCCACTATCTCTGTAGTTCAAACGGGTAGCAGGGAGGATGTGCTTTGCAAACTGACCTCCTGCAGCCCTGCTTAACTCAGTTGGAACCAAAGTGAGTTAGTGTCTGGGGTGTTTCCAGTGTTGCACATATTTATTGTAATATTGAAACTTAGAGATACCCTTTAGTGCTAGTCTCATTAATCCCCTCCCCCCACATTCATCCAGTCTACCTCTGGCTTAGCAGGCAGGGCCCTCTGACCTCCCATCTTGCCATGAGCTCTGCTGGGACTTGCAACTACAGGTGTGGCCTTGTGGCTGAGCAGCTGACCCTCTTCTGACCACTTTCTCATATCTTTGGCATCTCAGAGCCTCTGGACGCCCAGTGAATGGCCTTCTCATCCACCACTCCCTCTAGGGTTTGCCTCTGTGTGTATGTAGCCTCTTCTTACTGGGGAACTTTCTTGACATGTGGAAGGTCTGTTCGGAGGGCCCACCATCATCCTTTCCCTGTGAATATGCCATTCAGGGCAGGAGATGGAGACTCCTTGGTGCTGCTTGGAGTCCTGAGGTGGGTGGGAACTGGAGAGCACTGGGCAGGCTTGGAGAGGGCAGGTTGGAGCCTGCAAAACAGAAACCACTACAGCAGAGCACATACAGAGAGATGGCCAGACACTGCTGGGGGCCCTGGTTATCTCAAGCATATATCCGCTAAGGCCAAATTCCAGAACTGTCAAAGATTTGGATTTTTTTGTTGTTGTTATTCCGAGATCAGACTGAAATAGTGCCCATGGCTGGAGGTTTGCCAGGATCAGAGAAAAACTGGAAAGCACATGGGGTTAGGGCTCGCCTGGATACTCATGAGGGGTATGCAGGCCAGTTTCATGTCTTTCACGACATGGATGCTGGTGTGTGTGTTTGGAAGTGGGAGTGGGGATATCCACATGCTTCCCTAGAATCTCATTCCTAAAGGGCCTGATCCCACCCCCACCCTCTGCAGTGACCTCAGGCTGCTCCAACGAGATCATTGCTGGTGGTATATTAACTTTCACAGAATCTAAGTAACAAGCTGTCTTCCTGAGCCCAGGACCGGGCTCATCTCACTGCTCGTCTCAGTTCCCTAATTTAGAGACCACGTGTGTGCCCCAAGGTTGTCAGCAGCTCGATGTCTTGAAGCTTGAAACACATTTCCATAGAAACAATGCTATAAATGGTGGTTGGGTTCTTAGGCTAGCCCACAAAGAGCTCTGGTGTCACCTCCCAAGTTGCTGAAATAAGGTATTAGTAAAATTGAGAGCGCAAAGGCAGCAGTTAAGAGTTAGCACCCCAGGATGGTGGAGGTTAAATGGTGTGGGTTTATTTATGTAACTTTGTTTCTTTGAGGAGGGGTACCTTTCATAGCCCTCCTGATAAAGGAAGCTCTAGGGCCTTCCCTCTGCCCTTTCTTAGTTTACCTTCCTACTTCCTGCCTTATCAAGCCAGGGACCTGGGCCTCCTTGACCCCTGGGACCCTGGGTTGGGGTATTTTTATGATGAGGAAATCCTCTTCAAGGGCCCTTACATCATCAATGTCATCATCGTCATTGTCATCATCATCATCATCATCATCGTCATCATCATTATTTAAACCATCTTGACCAGCTCAACAGAATAAACATTACACCTTAGCAATTTACATTGTTCAAAATTCTCTTCTGATTGCTGTTAATGTTCCTGTGGCAGTTTTAACATAGTTTGTAAGTTTACTTCTATTATTTCTTTGTGCTGATTTTGTCACTGAACGGTTCATCAAATGGTTTCATTTGAGTGTTTCCGTGTGTCAATCCATTTCATTCTGTTACCATGCCATGCCATAATCTGAATGGATTTCTAGCTTTTGGGTTTATATACAGGTGCTATGAACATCTCTTATAAAAATTCCCTTGTGGTATTTTAAATTATTTTCATGGGATATGGTCCCCTGACCATAATTAGCTGGTCAAGGTGTTAAACACTTGTTACAAAATGCCAAATCACATTCTAGAAAGATTCGAACAGTTTACAGTGTCACGGCAATGCACGTACAGCTGTCTGATGGCCCTGCCAATAGCAGCTTTCTTGTTTTGATTGATTTACTTATTTTCACGTTGACTCTGGCCATAATGGGTCCTTAGTGATGTTCTAATTTGCATTTATTAAATTGCTGCTGAGACTGTCATTTTTTTGTCCTGATGATTTACCGTGTGTGTTTCCTCATGTGTCAAACTATGTCTCTGTCACTGTGGAGCCTCCTCACTTCTATCTCATCTCCCTGAACCGCCTTCCTGTTAGGAAACAAAGTCCTGCCTTCCTCACTCAGTCTCACCCCTGGTCCTGGGCTAACTCTTCTCCACCCCTGCCTGGTTCCCCTCTTCAGCCACGCTGGCCCTCAGCCCCCAAATGGCTGGGACTGATGCTTTGTGGGGCGGGGGCGCGCAGGAGGGAGTGTGAGGGACAGACACTGAGGCCTTGTGGTGGAGGCCGAAGGTAGATTTGAGGCCGGGGCTTGTCTGAGTGGTTCCAAAATAGGTTTGTAAAGTGACCTACTTAGAGGGACGCTGCTCAGAGAGATTCTGGGAGGAGCCGTAGGCTGTTAGGGCTGGAGAGGGCACTGGGGTTCATCTGGTCTAAGGGTCACCCACTCAAAGGCTTGTAGGGGACGGGGGTAATCTCAATGACAGAGGCTGGGTGGGGCTAAGAACACAGCACAAGTGAGATGATAAACAACAGTGACTTGTGGCCTATGATGGGGTGAAATCTGGGGAAAATTGGAATGTGTGAGTCTCATCATAGTGCTACTCCTTTCGAAGTGCTATTCCTATCATAATGCTACTCCCCTGGCTCTGCTACTCAGCTCCACCTCCAAGAAAGAGGGCTCAGTGTGGCCAGTGTTCCATTTTATTTTCATGACAAACCAGAAATCCTGATTTTTTAGCTTAAATCTCCTGATTTTAAAAAATGTTGACAATAAATTTAAGTCAATTAAAATAGAACACATTAATTACACGAGTCAAATAAAATATAGCCGGGGGATGAGAATGGCTTGTGACCCTCCAATCTGTGATCTCTCATTATTTGACTTAACTGAGAGAACACAGGCCCAGAGAGGTATCCTCATATAACAGAGGGAAGGACTCAGAGAGTTCAGTGGTCCAATTCCATCTGTATGACCTTAGAAGAGATGTTTCATCTTTTTGAACCTCAGCTACCTTATGTGTAAAATGGGGATAATGGCTTTCTCTCAGGGTGCTGGGTGGATCCACCTGGCTCGCATCACTTCAAATATTTAGAAGATACTCAAGAAAAGTGTTGTTAGGCCCCGCGTGGGGTCATTCATAAAATTAGAGGAATAACCAGGTTTAGAACTTTGCTCTCCCGATTCTCAGTCCAGAGCTTGTTCCACATCACATTGCCTGCTTTCATGGGAGTTTCCAGAGGTGTCTGGACATAGGCATCCTTCTGATCCTAGAGAAATTGCTCTCAGTTTATGAGAGCTTGATTTTGCAGCAGCTACTGAGCTCCAGTAACGGGGCCTCTCAGCTCTGTGGACTGTACCCTGCAGGCCCCAGAACCCAGGAGATCAAGTCTCAATAATAATAGTAGCAGTAGTAGTACCATATATCATTGACCCTAAGAAGCCAGTGATTATAAGATATGCCATTATTTTACATACAGCTATGAAAGAGAAAATGCTGCTAAATTAAGCCATGACATGCTATCAATTGTAACATGCATCCTGATTTCAGAGATGTTAAAATGAGGGGAAATGTGCATCTTAGAATGGAAGAAATAGAATAGTAATGAAAGAAGTAGTAGTAATAATCCATTAAATTTTATTGCTTACCTCATGTTTTCATATATATTATTTTATTCGTGCATTTATCAACAAGCATTTACTGAGCCTCTGCCATGTGCAGGCACTGTGTAGGCACTAGGATTACAAGGTAACTAAGATCTAGGTTGTGCCCCTCAGGAGCTCTGATCCTAGTTGGAAGATGGTGCAATAAGCAGCTGTAGGACAATGTGTAGGGGGTGGAGTAAAGATAAACAAAAGGATGCCATGGGAGTCCAAGGGAGGCAGTGGTTGTTCTGATCCTTAGGAGCAGAGACTAAAACAGTTTGGGGTGCCTGGGATTGATTTAGAAAGTGCTGGCAGGAGGAAGGGAGTGAAGGAAGCAGGGAGGGCTGGGGAAGAAGCTAAGCAAGGAAGGATGTGTTGCAGCTGGAGCTAACTTCAGCCATCCCACAGGGAGCCCTGAATTGCACCACCAAGGATCTGATGCCACCTTGAGGCAAGGAGGCTGAGCTTTTGGACCCACTCCCCTTCCTTATTCCCCAGCCCCAGTCAATTATTGGCTGCAGTGCTCTCTCCCAGCAAAGACTCCCTTTGAGAAGAGGGCGGCTGTAAACCCTTAGCAGCTGGAGGATGGTGGCCTGCCTCTGCTTGGAGGAGTTGAGTAAGGCTTCCTGGAAGAGCTTCCATTAAGCTCAAGTCTGGTGGGAGACCAGGGTATGGATTTAACCTGTGGATGAAGGGGGGCGAGGGGAGCATGCATAAGAAAGCAAGCATCTTGGGGAATGTCGGGTAGTGTGGCTGTGTGGGCCTGGGGCTGGGAAGTGGGCAGAGTGTGGTCACGGAAGTGTAAGTACCCAATAGGCTGGCTACCAGTCTCAGCTTTTTGCAGTAGATGATAGGAGCTATTGAAAGGAGATATGATCTCTCTGATGGCAGTGTGGAGGGTAAGTGTGCAAGACTAGAAGCAAGATCAGTTAGGAGATGAGAAAATGATAGCCAATACTTATAAAAGACTTAATGTGTGCCAGATACTGTTTGAAGCTCTTATCATCCCCATTTCGCAGATGAGAAAACCAATGGTTAAGTACCTTGCTCAAGGTCATCGAACTAATATGAGCCAAGATTTGGACTCAGGAATCAGCCTGTACTTCTAACCTGTACACTGCCATGAATATGAATGTGGGGTCTTAGTTCATGATGCATCAGTTAAAAATAATGATTTAAAGCATGTCCCATTGCACATACTGGATCTTGGGGGTCTCATTCCTCCTGGCCCACTGCCACAAAGTAGGGAGCTCCAGAGAACAGCCAGTGAAGGAGTCTCTTTGGGGCAAGTTCTGCAGGAGACATGAACTGTGCTGAAATGAGGTGAGGCCTTTGGGAAGCTGGCTCTGTGAAGAAAGGGTGTTTCTGTCCTCACGGTCCTGCAGGCCTGTCTTCCCTGGCAGCCACACCTGTTTTGTCCTTCTCCCTATACTCAGCCAGTCATTGCTCCCAAACTGACAACAGCAACTGGGGACATCTGCAGAAGCTCCCTCTCACGCCTGACAAAGGCACTCAGAACCTGGCCCAGGCCCGCAAAAGAGGGAGGCATAGGTGGGGGTAGGTGGGAGGGCCATGAGATTTAGACAGCTGTGGGCTGGTGTGGCTGCATGACCCTGCCCCTGAACAGGTGAAGCAAATGTGGACTGAGGAGGAGGGTCCCCTGGATTTTCAAGGGTAAAAGAGAGTGCAGGGACTTCTTAGCACGTGGTGGCTTAACTTAATGGCTGGAGTATTTTTGAATTCCTGCTCCCTCAGCAAGGACCTGGCAAAAAGGGGTAGAGAGAAGGCACAGCCATCAACAAGGAGTTGTCCTTGTTCAGGCTGGGTGGGCCGCACCATGGAAAAGCTTGGTGGAAAGGACACGAAGAACAGGGACTGGGAGAGAAGCCTTTGGAGGGATACCCAGATGAGATCATGAGTCAATGTTGGAAAGAGTCTCTCAGGGCAGAGCGCAGCAAAGGGTCACCCTGAGGCTGGTAGGGTAGACCTCAGGTAGGGTGGACCAGTTCATAACTCCTTTACAGAGGAAAAAAAAATCTTGCCTGGAATAGGTTCTTGAAAGGGAGAAGAAACTGGCTGTGGGAGAAGGGAATGTAGAAAAAAAAAATAATTGTCATCTCTTATTGTGCAAAACATGATACAGTTATAAGGCAGTAATTTGTCCTGGGATTCTCCCTAGAAGGTGGGCATTCTGTCATCATTCATGTAACAAATACTTTACAGTACATCTCTCACGGGCTCAGAGAAGGTAAGTGTCAACTTCCTAAGATCACACAGCAGGTTAGCTTTAGTATGGCTGGACCCAAACTCAGCCCCAGCATTATGGACTTGAGATTTCCTCAGCTGTATTTATACCCTCAGTTCCCCACACTCCAGTAAAGGTTGATTATTCACGTAAGCACACCATGCGTGCTGGCCTCAATGGAAAGGTCCTGACAGAAGGGACAATGGGAAAAAGAATAAGAATGCTGACATAGGGCTAGAGGAGAAGAAAACCCCTCTTAAATAATGAGTGATAGCAGCAGAATGTTAATGGAGGCAGGTGGGTGGGTAGGTGGTGAGAACTTGGCTTTCTTGGAAGCTTTTTTTTTCTCTTAATAACGCCTTTATTGGGCTATAATTCACATACCACGAAATTCATCCTCAGATATTTCTTAATGGTCTCAGGCTGTGTCAGAAGTGGACACTGGTGATGACCACTCAGGGCAGTGGCAGATCATTCTGAGCAGAGTCCAGAGAGCCGACGTCCTAGGAAGCCTCTCGAATGCCATATTCTATCCTCTCTGGGACCCAGAGTTTGGAATCCTGTCTAAGGTGCTTTGTTTCTTGGAACGTTTCTCAGCAGACAAACTTCCTGCTAACTGGAGCTCTGGATTCCTCTCTTCTCTGCAGTCTGTGAAGGGCAGTGGTGGAGAAAAGCCCACTCTTTGCGTAAGGTCCCTGGAACACTTTTTTCCCCCAAAGGGCACCCTTCTTGGCTGCTCCAGAGGCTTGTAGGAAGGGCTGGAGCTTCTAAAACCAAAACTTTCAGTTCACATGTCAGCGATTCTGCACTGTCATATCTGCAGTAAAACTGACCTCCAGGGTTTTCCCGGAAGAGCTGCAGCTTTCTTTACACATCCTCATCTGCCTGCCTTTGAGAGGTAGGCTTCCCCTGCCTGGCAGGGGCCATCTGGGACAGTCTTGAGCCCTCCTTCCCTGCATACACATGAGCCCCTTTCCTTCATCTCTTCCTTTCTGAGGCAGCCTGAATTTGGAAGTTTAGTTGGGGTGAAGGGATGAGCTGCTCCAAGATGAGCAGGGCTCCTCCAGGTCACTTCTGTTTCTCATGTACCCTGCCACCTACATCTGCTTCCTTTGCTGCCTCCTGGGCTAGGCACGGCAGTCCAGCAAGGGAGAGGGAGGAAGTCCCGCCAGGAGTGCCCTTTGGAGTGGCTCCCATTAGTTCCCTGGAGGCTGGGCCCTGGCTCCGTGGTTGCAGGCTCTTCTAGGAATGTGCTCCCCAGCTGGGTTGTCTGGTTGACTGGGAACATCCCTGGGCTGGTCTGCACTGGCTCTCAGGGGCTCGCTCTGGGCTGGACAAAGGCCAGCTCTAGAGGCTAAGTCCTAAGAAAAGGTCAGGATGGCCACAGGTCTTCAAAGAAGCCTGGCAGCAGTGGGAACTGGTGTCCATGTGGCTCTGTTTTTGGTTCCCTTACTTGGATGAGGTATCAGTGAGAAGGAAGAAACCAGACAAATGGAAAAAACAAAAAGTCTTTTCACTGAGCCTCTGCCAGGAGTCCTGAGACTCTAGGCTCTACTTGGGAGCCTGCATGCCTGAGCACCTCAGTCCCTCAATTGCTCATTGCCTTCCTCTGGGGGGATTGGAAGAGGGGCGGAGAGGTGACGAACGATTGGCTTGCTCTGTGATCTCATCCAAGTCACTTAACCTCTCTGAACCTCAGGGTTCTCATCCATAAAACGAGAGGGCTAAAACTCGCTCACATACAGGGTTGTTAAGCAGAGTGTGTGAGGATGTGCTTTGGGAATTGTCAGGAACAATACTATCATAGCCGGTGCTAGAGAGCCTGGGCTTTTCTTTTTGGAGGTGGTTCCCCAGCTCCCCCATTCACTTTTTACTATCACAGAAACATAGATTTTTAAACTGGCATTTCGAGATGTCATCTAATCCAGTCCCCTGGCATAATTATCTGTATTTTGTAAATAAGACTGTTTTAAGTTGTCATTACTTTGACATGTCTGTCATAGCAGGTTGCAAATAAGCCTCTTTCACTTGGGTGGGGTGTGAGCTCGATGCACACAGGTGCTCGGGCCAGCAAAGGGGTGGAAGAGGACAGGAAGGTCATGTCCCTTAGAAGCAAGCGTGGGTTTTCGAGGTTTGTAGGCAGAAGGTCTGAGTGTTGTTTCTGTCATCCTCTGGAGGTAGGGAGGGGGTGGAGGCCCCTGCCCTGCAGGCTCAGAGGGGCTGTGAGAATCACATTCTGCCCTCCCTTCTCTCTGAGAAAGCACCTGCTTGTCAGGACTGGCGGGGTGGGGGAGCGGCTGCGAAGACATTGTATTCTTCAGTGTTTTTTTTCTTCAAAGGAAAGATCTTCTGAGCCATCTCCTTGGGTAAAACAAACAAACAAATAAACAAAATGGAAGGAACCAGGAAAAACAGGGCTCCTTCTCCTGGAATTTCTCTGGGCCCTTGAAGCCTCACTGAATGTAGGGGTCAGCAAGAACCTCTGGAGCAGCAGAAATGTTTCCCATCTTCCCAGCAGCCAGGCCAGAAGGCATGGGGGCGAGGGGCGGGGATGGATAGTGGAGGAAGGTAGGGGGATGTGGGCATGCAGTGAAAAGCTGCCCGAACTCTGGCCTCAGTTGCTCCAATTAAACCCATGAGCTTTTCATCACCTAAGTAATAGAAACGTGGGTCTTTTAGAGAGGCTGGGGCCAGTTTCTGAATAACCTCTACAACACTAAGATGCTGGTGAGCCAAAAGTGAAACTTGGGGAGGCTGTTAACAAAGTGCCTTGGAGAGGATTGTGCATGATTTACCGTATCCAAAACCAGAGAGTGATTCTTTGTGGAAGAAAGCGACTCGTGTCCTCCCCAACATCACACACACACTTTCCTGGCAGGCCCGATGGGTTTCCAAACATTTCGTCACCGTCTCCTACTGACCTTGGTGTGAAAGCAACGAGCCGCGTGGCCTGTTGGTTCCAGCTAAGCCATCGGGGGCGCCGGTCTGGGCTGGGGGAGGGTGGCGACCAACTCCGGAGTGGAGGTGAGGTCTGCTGGAAATCCCCAGCCCAGGCAAGCCGCCGAAGGTTTAAAGACGCCTTCCCCGGCCTTATTTGGTCGCAGGAAGTGGGCGGCGCCGGGCCTGCTCCTGGAGAGGCCGACCCGAGACAGTTGTGCTGATGAAGTGGTAGAGCTGGTTCCTGCTCGCCGCCGTGCCGCGCGCGCCGGCCGGCCGCTGGGGCTCCGCGCTCCCAGCGCCGAGTTGTGCAATCCTTTGTAGCACGCCAGAGAGTCCTCCTCCTTCTCTGTTGCCTCTCGCCCTCTCTTTTTTTTTTCAAGCTGTGAGCTCAACCGATGAGTCAGAGCAGTGCAATCCTGACACTGCATCGCAGGACTGGGGGTGACACGAAGGGAGGGAGAGCGATCGCGAGGCGGACACCACCGGCGCGGGGTGCGCCGAGGATCCTGCGCCGCGAGCGAGGGGTGACAGCCCGCGCGTCCCGCCCGGGCCCTGCCAGCAAACTTCCCAGCCCCTGGAGGCGGGCTGCTGGAAGCTCTGCGAGCGCCGCGGCGAGGCGGCGGCGTCTGTTTGTGTTTAAAATCGGGGAGTGCGTGCAGGCTGCTGGAGCCTGGGAGGCGACCTAAGGCTGCGGCCCGCGGCGGAAAGGGGACAGTCGATGCCGGAGCTCGGGCAGGAGCGGGTAAGTGAGGCTGCCAGGTCGGCGGCCGAGGCCTGCACGCGGCGAGGCGCACCCGCCCTGGCGCGGCGGCCGAGGGATCCCAGGCTGCGTGCAAGCAGTGGCGGCTGGGCGCGCAGGCTGCACCTCCACAGGCGCGGCCCCGAGCGGGGGCGCGGGGCTGCAGGGGCGCCGCGCGCCAACTTCTGCGGCCTGGGCTGCTGCGGGAGCGTGTGCGTGTGTGTGCGTGGGTGTGGACGTGCGTTGGCCGCTCCGGAGCCGGCCCCTGCGTGGCCCGCACCCCCCGGTCTGCAGCTGCGTGTGCAGCGCCAACCAGCCGTGTTTGTGCAGCTACGCAGCTCGCGCGCGGCCCCCGCCCACTCGGGCGCGGCCCCGGCAGGAAAACCCTCCCCACCCGCCCGGCCCGCGGCGGCGGCGGCGGCGGCGGCTCAGGAACACCGCCGCCTCTCCTCCGCCTGAGCGAAACGTGGTGACCGCAGAGACCAGCTTGCGTGACCGAGCTCAGGCCCGGGAGGCGCGGGGAGGGGCTCGCGAAATGCAGGAACTTGGCGCGGGAGCCCCTTCCGCTTCTTCCAGTGTGCACAGGAAAGTGGACATGGAAGCTGTGCCTGCGCTGGGAGTTTGGAGACAGAGGTGCAGGGGTGGCAGAGAACTGGGGCAAGTGCAGTGGAGGCCTACACTAGAGCCCTTAGGGAGGGCGGGCTGCCATCACCCCGCGCACCCGGGCGCTGCGGGCGCACCTCAGACCTGTCATCCATCTCGCCGCCCCTGCACAGCCGCGCGCTGGGGCCTCACGGTGTGCTGGGTTTGGCAGTGCCTGTCCAGAACACGGGAGCCCAGATTTTGTCTGCACCCTACATGTGACTAGCTCGGTGGAAGTAGCCATATTCCTCTCCCAGTTCACATTTGGGAGTCTGTGCACCAGGCTGCCCCTTCTGGGGCCTCTACCCGGGCCTCTGGATAAGGGCCTGATGGCTTAGAGCCCCGACCCTAAGGAAGCCAGACCTGGAGTAGGTACCTGCTCCTCAAAGTGGAGGCCACTGCGTATTCCAGCCCAACCTCCAGGGTGAGCTGCTGGATGAAAGGGGAAGTTATTACTCGCCCCATTTCAAACTGTTGGTCACAACTTTGGTGGCTACTTCCTGCTTCCACCATCCTACATCGGACCTGTGTGCCAGCCTGTGGAGCCTTGCTGACGGGCCACTGGCATGGCAGGAGAGCTGGTTGGCCTGAGCTGATTATGGAGACCTTCTTGCACTTGTGTGAAAGGCATCTCAGTTGGCGGGTGTGGCTGTGGGGAGGGGAGATCTGGCTCTCCCCAGCAGAAGGATTCTGGTCTGGTGGCAGCACGGAGGTCTGGCCTCTCCTTGTCCCTGCAGCTTCAGAAGTGAGAATGGAGGCCTGGTGAAGGTGGAAGAACAGCAACTCTGAGAAGACTCTTCCTTGTGGGCTGAGAGGAGGAAACCACGTGTCTTGCTCCAGAACCTCCCAGGGCTGGTGTGGCACATGCCCTTTTAGACTCAGAGAAGTGCAACCTTTCCCCGGGCTGTGAGAGGGCTTCAGGCGGAAAGGGAAAGGAGAAACCATCCCAGGTTGAGAATTCATGGATCCTCTTTTTCATACTGCTCTGGACACTGAATAACAGGGTTGTAAACATTCGGTTACTGTGAAAAACTATCTCATTGCATGGCCCTGACCCAGTCTCCACTCTAACTGGATTGGCCTCTGGCTGGTTACTCTGGTCTGAGTAGCTCCCAGGGGACAAGGTGGTGAAGAATCTTAAGGGCACCTCCTGCTCACCCATGCAGCTTGCTCTGGGACAGCTTGCCCACCTACAGTGTGGCCTCTGAGCACTTACTGGAACCCCTGCTCCCTGTGGCTCTGTCAGCCCTTCACCCCACTCTAGGAAAGAGTGCTCTGGAGTGCCCATGGGGATGAGAGTTCAACTTTTAAATGTGGGATTTAAAAATAGCCCGAGTATTTAGCCCTGTGGGCTGCTGCTTTTAATAAATGGAGGGGGGAAAAAGATGATATGTATTACAGGTTCAGCTGAGGGCCTCCGGTGGCTGCAGAACCCAGGAAAGGGCTGCCCAGTGGGGCCAAGGCCTCTGGTCCCCTGAGTAAGAGAAGAAGAGTGGGAGAAGAATGGGGTTGGCACACGGGGCTTAGCGGTCTGGAAGGGGAATGGGTTAAGTCCAGGACTCTGGCCTTGATCGCCCCTCTTCTGCAGCTGGGGGTCCCAGAAGGAAACCCTGCTCATGGTGGAGTGGGGATGGCCACAAGGAACTGTGAGATTCTTCCTTATCCGTCTAGTCCTATTTCAAATGCCACTTTTTTGAAGGAGGCTCAGCCACCTTTTGAACACTCATTTCCACCTTATGTAGTCATTTGTGTATATACCATAGTGTGGTAGTCAAAAACAAACTCAGCTAAGCGTCTGTACCTCCTTCATAGAGTTGCAATGAGGATTCCGTGTCTTAGTATATGTAACATGCTGAAAACACATTTCAGTATTATTGTAGCCTCTGCTCTAGGGTAATCTCTATATTGTTCCCACAATGCCCAGTATCTAGTAGGTGTTCAGTATATGTTAGTTGAACAAATGAATGAAAATTCTCCCTCAAAAAAAATGTAGACTTGGCACGTGGTGGGCCCAGTGAGTCCTGCCTCTGGGACACATACTGCACCATTAGTTTCAAAAGGGTGGCCCATGGGCGATCCTGGTGTTTGGTGAACCCAGTTTCACTGCCCTTTGGCCTTCTGGAGAGTGAGTGTATCCCTGTCATCCTGACCCCAGTGGGACTTTAGGGCGATAGAGTGTGGAGCCTTTTGCTTGGGAATCTGCTAACCTGGGCATTTCCTTTGGTCAGGGCGATTGGCACTTCCTGTGTGTTTGCACGCATCAGTATAGAAACAGCCTGGAAGCTGTGTTCTTCCCTGACTCACCACACACTGCAGCCAGTGGTCACATCTGTGGAGGGGTTGCTTCTGCACCAGAGCGCTCTCTTTGCATGGGGCTGAACTAAACAAACTCTGCATGCTGAGCTGGAGCTACATGGAGTGTGGAGTGTGCTGAAATCTCCATTTCTTACTTAAGGTATCTACATTTGCATTCAAAGCAACATTCAGGATACTGTGAGACTGTGAGCTCATTTTATGAATCAGAAGCATTACGACATAACTTCTGTGTTAGAAACTGCTATTTGGAATCCAGATCACCTTCCCTCCACTCCCAACACACATACACTTACAGGGGCTCTCACAGTCCCACACTTGGGAACAATAACAGCAAAACTTGTCCACTCCCACTTCTGCCCCAGACTCGGAACATCATTTCTAGATAGTGTGTGCACAGTAACCTGGATGGTGACCGAAGGAAGCCTAGTGGGTGCACAAGAGTGAGGCCTGGGCAGACTGGGGTCCTATTCCAGTCTCTCTACTTGCTGGGTTGGCTTTGAGCATTGCTTAACTTCCTGAATCTCAGTTTCCTCATCTGTAAAACAGAGATGATAATACTTCATAGAGTTGCTGTGAAGGTTAAAAAAGATTGTGCTTGAAAAGTGGCCCGTGATAGGTACTCAATAGGTTAACAGCTAGAATTTTACCAGTTCCTACCAAGTTTTTCTGTTTGCCTTTTGCTTCTCCCAGGGAAGAGGAAATGAGGGGCACTGTTCTAGACCACTGGAGCTTTGTGTAAATGGAGCTCATTTTCTAACTGCCTAGGACTGGGCACAACTGTGTGATCCACTCAAGCCTGGACTGGCCCAGACCCTGGTGCTTGTGCACCTTTGCAAGCTATTCTGTTCCTGCTCAGCTTCCCAGAGATCAGATTGTGCTATCAGGAACCTACCCGCCCAGGCCTCAGGCTGAACTGTTCACGTGGGTGGGAGGAAGGCTGCTTTCTCAGCCAAAGAAAAAGTCCCCTTTGCTTCACCTGAAGCCTCACTGTGTGACCTCAATGGAGATTTGGGTGGAGCCTGAGGTGGGAGTTGTCCCTCTAAAGAGCACTTTGACTCTTTCACCAATTGAAATAGCAGGGGTGGGGTGGTGGAATGGGGTACCAAAATATTATATAAGAAGAAAGTTGCCACATGTCAGAAGAGAGCTGGGGTTTTGCGGGGACGGTGGTGGGCGTCTCCTCGAGGGACGTGATTGCTGGCTGTGGTTTGCAGGGGCTGGTGGGAAGGAATGGGGCTGGGGCCTGAGGCTTCCCTGGCAGTGCTGCTTGCTCTTGTTCTTCCTGGAACATAGCCTGGTGCTGTGGCCAGCAGGGAAGGTGCTCCCTGTTCCCTCTGCCTTTCTCTCCAGCCGCAGGGAGCTCATGGTGTGAGCGTTATTTTTTCCAGGCAATGCTTCTTCCTCAGGGAGTTTCAGGAAGGGGGGAAGGGAGCAGCCAGGGCAAGGTTCTTCCAGGCCAGAGCTTACAGAGAGGGAAGTATACCAGGCTTTCAACCAAAAGGTGGTTCCCTCCGAGGCTACCCAGCTTCTGGGGAAATGGGATCCAGAGAGGAAGGAAAATGGTGGAGGATTCTCATTCCTAGTGTTTTCCAGCAGTTGGACAGACAGAGGCCCCAATCCAGGCTGTGGTTGCCAGAATTTGCCAGTTCCTTGGAGGGGAAGGCCCCAGAGCTGAGAAAGCTTAGAAACACCTAAATGGTAACTCACGACACTGAGAAAGCAAGTAGGCTGGTCTTTCTCCTCTCCCTCCTGTTCTTCTCGCCCGCCCCCCACCCCCATCCCCCAGCTTGCTGGCTGCTCTTGGGTCATGTACCTGGCTTCTACTCAGATCCTCTCCCCACCTGACCTTATTCTGTCTGACCTCCCCAGCTGGCCCCTGGTCATAGTGCTGGGCTCCCCAGTTCCCAGGAGTCCTCCCCAGAGCTGTAAAATACTTTGAAACATCTAGTCTCTTTCATTTTCAAATGAGGAAGCCAAGAGACAGTGAGTTCCTTGAGGTTCCCATAGACTGTCTCTACTTTCACCTAAGGAGATGGAAAGAGGAGCTGCCCTCGGTCCCCACGCCTCCAAATTTGGAAGTTGGGAGGGCCACTTTAGTGCAGGAAGAGCCCAGAGGAATACTGTCTGGGCTCCTGGGTGTGGCTCGGTCCTCAGCTGGCTCCACAGTTATTTATTTGTCTGTTTGTGTGTGTGTGTGTGTGAGTGAGTTTTGCGGTTGGGAGACTGGATCTGAGTGAAAGCAGAAGTACCCACGCTATGTCAGCTATGCAGTGCACAGATTGGACCTTACAGGGGCAGTCGGGAAAGGAAGAAAGGGGCAGAGGCCCCTCTGCGCAGTGGCTGCTGGTGCTCTTTTTTGTCCCTGCAGCAGTGCTTCCACAGTTGAGCATAAACAGCCCTTACATGTTGCTAGCAGCTGCCTTTCCTTGCTGGCTTTGGGCAGAAGTGCCCAAAATAACCAGGCGGGCACTTCACTTGTGGGACATTCATTGTGGTGGCCTCAAGGCAGCTTGCTTGTTCCCTGCAGGCCCCCCAGTGACTCTGGCGTCCCTACTCAGACTTCCTGTGGCCACCCCTCCCCAGCCTCCCTCAGGTGCTAGCACTTTCCCTTTTATAGCTCTTCTTAGAGTTAACACAGGACGGTCGAGAGTCCATTATGGGCCTGGAAGCTCTGCCAGGGCCCTTGTCCTGCCACATCCCTGTAGGCCCTGCTGGCACAGCTGAGTCCAGGAGAGGCCTGTGCCAGGTGTGCCCTTCTGGGTTCCTAGGCCAGACGTGCCCCGTGCCTGCAGAGCCCAACGCTGTTGCTAAGACTCCTAGTCTCCTTGTCCTGCTCCTGCCTGGCCAGCCCTGCTCTCAGCCAGTTGTGGAACCAGAAGAGTCAGACCATCCAGTCCCCCCACACCCCAGGTGTTGAAGACAGCTAATGATGCTACTCCTGCCCAGCAAGGGGGAGAGGAAATCACATTCACTGAGCCCTTACTTTGTGCCAAGCACTTCATACATATGTACCTCATGTAATCCCACAATAACTGTGAGATGAAGATATTGTGTCCATTTACTGATAGGGAAACTGAGGCCCACGGAAAGGCTGATGATTAAAGAACCCAGGACACATTCTGTTGGACCCTAAAGCCCAGTCTTATTTTACCATGCAGCTCCCACACTTTGGGCTATTTTCATGTGCACAGGGAATGAAGTGCTGATGGTAGGAATTCAGGCACCACGAGACTGGCTGATGGAAATATTTTGGGCTGGGAAGGGTGGAGAAGACCCCTCTGAAACCTTCCTCTCCAAACACTTCACAGGGTAGCCAGAAGCCCAGCCTGAGCCATGAGGCCCTGTTGTGGAGGGCTACAGGCTATGGGGGTCAGCTGTGTGTGTGCTTTGGAGGCGTTGCTGGAGGGAATCACTCATGCATGGGAGGTGTGGAAAGGCTTAGTTTAGGCCCTGTGGAGATCTTCCAAGTGTCTTCTCCTCCCCAAACATCCCAGCCTCTGTAGTCCTGAGAGCATCTCTAGGACCGTAGGCTGGATAGTGGGGTTCTTGGGTCTCCCTTGCTGGCTGCGAGGTCTGACCCCAGGGCCCATCATTCCAGCTGGCTTGGCCCAGGTCCCAGAGAGTCTGGTTAGTGTGTACTTGGGGCTTGGGCTGGATGCTCTGCTGGTGCCCAGTGCCAAAGGCCTCTGGGTGTATTTCAGGAACAATAAAGAATAAATCAACAGAAAAGGCCCTGCAGCAGCTGCTCAGAGACTGGAGAAATGAAAGGAATGTGTGAGCATTTGGCAGAGGCCCTGGATCCTGACCGGGGCCTGAGAAAGGGCGTGACACTGACTGACTGGCTGGGCAAATGAGGCAGGTGGCTCTCTGTGCCTACTCTGCAGCCCATGTAGGAGGCCCCAGGCAGCCATGCTGAGACGCCCACCACCACCACCTCTGCTGACAAGTTTTTGTGCTTCTTGGTCATTAGCAGGTATTGGGGAGCCATATTGTTTCCATTCTTTTGCTCCAAACCAGCAGGGTGGTCCCACCCCCACACCCTAGCCACCCAGTTTGTCTTGGCCCCTTCTGGAGCTGGCCAGGCGGGAGCGCCTGGGCTGATGATGACACCAGACTCTATACCCCGCTGCTTCACCTCCCTACCAAGAAGAATTTGAGCCAAATGTCAAGGACCTGGCAATGCCAGGTCTGGGGGAGTGCTGAGGGTGAAGACACCCCCACCTGGGAGTCCTTGACCACCACTCTACCCAAGTAACCATCCATGTGTCCTTGGGCAAGTCTCTCTACCTCTCGAGGCTACAGTTTCATCATTCATAAAAAGATTTAGACCAATGATCTTTGGAGTAGGCGGGTACTATCTGTCTCCCTTATTCGGGATATGAAATAAGCAGCTTTTAAAGAGCTGTCGGTCTACCGGGGCTGTGGGTTTGGAGAGTGTGGGCAGGGTGTGGCTTCCTCTTGTGCAGATGTTGAGCCTTCCACAGCTTGGCCCAGTGGTGGTGGTAATCACCAATAGCCTCTTCATCTTCAGAACCACTCTCCTCACAGGCCTCTCTCACCCACCTTACCTGAACAGCCATACTTCCAGAACATCATAGAAGTTTTCAGGTCAGCTGAAACTGCTCTCCAGGGAGAAGATGTGAGCAGCCCAGATGCTGCTGCCATCCATCCCAGACTGCCTGAAGCTTCAAGCAGGAGGCTGAGCCTGAAGCCCTGGGGAGGAAGTTTGTAGAAAGGGATCTGGGTTCCACTCCTGGCCTAGCCTTTATACTTTTGTGACCTCAAGCAAGTGATGTGACCCCTTGGATATTCAGGTTCCTCATTAAGAAAGGGGAGAGTAATAATACCTACCATGCTCTTAGGATTAAACAGGATCATATGTGTAGAGTGCTTGGCACATGGTAGTACCCTCAAGAAATGTTAGAGATGGTAAAGATGGTGAAGTAGAAAGCCATACTTTTGTGGTGCTGAGATTTTACCTTGGCTCCAAGCCCTGCCTAGTGTCTTGCCAAAGATGGGGCTTGCCTAAATGGAGACATAAAGCATTGTCACTGGGTCCTTGATTCTAGGCCCTGCTTGCTCCTGGCTGTGTATCTAAAGGCAAGTTTCTTTCCTTCTCTGGGCTGCTTTGTGGACTAGGGAATTGGACTAAGTGAACACTGACATTCCTTGATATTTGGAATCTGTTCAACTTCCCCAGCTGGGCCCTGCCTTGCTGGTTGGCTCTGAAGAGTGGCACAAGCCACCTATCTCCGTCTGGTGTGGAGACGCTCATTCCAGAATGAGACCCTTCTGACCCTGCAGCTCTCAACTCACCTCCACAGTCCCCCACCTCAAAATTCTGTGGGCTCTCTTAGCTTTCCAGGGGCTTTTTATAGATTCCCTCAGTCTTAAGGGGAGTCTGGTTCTGGCCTACTGGGGCTGGGATTATTTCTTGGGGGGGAGGGGGATGTTATATACTATGCCCTACTTGGACATGCCCCTGGGAAAGGCAGCAGCTCTGGGAGGTAGCAGGAGGAAGGGAAAGGTCCCCAGATGGCTTTGTGGGGTTCTCATGTTTCCTTCTGAGGCCCACAACAAGTATAGATTGGGATTTTTCTGGGAGGATGATGGAAAGACAAGGGTTTGAATCTTGCTTTTGTTGCCTTAACAGCAGAGCCTCTGTTTCCCTCTGTAGAATGGGGACAATAAGACACCCTGATGGGAAGCTTGTAAACATGGATCAGGGTATGTCAGGAGCCTGGCATGGAGGAAGTACTCTATAAATGTTAGCTTCCTTCTTTTGGAAGAGATCTGCCTTTTGGCTATTCTGTGGACTGGCTGGGGGAGTGAAAATATTTGCCTGTGGCCATTTTCCCAGGGAGAAGCAGGGCTGCAGAACAAGCTGTTACAGCCTGAAGTCTTCTCTCTCTCCCCAGATGTTTTGATTCTGGATCCAAGCTTGGAGTCAGGTTGAGTGCATGTCCATCGTCAAGATGGAAAAGCGACTCTCCAGGCCTTTGCAAACATTTGAGATCCTAGGGCTGTGCAGGTGTGGAGAACATGGTCTGAATAAGGAGAGAGTGGCCTTTCTGAGCTGTGAGAATTTGATAAGTTACTTCTAACCTTCATTTCCTATAAATTCCCAAAACTGCCTTGTGTTTTTGATTTCTAATTTTATCTCATTTTGATTGGAGAACATACTTTCTATGATTTCAGCTCTTTAAAATATATTGAGACTTGTTTTATGGCATAATTTATGATATATCCTAGAGAATGTTTCATGTGCTCTTGAGAGGAATTTGTATTCTGCTGTGGTTCGGTAGAATGTTCTGAAGATACCTGTTAGGTTTAGTTGGTTTATAGTGTTCAGGTCTTCTGTTACTTTGTTGAGCTTCAGTTGTTCTGTCCATTATTGAAAGTGTAATATTAAAGTTTCTAACTATTATTGTCAAGTTGTCTATTAAAGTTTCTAACTATTATTGTCAAGTTCTCCCTTCAATTATAGCAGTTTTTATATCATGTATTTTGGGGGCTCTTTTGTTAGGTGCATATATGTTTATAATGTTCTCTTGATGGATAGACACTTTTATCATTATGAAATGTCCTTCTCTGTCTCTAATAAAAATTTTTGTCTTTAAGTCTATTTTGTCTAATATTTGCATAGCCATTTCAGCCCTCTTTCAGTAACTGTTTGCATGATGTATCTTTTTCCATCCTTTTATTTTCAACCTATTTGTGTCTTTCAATTTAAAGTATGTGTCTCTTGTAAATAGCATACAGTTGGATCATGTATTTTTAAACCCATTTTCCCAACTTATGCCTTTTAATTGGAGTGTTTAATATATATTTACATTTAAAGTAATTATTGATAAGGTAGGACTTATATCTGCCATTCTGCTATTTGATTTCTGTCTTATGTCTTTTTTTGTTTGTTTGTTTTTGTTACTGTGTTCTTCGAGTTAAATATATTTTTGAGTTTACCATTCCTGACCTATGAGACAAAGAAGAGTAAGGGTTAAATGAGACGTTGCCTGCAATGTGCTTAGCACAGTGTGCGCAGTAGAAATAGGCACTCAGCTGGGCTTTGGGCACTGAAAGAGCCATGGTTAGTCCTAGGGCTACCTGAGAGCAGAGTCTACCCAGGGCTCTGTGGGACCCCCATGCCTCCTCGGCAGGTGGCTTCTTTGGGGAGTAAGGAGCTGTGGGTCCTTGGAAACTGCTTTATGCCAGGCCCTGGCCTTCTTGCCTTTTCTCTGCTCCAGCATCTGGCACCACCTGGGCTGCTCATGAAGCATTTGCAGAGTTCTCACCTTGAACGACCCCCTCCCTTCACCAGACCCATGAACCAGTCTCAGAATGGGTTTGAGAACCACTGCTCAATACAGATGGACAGATAGCAAGGTGTGATAGAGTGAGACCCGGTTTGGAGTCAGCAGGCTTGGATTCAAATCCTTTGTCTTCACTGGTGACCTCAGGTTGTAACCTGGAATAGTTACTTTTCAGAGCCAACCTTTCCTCATTTTTCAGACAGGACTAAATGGTTACACAAGTAAGCAATACTCACACACATTGAGTATGTGGGCAGTGCTGGTAGCTACTATTTCACATGGCAGTTACTCATTTCAAAGATGTTTCTTTGATTCCTAGACACAGGCCTTGTGCCCCTTTGCCCACCCTGGGCTCCTAAGTTCCTCACAGGTGGGAACCAGTGAACGGCAGACCCTGGACCAGACACCTGGTTACCTAACAACCAGTTTACTGCCCTCTCCATTGGGCCACTCTGCCTCCGGGTCCTGCTTCTTCCAGCCTCGGTGCAAAATCAGAAGGGAATTAAAGAAGCATTGTGGGATAGTAGTTAACACCAAGTGAGAGCATGAAGATTCAGAAAGGGTGAGAACAGCATGTGCTGGAGGGCTGCCTGGAGGAGGTAGGCCTTGAAAGGAAGTCAGATTATCAAGCATGGAGGCAGCAGTTCTAGGCAGAGGGAAAAGCTCCAGGAAAGGCTCAAAGTCAGGGAACTCTCCCTGGGGTCACTTGCTCCCTTTGTGTATCTCTAGCCCCTGCATGGGCCACCTTGCATTATAATCAGTGTGTGTTTCTGTGTTTCTCTGGACTGGAAGCTCTGTGCGGTAAGGGCTGTGCATTGTCTCCTTTGTCTCCCTGAAGCCTAGAGCTGCAGGGCTGCGGAGAGTGTGTGTGTGTGTGTGTTGAGTAGGCAGGGTGAGGCCATGTTAAGGGAGGCCCCTGTGAGTGACCTCTGTATCTTGGCCCAGGACAGAGTCTGACACTGGGGCCAGAGAGCCCTGCCCTAGAGCTGCTGAGAAACCAGGCCTTTTCAGAAGGGGAGGGAGGAACCAGAGCAGCCTTTAGAGGGGTGAACCCCACAGGGCGTAAAGAGCGTTGTGAGGAGACCAAGGGCCCCACTGGTCCCCACGAGGCCCTATCCAGAGGTTAAGTCACTTAAGGACCTGGCTGCAGGGACATTTGCTACATCTTTTCTGGAAAGAGCCTAAACCTGCGAGCTTCCACCTCACCACCTCTAGATTCCCAAAATCCTGTTGGGAGGGTTTTCCTGGGCTGCTGGTGATCCTTTGTGGCCCTTGCCCAGGTGGGAGGCTGTTGGTACCTCCAGGGTGGGCAGAAGCTGAGCTAGAGGCTCCATCCTTTCCTAGCTCTGTCTGGAACTACGTGCTTTGTCTGCCTCAGCTTCCTCTTGATAAAACAGACCTGGTTATCTTGGTTTCTCATGGGCATCCTGGGGTTTTTTGCAGGCAGTAGGGGAGGAGGACGATAAAGGTAGACATCTGAACGAAGCCCTGAGGGTGCCTCAGCAAGCAGAGGATTCCCCTTTCACAATATTCCTTTAAAAGCAAGCACCTTAGTATTGGCATTTTTATAAAGCTCTTACTGCAGCCCGCTCGAACCCCGGCCCAGACTTCTGAGCCTGACCAGCTTCATGGCTGAGACCCCTGGGACTCATGAGCCCTGGCCTCTCTGCCTTTCAGAGCTGAAGTTCAGTCTGAAGAAGTGACAGTCTGGGGACTCTCTGTCCCGGGAGTGGGCGGATCATAGGACTGCTCTTTCATGCCCCCAGGGGAAGTGACACTTGTAGGAGGCAGGTGCTCCTCTTCATTGCTGGTGTCTCCTTCCTTATTGGTTTTCAGATTCCTTGAGAACAGGACTTATGTGTCCAGTGGCTTGGAGAAATGGCACCCTTCAGCCTGGATGTAAACTCCCAGTTCGAGGGGGGCATACAACACTGCAGATGATGACACTGTGTCCAGAGGGAAGGTTTATCTAGGGCCTGGGCAACTCTAGCTGCCTCAAAGTGGCAGTTCAGGCCACTCACCTAGTCTGGCTGTAGCCAAAGGCTCCAGAGTATCTGAGAGAGGTTTTCAAGATGTTAGCCTGGGCTACCAGGCCAAATGGGCCGTGCTGGGCTCTTCTAGGGAGGGCCCCTCATCACGGCCCTCTGGTTTCCTAGCCAGACAGGAAACCAGGCTATGGTCTAAGCAGCCTTGGGGGAAGAAAAATGAGGCAGGGCAGTGGCAGGGCTGGCACTTTTCCAGTTGGCCTGCATGTGGTGTACGACAGCAAGCGATAATCAAGGGGCAAGGTAGCTTGTGGGCCCACAATTGGAGAAGGATTTGTGTTTAGCTTAGTTGGTGCGGGACCAATGGTAGAGTGGGGTGGGCTGGGGTTAGGAGGCAGGGCCTTTTCACTTTATCTCAGCATCATGGGAACTCTGATCAGGGAGAGTGACTGGAAGTCAGGGCCAGGCAGGAGCTCAGGGTGGACATGCTGGCTGTGAGTCGTGCCTCTGCCCATGCCTGGCTCTGACTCACCTTGGGTGCAGTCTTGAATGAGCATCCCAGGAAGCAGGTACAAGCCAAGTGCCAAATACAATGTCCTGTAAACTCTATCCCATGGAGCTGGCTGTCTGCTGGAGACAAAGAAATAGGTGCCTGGAATATAGTGTGCTAAGCATGGTGCGGGGAGCGGGGTGCAGTTGGGAGGTGTTAGGGGCTCATAGCGAAGTTCTTGGTTTAGCCTTGGGGTGAGAGTAGACTTCCCAGAGGAAGCAGTGTCTGAGACCTGAAGGATGAGGAGGACTTGGCCAGATGGCAAGAGTGGGAAGGCATCCTAGGCAGAGGTACTGCCTGATCAGAGACCTGGAAACAAAGCAGGAACAGCATGTTGGGGCAGGAACTGCACTGAACGATGGCTCAAGCATGGCATGTTGAGAGAGGTGTCAGGAGCCCGAGTCTGTAGGGACTTGTGAGAAGGACAGGGAGTTTAGGCTTTGTCCTAAGATAGCTTCTTTGGTGCTTTGGAAACTGGTCAGACGAGAGATTCGGGCCCTTGTTGGATGACATACTCGGGTCTGTTTTGCCTCGGGTTGGAGATGCATGAGCTCTGACCACCCTCCACTTCCTAGTGCTGACTTTGTGGGGCTGGGGGTGGCCCAAGTTGTCAGAGTGGGAGCTTGGAGCATGAGCTCCAAGAGTTGGGGACTCAACTCTCATTCCCATATCAGAGCTGAGCCCCTGTGTGGCTGCTGAGACCAAGCTGGGCACTTCCTTCCTGGCCCATGTAACCTTGACTCACAACAGTCTTTTCTCTCAGATGGCCACACTGAATACCCCAAGCTTCTAAGTAGCCCTAGTCCTCTTGAGGTTCATTGCTTGGCCCCAGCACCCTATGGTGAAGACTCAGTGGATTCTCCCAGCCAATGCTGGGCATGTGGCAGGGCTGCCGATAGCACATGGAGAGCGGTATGTGTTCAAGTTGCCATCCCTGGAGGACGTGGTGTCTCCATCAGCACAGAACTCCCAAAGGCCTTTCTAGCACCTTCCCTCATGTGTCTGCAAAACACATATGTGGGTTCAGCATTGTTTTCTTGGTGCACATTGCTGTACTCTGTAGAGAGAAAGTGCTGCTCGCCACAGATCCTCCTGCAAGCCTCGTAGGCACCTGGCCACTGATGCCAGACTCTTGCCTTGTCTCCTGCCCAGGGGTGTCTGTGGGTCTGGCCAGGGACTGGGTGCAGCAGTGAGGTACCTGGAGGAAGGGAAGAGTAAATGGAACCACGACAGACAGTCAAACAGATTGATAGAGTGGGCTGCAGGGACTGGGGCCCCACAGTGACTGTGGGTTTCCTTTTGCAGTGTTCCTGCCTCTGTTGTCAGAGGCCCTGTGGCCAGTCCCAGGGGTGAGCTAGCTGCATGCAGGAGTTCCTCATTATACCCTCTTCTCTGCAGCCTCGGGGAGTTGGCCCATAGGTCAGCTGCCTTCTGAAGAGATGGCTTCCTTTCTTTTCCTTTCTGTGAGGAAGGCCAGGCTGACCTATCGGAGGGACAGAGGAGTGAGGTTGGGCAGAAGAATGGGAGGAAGTGGCTCAGTCCTGGCCAGAGTTGCAAACAGTGACGTACCAGTGGGATATGAGAGCTAGATGCCCCACCAGCAGCAAACAGAACTGAGGCAGGTGGGCTTGAGGGGCTGGGAAGCCCAGGCCCAGAAGGCTGGGCCAAAGGGGCCTATGCAACCTCAAACCTCCCTGCGGGTGGACCTCACATACCCTCTGGTCCCTCTGTGGTGAGGTCTCTTCCCTTCCCCCACTTTCTGTAGATCTCACCTGGATTAAGAGAGAACAGGAGATGTCTACCTGCCAACAGTTCAGGCAGGGGTAAGGGGCTTCCCAGGGCCAGTGAGGATATCTGTGTCCAGAAAGTCCCTGCTCTAAGACAGTGGGGAGGGTGCCGTGGGAAGGAGATGTGCAGAGGGACCTGGGGTCTTAGTGGCATGTCTTGGGGATAAGGAATAAGAATGTGTTCTTGGAGTCAGACCTAGGTTCACATCTTGGCTCTGCAGCATAATTACTGTGACCACTGGCAAGTTGCTTAGCCCCCCTGAGCCTAATCTAGCTACCTGTAAAATGGAGGTTAAAAATAACAATGGTTTGGCTTCATGCTGCCTTATAAGGCTGTTGTGAGTTAAACACATACAAAGCACTTATGACCTGCTTGGTACAAGTGCATTATTGTTACTATTGTTATTACTACTACTAACAATAAAACAACTATTACTACTTAGTGCCTCCTGCCTTGGTGTGTCCCCTCCTTCCTCCAGGGTTCCCAGGCATCTTCCACTCTTGTCCTCATCCACCCAGATAATGACCTTTCTTCTCTGAAGGTACCACATATGGGTGCCTGTGCTCTTAGCATTCTTAGCTGTCCAGTGGGGGTGACAGGGAGGCCTCTGCCGAAGCTTCTGGGGCAATTCAGCCTCCCTAGATTGGTCCCCTTGATTTCTTCTGAGTCCCTGGCCCAGCTTTGGAAACCTACTCAGTGGCCCTCCTTGATGTGCAGGGTTAGTGGTGGGAGGCAGACCAGCTGAGCTTAGCCCCTCTGGACCTGACTGAACAGCTGCATATGAGGCAGCCTTGCGGGGAGGAGGCAGGAGCAACCCTGCCCTGGGTCAGATTCCACCCCCATCTCCTCCAGCCCAACATGCAATGCTTGCCCTCCCCTAGGCAATGAGTGGCCATTTGTGCCTGGTCCCTGGGTACCCTCCAACAGGCACACACTTGCACGTGCAGCCGGACTCATCTGCCACGTGGGCCTTCCCTTCCCCCAGCCCCCAAGCCTGTGCTGTGGCTCATGAGGCAACAAGGCTGTGGGGTGTGTGTGTGTGTGTGTGTGTGTGTACTGTTGGGGGTGGGGTGGCACAAATGTGTGTGAACATCTGAGGGGCTCTCGGCCCCCTGGAGGCATGTGGATCTCCCAGCCTACCCTGGGCACCCTCCCCTTTCCTCTCCTCAAGCGTGTTCTTCCTGCCTCTGACTTGCTATTGCCTCCCAGTACTTCCAGATCGTTCATGCTGACTGGGGAGGCAGAGCCCTGCTCCTGTAGCCGGGATAGTCCTGCAGCTTCACGATGGCGCCCAGGGTTTTTTTCAACCTAGGGCTGGCTTTTGGGTCTCAGCTCCGAATTTGCTTGGCTGTTGGAATGAGAATTTAAAAGCAAGAAAAGGGGGTTTGTTCAAAAGGTGGTTTCGGTGGCCTGCAGCACTATGCTTGTCCAAATCCTCCCACTCATGCTGGTGCCAGGGTGACTTGGATGCCCTCCTAGCCTCTCCCTGTCCTACAAATTCCGTATGTAAAGACAAAGGGGTAGGCAGGGGGAGTCTCTCTCTCTCTCTCTCTCTCTCTCTCTCTCTCTTCATGGCTGGGGGCTGAGGAAGGAAATGGAGGAGGAAGTTCCTCTCCTTCTGGGTGCCGGGTGAAAGTGAAAGGCAGGGGGCCTGGAGTGAGTCACGCAGCTGCAGCTCTGGAGGGGAAGGGCTGGGGAGCTACGGAAGCCTGCACTGGAGCGATAGCACGGCGGCCTCCCAGGGGCCAGGACAGAGCAGGGGTGTAGCCGGGCTTCGTACCAGCGCCTGCCCGGTACCGCCCAGCCCTGGCCCTCCTCTGCTCTCTACTGGTTCCCTGGCAACACCTGGGCTGCAAACAGTGACCTGCAGTGTCTAGGGCCTGAGAGCTCAGGTCTGAGCTCGGCCTGGGCCTGCAGATTTATTCCCCAGGGCTTCCTGAGCTTCCCCTCTCCTCCCCTCCAGGCCTTACTGGCTCAGGACCAGAACTTTAGCCTGGAGATGAGGTGGGTCCTGTAACTTCTACTCGCACCAGCTTCTCAGGGAGGAAAATAAAGCCCTTTCTGAAGAAAGAAACTCTTTGAAAATTCATGGAAGTTATACGGGTCTTGATTCTATGTCCTGTAACAGGATAAATTGAGTAACCCATTTTTTCTTTTTTAATCAGGTTATAAAACAAATACAGAAACACTAGGAGCACTTTAGTCACACCATGTCATAGAGAAACCTTCTGGACCCAAGTTCTAGCAATCTGCACTCCCTCAGTATCTAGTTATGCTATTTCTTTTCTTGAGATGCCAGGAGCTTTTGACAGTGGAGGAGGGTGGGTGGAGACTGCTGACCAGCTACCATGTGAGATCCTGCCTCCTGCCAGCCAGAGCTGCAAAACAGGTTCCTGTGCTAGTTTGGGGAAGACTCTGGCAGCCACAGTCCCACTCCGCAGTTCCTCCCAGGGGTGGGGCTAGGACTGCACACACCTTTTGGGGGCCTCAACTGCAGCCTCAGTGCAAAGGATTTGAGCCTAGCTCGCCCTGGGCCCTGGACTTTGCAGGGACCTGGTGGGCTCTTGACCCTGGGGCTGCACAGTTGGGAATGACTCCTGTTCTCTCCATTTTCTGTGTCTGAGATGCGGTTGGAGTGTCAGAGGAAGCATTGGCTGAATGAAGCTCTTTCTGGGTCGGGTGGGGAGGCTACTGTTTGGACAGATGTGAGGAGACCGCGCCTGGCTGCCCACTAGGCTGAGGCCTGGCCTAAGAGGAGAAAGGAACCCAATGTGGCTTTCGTCACTGCTTTTCGCAGCTCAGTGGCAGGGGCTCAGGTTTGATCTCAGCCCCACTTGCCTCCTTGGCAGGTGCCTTTGTGCAGTGCACAAATTATACAGCCAAATTTATCACAGGGCCTTAGAGGCCCCTCTCTTGTGCTGATATCTGGGGCATCCTTGGAGGCTGTGGCTGACACTTTTACTATTCTTCTGTCTGCAGGCTCCAGGGCCCCGTGGAGCATCATGAACTGGGAAGAGTAAACAAGCTCAAGAGTATCTCTGCAAAGAGGAAGGAAGAGCCGGCAGTTCTTTCTCCCTGTAACTGACGGCATCGTCCTCTGCTTCTGCTTCGCTCTCACCAGCTCCAGGACTAGGGCAGGGCTTTCAGCAGGACTTTCCCCCAGGGTATGGGCAACTGATAAAGTGGGTCTCACTGCTGGGCCCCCCTTGGCCACACCATGAACCTCCAGGCCCAGCCCAAGGGTCAGAACAAGCGGAAGCGTTGCCTCTTTGGGGACCAGGAACCAGCTCCCAAGGAGCAGCCCCCACCCCTGCAGGCCCCACAACAGCCCCCAGCCCCTCCACAGTCCACCAGAGTGAAGGAGGAGCCTTACTTCGGGCACGAGGGTTCAACAGGGGCCGCCCCTGCCTCCCAGCCTGTGGAACTACCCAACAGCCTGGCCCTGCTGAACTCCGTGGTGTATGGGGCCGAGCGGGCCACGGCGGCCATGTTGTCCCAGCAGGTGGGCCCAGTGAAGTGGCCCAATTCTGTGATGGCCCCAGGGCGGGGCCCGGAGCGGGGTGGGGGCGGGGGTGTCAGTGACAGTAGCTGGCAGCAGCAGCCGGGCCAGCCTCCACCGCACGCTACGTGGAACTGCCATAGTCTGCCCCTCTACGGTGGACACAAGGGGAGCCCTCATGCTGGCCTGGGGGTCTCTACCTACTATAACCACCCCGAGGCGCTGAAACGCGAGAAAGGAGGGGCGCCGCAGCTGGACCGCTACGGAAACGCCGTGCGGCCGGTGATGCCACAGAAGGTGCCGCTGGAGGTCGGGCGGCCCCAGGCACCCCTGAACTCTTTCCACTTGGCCAAGAAGCCCCCAAACCAGACGCTGCCCCTGCAGCCCTTCCAGCTGGCGTTCGGCCACCAGGTGAACCGGCAGGTCTTCCGGCAGGGCCCACCGCCCCCCAACCCTGTCGCCGCCTTCCCCCCGCAGAAGCAGCAGCAGCATCAGCAGCCAGCAGCCCTGCCCCAGATGCAGCTCTTTGAGAACTTCTATCCCATGCAGCAGCCACCCTCTCAGCAGCCCCAGGACTTTGGCCTGCAGCCTGCGGGACCACTGGGGCAGTCTCACCTGGCTCACCACAGCATGGCACCCTACTCCTTCCCCCCCAATCCTGATATGAACCCAGAACTGCGAAAGGCCCTCCTGCAGGAGTCGGCCTCGCAGACTGTGCTACCTCAGGCCCAGATTGCCTTCCCCCGCCGCTCCCGCCGCCTCTCAAAGGAGGGTGTCCTGCCTTCCACCGCCCTGGATGGGGCTGGCACCCAGCCTGGGCAGGAGCCTGCCACCAACCTGTTCCTACATCACTGGCCCCCGCAGCAGCCGCCACCTGGCCCCCTGGGGCAGCCTCACCCTGAAGCGCTGGGATTCCCGCTGGAGCTGAGGGAGTCGCAGTTGCTGTCTGATGGGGAGAGACTGGCACCCAATGGTCGGGAGCGGGCGGCTCCCACCATGGGCAACGAGGAGGGCATGCGGGCGATGGGCACGGGGGACTGTGGGCAGGTGCTGCGGGGTGGGGTGATCCAGAGCACACGACGGAGGCGCCGGGCGTCCCAGGAGGCCAATTTACTGACCCTGGCCCAGAAGGCAGTGGAGCTGGCCTCGCTGCAGAACGCAAAGGTGAGAGTGGCACAGGGAGGGGGCCGAACCTGGCAGAGGGCAGGGTGAGCAGTGTCGGGGGCTCGGGGAGAGCAAGTGACTCCAGGTCCACAAGGGCAGTTCCTGGAAGGAAACAAAAGAACCCATAAATTTTAGGGTGTTCTGAACTCCCTTCATGCAAAGAATCTCTACCTAGGTGCATCCATACCTGAAGGGAAGACCAGGTTTATGCACACACAGGGTTGCGGGCAGGAAAGTGCAGTACACCATCGTGTGTTGGCTTCTTCATGGGAATAGTAGGAGGTGAAGCCATTTCTGGATCCAGTGTGCTAAAAGACGAGAATGTGGTAGTTGTTACACAGGTGATTATATTTCTCAAAATGCATCAAACTATAATTAAAAATAGGTGCATTTTGTTGTGTGTACATTATACGGCAGTAAAGTTGATTTAAAAGAAAAGGCAATAACTGGAGAAGAATGAACAGGATGTGAGCACCGATGTTGTACTTCGAGTTTCTTGATCATAATTTATCATAAAACCCTAAGAGAGAGATGCCCAGTCATTTATCTCGTTTCATTGCTAAAGAAGCTGAGCCCCAAGTGGGATTTCCCAAGGTCACAAAGCTAGCTTAGAAGCCCAGTATCTGATTCCAGAACTAGTGTTTGCCCTTTCCTTCGCTCAGGGTCAACCCCCAATACCTGTAGGGCCAGGCTGATATGTAGGAGGCTGCAGAACTTGACTCCAGCCAGTTGCCAATGGGAAATAGATACAAAGACCACCTTTACCTTGCTTACTTCCTTTTGCAGAGATATGTTTTAAATATTTAGGTACTATTTCATGTGCTACTCACTGTGCAGGGCAAGCAAACCACTTGTGGCCTGAGATGGCCATCTGGGGACCTGCTCCAGGCCAAGATGGGGTGACCTGGCAGAAGGGAGGTCATGGAGAGTATTTGGGAATATGGTGGGGAAAAATGAGGTCAGGGAAAAGCCAGGTTTTCAGATACCATTGGGAGGGAACCATCGTGAATGTTTCCAGTCCCTGAATCAAACGAGACTAGGGGTCTTATGCCAGCAAATCAGGACTTATCATCTGAACCTCACCAACATTCCTCCTCCTTTCCCTTCTCTAGGATGCCAGTGGCTCTGAGGAGAAGCGGAAAAGTGTATTGGCTTCCACTACCAAGTGTGGGGTGGAGTTTTCTGAGCCTTCCTTAGCTTCCAAGCGAACACGAGAGGACAGCGGGATGGTACCCCTCATCATCCCAGTGTCTGTGCCTGTGCGGACTGTGGACCCAACAGAAGCAGCTCAAGCTGGAGGTGTTGACGAGGACGGGAAGGGTCCTGAACAGAACCCTACTGAACACAAGCCGTCCGTCATTGTCACCCGCAGGCGGTCCACCCGTATCCCTGGAACTGATGCCCCAGCTCAGGTATGCGAAGCTCCCCATGCAAACACCTCCAGTACCTGAATGCTCCTGGGGTCTGGTACCCTATGGGGAGAATAGAACGTGACAGTGTAGAAGCAATTAAGGTAACCTGTGGGGATACTGTTTCTATTCTCCAAACCAAACTCCAGACAAATGTACTTATGAGGGACAGTGAGACAGTTTTATACTTGAAATTGGGATGGTCTAGGAAAATCTAGGACGTGCGAACCTTTCTCATTTCAGGTCACCAGATTTTGATTGGGCCTCTAATATGGGTCAGGCCCTGTGCTAGGCACTAGGATATAGAGGTGTTTGCTTGTTCTGTCCCTACAAACATGTATGTTGGAATTTCCCACTAAGATTGAAGTTTTATCTATTTCTTCTTTCAGTTCTGCTGTATGTTTGTTTTACATTTTGATGCAATGTTATTAGTTGCATACTTGTTTAGAACTGGATTACACCCTTTACCATTATGAAACGTTCCTTTTTTCTTTTTTCTTTCTTTTTTTTTTTTGGTTAGTGTTGGGCAGAGGGCCATGAGATGTGTATCTCTTCCATCTTTTTACTTTCTGCTTTTCTGTATCTTTCTACTTAAGGTATATCTTTCAAGTGGCACATAATTGGAGTTTGTTTTTTGTTCAGATAACCTTTGTCTTTAAGTAGAATATTGATACAGTTTATATTTAATGTAATTACTTGGGTTTGAATCTACCATCTCCTGTTTGCTTTCTATTTATTCCATCCTGCCTTTTCTGTGTTCCTTTTTTTTTCCTTTTTCTTTTACCTTTGGAGTGATTGGGCTTGTAATTCTATTTCCTCTCTTTATTAATTCATTAGTTATCTACTTCCTTATTAATCTCTTAGTCATGACCCTAGCAGCCTTTCTTACCTGGATTTCTGTAAGAATTAAGCCCTATAGAAAGGGATTTGAGTGACTATTTTCTCAATTCTCTGGAGGATGGTACAAAGCTAGTACCATTCTAGATGTAAGGAGAGAAGTTAACTCATTAGGGCTTAATTCTCAGGTTGAGAAGGGCTATTAGATATTAAAACATGCATTCTTGGCTTATTGAACTGTAATGTAAGTTAGTATTTCACCTCTTCCTGGACAGCACGGCGTTCATGCTCTATTTCCCACCAATACCTAAAGAGTAGAATTCATGACATGTATTTTCGTTCTCCATATATTTTTAATATTGACAGGACATTATAGCATTATTGTTCTGTTCAGTTATTTTATATTTACTTAAATACCATTTTTGTGGCTTTTTTTTCTTTTATCTCTGGGCTTCCATCTCAGATCATTTATATGCTGCTTGAAGAACATCCTTAGTATTTTGTTTAGTGTGAGCCTATCAGTGAAGAATTTTATTACTCTTTGATTGTCTGAAAATGTTTTTATTTCCTCTTCATTTTTGAAGGAGAACTTTGTGGGGTAGAGAATTCTGTGTTGGTAGTTATTTTCTTTTGGCAAATTTAAAGATCATTCCAGCATCTTCAAGCTTCCATTGTAGTTACAGTATTGAGAAATTACTATAAGCAATATTGTTGCTCCTTGAATGTAAGGTGTCTTTTTATTTTGTCACTTTTAAAAGTTTTTTTTTAATCATTCATTTTAAGCAGTTTTTCTGTTATACCCAAATGTGATTTTCTTTGTATTTATACTATTTAGAGTTTGTAGTGCTTCCTGAACATTTCTTCTGCCTTATTTCTTCTGTCATTTTCTCTCTCTTCTTCTGGGACTCCAGTTACACATTTGTTAGAGCTTTTCATCATATCCTCTATTTTGTCTGTCATGCACTTTTCTATATTTTGCATTTTTTTCTTAGTCTGACCTATCTTTCAGTTCATCAGTTCTCTCTAGATGTGTCTAATGTGTTATTAAGCCCATTCATTGAGTTCTTACTTTTAATTTGTTTTTCAGTTACCAAATTTCCATTAGGTTTATTTTTGGAGTTTCTAGTTCTTTGATAGAATTCTCAACCTTTCCTTTTATTTTATTGTATAACTTAAGCATAGTTTTCTTAAAGTTTCTCATAACTCCCTTAATAGGATCCTCATGGGTCTGTTTCTGTTATCTATGATTTCCTTTTTTTTAAATCGCATATTGCTTTCTTGTATATATGATTGTTTTTTATTGAATATTAAACATTACATATGAAAAATTATTGAGTAATTAAAGGCTCTGGATGAGAGTCTCCTCCATATTTACATCCGACAGGTAGCAAAGAGCACCAGCTATCCTGGATTACTTTAATTTAATCAGAGACGAGATTATTCGAAACTGGGTATGATTCCATGTGAGGGCCAGTCTATTTCTAATTCATCTTTATTCTTAGGATATAGTCCTTTGGAATTACAGTCCAAAGCCAGAGGGTTTTACCAGGCTGTCCTTTAACTCTAACTTTTATTCTGCTAGCTCCTGGAATTTGTTAAAAGCTTACTCAGTTTCTCAGCCTCTCAGTTGCCTCTTCCAGTAATGGCATCCACTCTAGGGAAAACATAACTCCAAATGCTAGTTCACCTCTTTGACTTTCCTTCTTTTCTGGATCTTGGCTCCTTAATTCTCTGCCAACTTATTTGTTCTCTGATACCTTCAGAAATGTAGTTTTTATATTGAGTCCAGTTATTCTCAGCTGAAGATGTGGTCTGCATGCCTGTCCTGAAGAGAAAGGGGACCTCTCAGGTTATGATGAGCAGCACAGTCTCCACTCTCTGGGGTCTTCTTCTCTGGTTGGAAGAAAGTGTGTGATAGAAGCTGGAGGCCTAGGAAGCTTGTCCTAAAGATGGGTGGGAAGGAGCCTGAGCAACTACACAGCTCAATACATCTATTTCAAAGATAAGGGGATAGGTCCACAAAAGGCCCAGTAGTGGCAGAGCTAGCTCTGGATTTGGATCTCCTGAATGCCTGCCCTTGAGAACATTCACTATATTAGGCTTTTGGAGGAGATTTATTTTTGTTATTTGGTTATCGTTCTTTGTCATACATTTTCAAACTTGCACGGAAGTATAGAGACTGGTATATTGAAAGCCATCGGCATACAGCCAATCTTCTTTCATTTGTACCTCTATTTCTCCCTGCCACTAGATTTTTTTGGAAGTAAATCTCAAACATCCATGATTATATCCATATATACATTGGTTTCTGTCTGAAGTACATCATACAAAGGACTTCCCTCCCTCCCTTCCTTCTTTCACACCTAAAAAAATCAATATGAAAAATATCAAATATTCAGAATAGTTTAAACCCATTTCTTTTATTATAAAATTACAAATTATTACAGCTAGCTGAGTTCATGCTGTATTTCTTATCTAGCAAGTTTGGGAGCCTTTGGCTCTAC
>NW_024349797.1:1834319-2263598 GCF_902729225.1 Pteropus medius | reverse complement strand
TGTAATCATACTGTTCCCCTAAGGGAGGAAGAATGAACAATATCATTTTGTCTTAGTCTGTAGAAGAGCAGAGAGGGCACAAATGACTAAGGGACATGGCCAAGGCCTAATAGGGAGTCAGGGCCCTCCAGTGAAAGATCTTGTGGGAGTAGGAACCTGGGAAGGGGAAAAGCCTGTTGTTCCCAGGCCCACTCAGTCAACATGGCCAACTTCACCTGTTAGCAGACTATGCTCCCAGGGAGATGATCTGGATTTCGCTCCACCCCCATAGGGCTCTGTTCCCTTACAGCCCTGCCTTCTATTCGTATGGAGACCCATGAGGCATACCACTCAGGAAGAAGTATAAGCCAGGAAAGCTAACCTTTGATAGCATGAGTAGGTTAGCCTCTGATAGTAGGACTAATACTATGAGAACAAAAGTTCTTCAAGGACAGGACTGTCCTGTTCATTTTGTTGGACATGGGTCCCATGCCCAACTCCCATGCAGAGCCTGGAGTTTAAGTAGTGATAGCAGTCAGTATTTATTGAGTAATTACTATGTACCAGGTCCCGTTTTCAGTGGTTTCCATGTATGAATTCTTTTAGTCCTCATAGCTACTCCATTAGGTAGGCACTTATTATTCCCATGATAAAAATTATGATGCACAGAAAGTTAAGTAACTTACTTTAAGTAGTGAGTAAAAATGGTAGATCCCAGCCCAAGCAATCCAGCTCCAGAGCCTGGGCCCTTAACCACTGTAGTCCCTGCCATATATAGCCTGTTTTATAGCAGGGGTTGGAAACTATGGCCTGTGGCCCAAATTTCAGGCATAGGCTAGTTTTTACATTTTTAAAGGATTATTATTATTTTTTTAATGAGAGAGGGGAGTGGAACAGGGAAAAGAAGAACGAAACCGCATGTGGTACAAAAAGATGAAATCTACTGTTTGGCCCATGACAGAAACAGTTTGCTGACCCCTTCCCCAGAGGAGGCAATAAGAAGGGCTTTGGGACCTGGTCCCTGTCTCGGGCTTGCCTTAGTGGGTGTGGCGAGCAGACTAAGTTCCAAAGGTTAGACTGGTAAACAGCGGTCAAGACTCCAGTTTCCCATGACATAGGAGGCTGAGCCTTCTTGGTTCTCTTTCCTTCTCCAGGCTGAGGACATGAATGTCAAGTTGGAGGGGGAACCTTCGGTGCGGAAACCAAAGCAGCGGCCTCGGCCTGAGCCTCTGATCATCCCCACCAAGGCGGGCACTTTCATTGCCCCTCCTGTCTACTCCAACATCACCCCATACCAGAGCCACCTGCGTTCTCCTGTCCGCCTGGCCGACCACCCCTCTGAACGGAGCTTTGAGCTGCCCCCCTACACACCACCCCCCATCCTCAGCCCTGTGCGGGAAGGCTCCGGCCTCTATTTCAATGCCATCATGTCGACCAGCAGTATCCCAGCCCCTCCTCCCATCACGCCAAAGAGTGCCCATCGCACGCTGCTCCGGTCTAGTGAGTGACCCAACCCTCAGCTGCCATGGGGCAGGGAGAGTGGGGAGGGGTGTAGTGGGCAGGGATGAGACTCAGCTTATGGGGCTGCTGGGGATTGGGCTGGAACACTGTGGGAAAAGGGGCTCCGCTCTCATCTGAGAGAGAGAACGAGGTTGTCCCGGTTCAAGAATGCGTGGGAAGCGGGTGTCGGCCCAGCTGCTTGGATTCAATGCCCAGTTGCACCATTTACTATACATCCCCTGTGCAAGTCATTTAAACTCCTTGGGCCTCAGTGTCTTCAGTGTTTAAATGAGGATAGTAGTAGTAGTTGGTTGATGATGAAATTGCCAGTATTCAACTATTTTAAGATCCACAAATAGAAGTTTCCTGTGGTTCAGCCTAATAGTTACCTCACTGGGTTGTGGTGAGCATTACCACACTCAAAGCTCTTAACATCACGCCTGGTGCATCACATTTGTTCTTACTGTGTGGCCGATCCTGTCTCCTGAGTCTCGTAAACAGTCATTTTGGCCAAGAGCAGACATTTTGGCTCACCTGGGTGGTGAATAGCTCACTCCACAAAAGAATCTATTCTCTCTGAAAAATGAGATAATGCTATCTATTAGGGTGGTGGAGAGGATTAAATGGGAGTCAACACTACCAGAGGTTGCACAGAGGCGAGGTGGTGCCTCCAGTGGATTAACCTCTGACCCTGACCTCAGCTACAGCTTAGCTCTCTGGTGCCCTCTTGTGTCCGTGGGAGAGAAATGGATCACCTGTGCTGGTTGGCCTTCTCTCCCAGTTCCACCCAAAGCTTTGAACCTTTTCTCGCTGCCTGCGTTATGCAGGAAGAAGTCACTGTAAAGACCAGATTGGCAGCAGAAAAGAGGTCTGTCCATGCACGAGTATTTATCAAGCACTTGGGTGTAAAGATTTGAACCAGGTCCAATGAGGGCTTCAGTAATGTATGAGACACCGTGGTTTGTTCCGAGGAGAATACAGGGTCATTAGGCAGTTGACATGGAGGCCTGGGAGATAAAAAAGCAGTGTGGGATCAGCAGTCAGTGAATGAAACAGACCGTAAGCTCCAAAACCTGCAGAGGCTGCTAGCCTGGGGTGGGGAGGAAAGCATTCAGGAGAGGGTGGGGCTAGAACTAAGCTTGAACTATGAAGCGGGTGGGGAGGGCACGCTAGGCAGAGGAAATGAGTGGTGCAAAGGCCTGGAGGTAAGATTGTGCAGGGAGAGTGCGGGCCAGGTGAAAGCGAGCAGTCTGCTGGGATCAAGGGTCCGGGCAAGAGGGTCGTGCGTGGCAGAGATGGGACCGCGGAGGAGTGCAAGGTTTATCTACTGTTGCAGAGAGAAGCCAGTAAAAATTTTGTCTTTGGAGCAAGGAGATGTCTTGATCATGTGGGGCATTACGATTAGCTCAGGAGAAACCGCGGCAGAGAACCGAGCAAGGAAGGGAGAAGATAATTATGAAACAGTGATCCCCTTTACTACCTCACTAGTGTGCCAAGTTTCAGCCTCTCTACTAGAGCAACCAGAGTTTAATGTGGGGTTAATTCTGGAGTGTGGGAGCTCCCGGGGGCTAGGCTTCGTGCATAATTTCATTCAATCCTCACCTTAACCTTAGGAGATAGGTAGTTAATAGCCGCTTTCAGCAGGTGTGAAAATGGAGACACTGACATATTCGATAAAGTCACAGTTAGTCATCAAGTCACCATTGCAGGCTATGGAGCCAGGACTCAGGGTACCTGATTTCCAAGTGTGAATCTCTGTGAGTCACCACTGTGGCTCTTGTGCATGTAGAGCAGCTACCTAGTGGTGGTGGTGGTGGCGGGGGGCGGTTAGGGGGGGACTTTGCTGAAGAGAAGAGAGTGCTGATTAACAACCTGCCTTTTGTCCCATAGATAGCGCTGAAGTCACGCCACCTGTCCTCTCTGTGATGGGGGAGGCCACCCCAGTGAGCATTGAGCCGTAAGTGCAGCCTTGCATCTGGCCCATGGTGTGAGGGTGGCCAGGTGGGGCCAGTGCATTCAGATGGGCCCTGCAAGAAGAGGAGGGTTCCGTGGGGCCTGCAGAGGGCCGGGCAGGCCTCTCTGGGCTTCTGCAGTCGGCCCTCGGCTTTACTTTCCTCATCCTGCTTCTGTGTGGAAATCACAGGGAAAGGAAAGGGCCAGATCAGTTTGAATTTGACTCTGAGGAGAATTAGAAAGATGTTCCAAGAGACTCTTTCCCTGTCTGTAAACCTGGAGCTTCTCCCTTTCCAACCTCTGGGCCTTGCCTTTCTGGCAGTCCCAGGTGCCACTTGCCAGACTGTCCTCACAAAAGCCAGGTTCCCTCATACCTAGCTGAGGCCTTGCCTTACTCAGCCTCTGCCAGCTGGCCCCTGCATCTTTTCCCATCCCCAGGGAGAAAGTCAGGTTCCCCAACCCTACAGGTGAGGCCTCACTCCCTGCTCTTTCCACCCCTGCAGACGGATCAACGTGGGCTCTCGGTTCCAAGCGGAAATCCCCTCAATGAGGGACCGTGCCCTGGCAGCCGCGGACCCCCACAAAGCCGACTTGGTGTGGCAGCCGTGGGAAGACTTAGAGAGTAGCCGGGAGAAGCAGAGGCAAGGTGAGAGGGGCCCCAAGCCAGCAAGTGAAGGTGGGCTGTTGGGTAGGTGGGTGGGCTAGGCCCAGCCCTGAAACTGATTTCTTCTCTTCCCTCCCCATGCGCCCTCCCTCCACCCCTCTCTCCTTTGAATCCAGTGGAAGACCTGCTGACAGCTGCCTGCTCTAGTATTTTCCCTGGAGCTGGCACCAACCAAGAGCTGGCCCTGCATTGTCTGCACGAGTCCAGGGGAGATATCCTGGTGAGACACTGCCCCTGGTGGAGGGAGGGACCCTCCGGGGGGCTGACATGGATCCATCTCTGCTGTCCAACAGCCAGGCCTGCTGGCATGCTGATTTGAGACAGGATAGAGGATCTGACCAACTTGGGGTTCATAGGAGCTAGGCCCAAGGGAGCCCTGGTTCCAGACTTTGCTGCGCAGGGTCCTCCTGTCCACCCCAGTCCCTGATTCTGGATCAGTGCATCAGACAGGGCTGTCACCAAGGGTCGTCTCTATCTGTGGCTGCTTGTTTTAGGGCCACATGTTCCCTCCTAAGAGGCCCTGTGGCCTGATTCCTGAGCGGCCCCATGACCTTGCCATCTTGCCAAACTTCTTGTACCTTAGCAGTTAAGGAGGGGCAAGAATAAGTGCCCAGGCTACTCAGAGGCCTGAGAAAGGCCCTCTGAGTTTTGCCCACTGAGACCCCTGCTGGGGCCCTGACCTTTCTTCACTCCCCTTTCAGGAAACGCTGAATAAGCTACTACTGAAGAAGCCCATGAGGCCCCACGACCACCCGCTGGCAACTTATCACTACACAGGTGGGCCTGGCGGGAGGGGGTAGAGTGGCTAGGGCCTAGAGCCTCAGGGGGTCTCCAGCATCAGTACTGCGTTACAGCCCTGGATGGGGAGGTGGGGTGTGGATAAGCCAGAGTGAGGGAACTGACACCAAAGCTGGGGTAGCTCTCAAGGAGGTTTCCTATGCCCTGGAAGGGAAAAGAGAAGGGTATGGGCAGATGGGAGCCCATCCAGGCCAAAAAGCCCAAGGCAAGGTACAAGGGACAGGAACCCAGGGAGTGCCATTCAAATTGGCGTCAGGTGCCTGGAACTTAGACAACCCCTGGAGTATCATGTCCCATTGTGGGCCCTGTGCTTTAAGAGGGACATCGACCAAGTAGGCATAATCATAGCAACCACTGTTATCGATCCTCGTTGAGCGGTACCTGTCATCTTTGCCAGGCAGAGCACCAGAGATTCCACATGCATTATTTCATCTAGTCCACACCACAGCAGGACAGGTGGCTTCTATTACTGGTTCTCATTTTACAAGTGAGGAGAGTGAGACTCTGAGACTAAATGACTTGGCTTGTACATGGGAGAAACAGGATGTGGAGCCAGCTCTGAATGCCTGCAGAGATCATGGATGGATGACCTCACACGTACATGCTGGTCAGAATTGCCCCACCTTACTACCCTGGCTCCTTGTTTGCCCCACAGGCTCTGACCAGTGGAAGATGGCCGAGAGGAAGCTGTTCAACAAGGGCATTGCCATCTACAAGAAGGATTTCTTCCTGGTGCAGAAGCTGGTGAGCTGGGGCTCTGTTTCAGGGGCAAGTGTGAGGCAGGAGCTGCCTGCATGATTTGGGGCTCCCTCTGCCCATGGAGGCCTTCAGTTGCTAACTAAGCCCTCTTAAAAAGCAGATAGGTCAGTGCCACTAAGTAGCCTCAGAGATAATTTTCTAAACAAAATAAGAAGGGAAAAAGGCCAGGATTTCCCCCACCTTGGGGTGGTAGAACCACACTCTGGGGTCTCAATCCAAAAGAAGCCTGAATGAGCATCAGACCCAGAGGCATCAAACTTAAAATAATGACTTACCTAAGGGAGAACAAGGAGAGAAGGAGGGCTGCAGGCAGAGGTGCACCATTCCCCCACAGGGCTGGAGTCCTTTGAGGGCCAGTTAGTATGTGGGAGGAGAGGTCACCCCAAGATGAAAGATGAAAGCCGACAAGTGAGTGTGTAACTAACTGGATGGTGGGGGTGGGCGGTCGATCTGCCCACTGCTTATCAGACCCAGGGCTTCTTTCCAGTAACTCAGCTGACCAGGTAGAAGAGGCCCAAGCCTAGTTTTCCCAGATTTATCTTGTCCTCTCCCATGTTCTTCTAGGATAATAGAGTACTTCGCTAATTTGAGGACTTACTTTTTTTTCACCAGCTCTGTCACAAAATCTGGGCTGTGGGCAAGTGAGTTGTGTGGACTGCTGAGAGAAAAGGGCTTCCAAGAATGTGCTCTTTCCTCCTAGAATTGTAGATTGTGCCAAGGATGGCTCTGGGGACTGGACAGAGTGCCGACGAATTCTCTTACAAGGGCCCTGTTATGAGGACAGACATTTTCTGGGTTCCTGATTGGGCAATATTGCGGGGAAGTACATGCCTGTGAAATTTACAGAAGCACCCTTAATGCTTTGAAGAAAAGAACAGACCATTAGTCAGTCAAACAGATGATCAGAGAGATTTGATAGTAAAAGTGCAAACGGGGTTTAATTAATAAACGTGTGACTTGGCCATTCTTGTGAGATGGAGCTTGTCTGTTTCCTCCTCAGGCCCAGAGGACCCTCACTGACTCCCTGGGCCCTGTGGACAGGACCTCCCAGCTCCCAGCACTGCCCAGCAGGTGGCTGAGCAGTCTGGGAGCCGGGAGGAGTAGGGAGAGTCAGAGAAAACAGCCTCTGTGTGTGGGAAAGAAGCCCAGAAACTAAATCCAGGGGCCAAGAAGATTTGTGAAATGGGAGGGCTAGGATTTCAGAGCTTGGGAGGCCTGTAGAGATCATCTAGTTACTCCCACTCAATATTTACACCCGGAGAGACTTGTCTAAGGCCATATAGCTATGTAGTGGCAGATTTAGGAACCAGACGTGGGCCTCCTGCTTCCTCTTCAGTTTTTCTATGGCTTTCTTTTCAGTCTTACTTGAGTTCCTCCCCGAACATAGGACACTTTGACATTTCTCTACCCTCCCTTGTCAGCTGCTGCTCCCCAGGGGGAAATTAAATTGTTTATCCAGATTGATGAAGGGAGTCTGTGTTGCCGAGTTTATCCTGGCTTTGAATGTGGATGGTGCTCAGACTTTTTCCCTTTTAACATTTTATTTTGAAAAAATTTAAACTTACAGAAAAATTTAAAGAATAGTATAATGAACACCTATATACCTCTCACTTAGATTTACCAATTGTTGACATTTGCCACATTTGCTTTCTTTCTGTCTGTATATAAACTTAAACGTATACCTGTTCTCTCCCTCTCTTCTTACTAATCATTAAAAGTAAGTTACAGACACCATGATACTTGACCCAAATATCTCCTAAAAACAAAGATATTCTCCCACAAAACCATGTTATCATTATCACTCGAGAAATTTAAACTGATACAATAATATTCTCTAATGTGCAATCCATATTCAAGTCTCCCCAGTGGCTCCAGGTTGTCCTTTTTAGTTTTCATAAAAAAAAATAATGCTGAGGCATTGGTTAATTGAATTGGTCATTGCTTTGCGCAGAGCACAGTTGGCTCATATTTTGGGAGTTGATTGGGTTTGGTGTTTGATAAAGTGATGTGGGGAACATGCAGGGATGAGAAAGGCTGGAGTATCCCCAGATAGGTGAGATGAACCAAGAACTCTGACCTCAGTTTTGGCTTCCCACCAGATCCAGACCAAGACCGTGGCCCAGTGCGTGGAGTTCTACTACACATACAAGAAGCAGGTGAAAATTGGCCGCAATGGGACACTCACCTTCGGGGATGTGGATATAAGTGATGAGAAGTCGGCCCAGGAAGAGGTCGAAGTGGATATTAAGGTGACTTCCTTCCCAGTCTCAGCTGCTGAGAGCCAGGGCTGAGTATGGGTCCAGGGCTGAGCTGGAGGGCAAAGAGAGGAAGGCACTGTCCCTAACAGTCCCAAGGAGCTGATGTCCTGGGCACTGGCCCTGGACCTTTGGGTTCCCCTTTCTGTCTAGCAGTGTCATAATAATAATACATCGTGTTATTACTTGGGGGAAATTTTCTGTAGGATTTGCACCAGCATCAGCTAATGGCTCCTCATAGCAGACTTCTAACACCGTTTCCCAAACTTTAGTCATTCTTGTATCATTTTTATGAATTCTGTTATATCTGCATCCTACCACATGTCATATTACTATTTTCATCATGTCCACATTACCATTTGTGCTATTTTTTAATACTTTTCTTTACATCAACTTGTTTTACTCCAAAGGGAAGCTTTATATTACAATCATAAATAGAAAACCAGTATTGCTTACCAGTAGAAAGTATAGTTAAAAATAAATATAGTGTATGAAAACCAAACAATGTTATTAAATTCTAGCTGGATACTATTACTTGCCAAGGCTCTGAGACTCTGAGGCCTGACCTCTTTAAGTCTGGAGGAGTATAAAAGACACATTAACACCAGCTCGAGACTTTGTCCTTGACATAATCAAGATTGAAAGAGAACTGAAAAGAAAATGCTATTTGATTCTGTTTCCATGTATCCACCTCACATCATCTTGGGGTTACTAATCTACATTTGGCAACATGCTCTAAGACAGGGAGTGGTTTGGTCCCTATTCTACAGATGGGAAGGGAGTAGAGAAACAGAGAGCATTACAAAGATAGTTTAGAATGGAGCTCAAGGCTGCTCCTTGCCTCCCCCATATCACCCTGCCCAAGAACGAGTCTCTTGAATACATTCAGGAGGACAAATGTCCTGTAGTGAGGGACTGGCATGCTCCCTCCTTGCCCCTGGCTTGATCTGAAGTGCTTGGTCTCATCCTGAGGGATCCCAGGGCTCAAGGCTCTCTCTTCTTCCCCAGGGAGACTCGCAGAGGGAGAGTATATAGTCATAGCACAAGGGGTTGCACTGGGCCAGGCCAGGCAAGCAGGACCAGCAGGAGCAAGTGAGCCCCTGGCTGGGTCAGAATCAGTGCACTACGGCTGCATGATTGAGCTCTAGGCTCACTGTCCTCGTTCTTGTCCCCCATAGACTTCCCAGAAGTTCCCTAGAGTGCTTCCTCCCAGAAGAGAGTCCCCAAGTGAAGAGAGGCTGGAGCCCAAGAGGGAAGTAAAGGAGACCAGGAAGGAGAGGGATGAGGAGGTGCCAGAGGTCCAGGAGAAGGGGGAGCAGGAAGAGGGGCGAGAGCGAAGCCGGCGGGCAGCGGCTGTCAAAGCCACACAGACACTACAGGCCAATGAGTCGGTAAGTGTGACCTCCACTGGGGGAGCCCAGGGCCAGGAGGAGCTGGGCCCGAGGGTGTGGGATGGAGGGCAGAGCAGGAACGAGGACTAGGATCATCATCATCATCATCATCATCATCATCATCATCATCATCCTAATCCTAGCAGGAAATGTACTAAGTACCTTATGCTCTTAACTCATTTAATAATCCTCATAACCCTATGTGGCAGGTACTGCCATTAATCCCATTTTACAGATGAGGAAATTGAGGCCCAAGAGCAGACAAACTAGTAAGCAGCCTGACTCTAGAGTCTGCTTTACTGCTCTGTATCTGAGACTCAGGGACAGGGGTTTTCCAGAAATCCTTTTCCAGGATTTCCTGAAAATCCATAAGGTACGTGGGACATTGGGGAAGCATTCACGAGTTGTAGCTCAGGCAAGGCTCCACAAAGAGACCTGTGTCTCTGACAAGAATGTCAGAAATTGAGCTGAGACCATGGGAATAACAATAATGGCCCCTCACGCATATCCTCTGCTTTCCTGTCCATTATCTCATTAATTCCTCACAATAACCCCATTAAGTGTTAGCCCCCAGATGGAGGAAACTGGGTTTACAGGTACTAAGTGACTTGCCTTGAGGTTCCACTGTAGAACATCACAGGCCAAGACATACCAGGCCAGAACTGTTCCTTGTCAGGGAGGGGTCACCCAAGAGAGGGTAAGGATGAAAAGTATCTGTTGGGGAATTACTATGAGAGTCTTTTTATTTTGATGTTGTACACTTATGCCTACAGGAAAACTCCCACAAACTAAGCACACAGCTGTTTGCTCCCTTCTGAGCCTTGGCTATGCTCCTTCTGAGTGTTGTGCTCTGTGGACATACTTGGTCATGTTCTGCTGACTTGTGAACATTTTCCTGTAGGGTCAGCCCAGTGCACACACTTAGGACTTTTAATGGCCCTCTGGGGCTCCCCTAACCTGAGGTTCATGGTTTGCATACCCTGAGCAGCACCAGTCCAGGTCAGCATTAGGTGTCATCTGCTCTCTGGCACCCGCTGTGTTTCCCACGGTGGCTCATATGATGAGGTAGCTGCCTGCACATCTGTCCCTTTCACTAGACTACGAGCTCTCTGAGGGCAGGGGCTCCTGTCTGTTACCTCTGTATCCCAGCACCTGGCACATCACATGGACTTCTAATTGCATATATGGATTAAAGTCACGAATGGATGAAATGGCTGAAAACGTAAATACGTTTGTCATTAATCGAGACACCAAATCCCCTGTCAGATGCATTGAGAAGCTTATGATAGCCAGGACTGTACCCCAGAATTACTGTACCAGCAGCATTATAAAGATAGAGCTGGCCAAAGGTGGAATGGGCTGCCAAAAAGGCAGTGAGTACCTTGTCACTGGAAGGATTCAAGAGGATGCTAGGGGACCATTTGGCAGGAGTGTATAACCTTTAGGAGTCCTCCATTCCCTGAGATTCCACAATTCGGGATCCCGTCTTCCCCAAATCTCACGACTTCTCCTTGTTTGTTCCTCTCCAGGCCAATGACATCCTCATCCTCCGAAGCCATGAGTCCAACGCCCCTGGGTCTGCTGGTAGCCAGGCCTCAGAGAAGCCAAGGGAGGGGGCAGGGAAGTCACGAAGGGCACTACCTTTTACAGAGAAGAAGAAAAAACCAGAGACGTTTAATAAGACCCAAAATCAGGAAAACACTTTCCCTTGTAAAAAATGTGGCAGGTAAGATGGCAGGCCCTGTCTCCACTGAGACCTAGCAGGGTGGCTGTGGGCCGTTGGGGGTGGCATAGACTTTAGTTATGGGGAGGAGGAGGTAGTCTGAGCTTTTGCCTTGTCTTCTGATTGGCTCAGAGGGTTTCTAGGGCAGTGATGTCACCTGGAAGCTTTTAGAAGAGGCATGGTGGCACTGAATGGGAACCTATCCCTCCTGTAGTTGGAGGGTAGGGGTGGGCCACGTGGCGAGGGATAAGTCTAGAAGGACCTCCCCCACCTTCTACACATATACACACACACTCAAACTTTGTGGTCCCAGCGGGTGGGGACAGACTTCTTACTTGACCCCTCCTACCTGGCTGCAGGGTGTTTTATAAGGTGAAGAGCCGCAGCGCCCACATGAAGAGCCACGCGGAGCAGGAGAAGAAGGCCGCCGCCCTGAGGCAGAGGGAGAAAGAGGCCGCAGCCGCTGCGGCCACTGCGGCCACTGCGGCCGCTGCCTCCCCACACCAGTCTGCCTTGCGAGAGGAGAGCGCTGGCGAGAGGGGCTGACCAGGAAGGCTCTGCTGCGAGGCCTAGGACTGGCCCTTCTTCCTGGGCGGCAGGCCCTTCCCTGACCAGCCTGCTGAAGTATCTACAAGTGCCCTGGAACCTCCAGAGGGAGAGAGGAGCAATCACGTGGACTTTTCTCTGAAAAACAAATAAGACAATAAAATAAACAGCTCTTTTATTTATAAAGGCCCCAGGAGCAGTGTTAAGGGCTGCAGGATCCAGTTCTCTGTGCATTTGGTCTGTTGGAAGTTGTCCTCTTGCTTTCCTGGAACTATGAGAGTCCCTGCTGGCTGGGGCTGCCCTCTGGGAGGGGCTCCAGCCTCTGACACTGGGACCCCTGCTGCCGCACAGTCTCTCCTCTTCCTCTTTGTTCCCCCTGCTCCCCTCAGTCACCATGGAGAGCGAAGCACAAGCTCACCACCCTTCTTTGCAGCATTATACCCCCTCCCCAGAGGACCTCAAAGACATTGCTCCAAGCCTTGGAAAAAGGGAATTCCTTGGAGGGAGTGTGGTGGCCATCTCTGAGAGGGACCTCAACCTGGCACCTGTGCTGTCCCCTACATGACAATGTCCAGGCCTAAGTTGCTCCACTGATCCTATCCTCAGGCCACCTTCTCCCTGGGAGGGAAGCTACCAGAATGCCTGGAGGGAGAGAGACTGAGGACAGGTACCTATCCCTGCTAGCAGCCTGCTGGGGTTGGAAAGTTTTCTCAAATGTTTGGGGAAAGGGCTAATATTCCTGCCCAAGCTTTCAGCCTGCTGGAAGTAAGGGAACTGCTAAGGATGGAAGCTTCAGGGCTAGGCCTGAAGGAGCTTTTGATTAGCTTTGGCTCTTCTTGCTTCCTACCTTTTTGCCAAATACCTTTGGGCTCTGGAGGCTGCTAAGGAAACTTAACCTAGGCCCAGCCTACCCCTCCTTGGTGCAAGTTCCCTGCCTGCCTCTGTCCTGCCCTTGGCAACTGCCACCTAACTCCATCCCACCTGGTCTAGGGCTGATATCCACAGCCCAGCCCCCAGTCCTGCATGCTCATGATTTCTGGATCCTTCCCTGGGAGGGGGAGGTCTCCTGGAACCAGATTAGACAGGAGCCTTCATTCCTTGACTTATGTCATTTGGGAGCTATTTATTTATTCTTAATATTTAATTTTTAACATCCTCTCAGGGACCAGGGGCCTCCTGCTTTTCAGAGGCCCAAGTGCATTTACCCCCAAACAAGGCACCTTCTTGGCGTCCACCCCCCCAACCCCCCCATTCCCAAGACCCTAAGGTCCCTCACCTCAGTTGCTTTGGAAGTTCTTGCCAATAGGAATGATAGCACTGAAAGAGGGTAGAAAGGTGGAAAATGTCATCAAAGCCACACAGAGACTAGCAAGAGCAAGAGAGATCAAAGGCAATTCTTGTTTGCTACCTCTTTTCTGGCTGTACTTTCAAGTTGCCTGAGGGGATTGGCTGGAAGCCAGAATTCTGGTTTTGTTTCTGGCTTGAAGAAGCCATATTTGGCATGGAGTCTCTGAAGTGAAAGGGCTGGAAGGTTCTGGAGGTCCCTTCACTTGCCAGTCCCACAGGAGGGCCGAGTTATTTTTCTGATCTTGTTACTCAATTTTAGTTGTGTAAAGAAGTTCAAAGTGAATGCAGGTCTATGACAGGTCAACCTGTTAGGAGCCAAAAAGCATTTTGCTGCTCCTTATGAGATAGCCTAAAGGCATCATGTTGGTAGCTGGGAGTGGGAAAGGAGTTTTGTTTCTAAACTATGCACTATCAGGTATTTTTCAGCATTCATTTACGCATTAATATGGTTCTACAGGACCCCAGCTAAGGGAGCAACAGAATTCTCCCCTGGACTCCTGGATGGCTACGTAGATTTCCATCTTCCCAGTTAATTTCCTCCATAAACTTCTACAAACTCAGTCCCAAGACTGCAAAAATCTGATATATACCCTCCAGAAACAGGAGGATAGCAAATTAGGTTCTCTTCTAAATCACTTGTGTAATATGAGTGCCTTCTCAGCTTTGCCCCAAAGTGCTACTTATGTTTCCCAAGGTTTTTTCATTTAAATTGTATTTAGTTTCAGGCCTCTTTCTGGACATGTTGTAACAGCACCCTCCGTCCTCTAGAGTGATTCTCCTTTTCTAAGCTCATGGGAGACCAGACCAGAAGAATGTAGATGGAAAAAAATCAAGATGGTACCTTTCTGTATTAGTCCCACCAGACACCGTAATTCAGGATTCAAGCTCCAGGATGGACTTATATCTAGAATGCAGTGTGAAAATTAAAATATTTAGAGGGCAGTGCAGTCGTGGCAAGTAATCTAATTAAATAGATGCAGCCCTAGAAGCTGGCATAGGTATATCCTTTATGGTGCTTTCTCCCTGTGAACGCATTAGGCTCATCTTTTCTTTCTTTTTCTTTTTTCTTCAGAGCTCTTTGCTTTAAAAAGTTAAATGACAAACACCTCCAGCTTTATAATGTCCTCCCCATACCATCTCACATAGCCATCTCCCAGCCTCCATTTGCACCCAGCTAAGGGCATGAAACCTAGTGCCTGTGTTCCAGACCATTTCTGAGGTCTCTTACCCAAGGAGACAGTACATCAGCACTGTCCTCCATGCCTTCAGCGGCCCCCCTCACAGCTAAAATACACAGCTATCCCTTCTGTCACCCCACCTCCATCCCTGGTACAGAGGTTGTGTGCTGCTTATGTCTAAAGGGATTTCCTATATTTAACTGCCTCAGTGACCTCTTTCTTCTCATATGCCAGGTGTTAAGATGAAGGAGGAATACACATACTTAAGCCCCAGCTGTTTAAATATGTTTTCACTGGGGCTTACTTTTCTTGGATGGTATTTATTACCAGACTGGCAAGCCTAACTCCTTAGGTTTACAGGAAGTATGCATATTTTTATAAAACAATTGTATGTCCTCCACATATTTTGCTGTGTTAATATTTGCCTCTAACAATTTGAGCTGTTTCACTTTTTCCTCATTTGTCTCTAAGTTGAAAGCCTTGTTGGAGGGAACAGAGCACAGGAACAGCTTTGTCAGTCTGTAATTATTGTACAAATATTTTAATAGCACATAAATAAGTATATTCTTTTTATTTTGAAAAAAAATGATCAGACACTGCCTTTTGTGTTTGCTGCCTGTGGCACCCTTTTTAAAAAAGACTGTTACATATTAAAATAGTGTACATATATAAATATTACCTCTTTTGCTGTACAGTTGTGATAGACCAGACTGAAGATTTTATTTTTTGTGTGCTTTTTATAAAAAAATTAATACACTAAAGAAAATCTTGCTGACGTGATTGTAATGTACCTATGTAACTTATTTACTTTTGAATGTTCTTCTGTATCTTTAAACCTTTTATTAAATAAGGTTTTAAAAATTCAGTTGAATGTTGTGTTCTTTCAGGTAGATTTTCACCATCTGGGATTGACGTAAGTAAGCCTCATTTTGCTTGCAAGGGATTGACATTTCTGAACCATAAAAATTCTCTTTCATCAGTCCATTGCCAATGATGCCAGGTCAGGGGAAATTAATAAACTAGCATTTCCCTGACTATAAAGACTACTGAATATAGATCTTTTTACAAAATTTTAGACAAGTCTCAACTCAGTGTCTCACACAAAAATATGTAAATGGCATACTTCCAATATTTTCGTTTCACTGGGATAAAATATGGAGAGTGCAGATGCGATCAGGGAAGCCCTGGGGCTGAAGAGGATGTTTTCAGATGCAGCACTGACTCTGCAAGGGCGACTTGAGTAGACAACTCAGTCATGACGGACACATTTTCAACAGTATCATCTTAAATCCATGCCAGAAGTATATTATTATTATTATCTTTTAAGCACGGTGCTTTGTAAAAAAAAAAATAATAATCTGGAAATTATAAAAAAGAAGATGCGTCATCAGAGAAACTAGCGCCAGCAGCCCCTGGCTGGCACCATGGCAACCGCTCGACCCTCCCCCACCCCTCCCAGGCCTCCGGAGCGCGCGGATCTCGCGCCGTCTGGGCCACCGTTGCTATGGCTACACTGGAGCTGGAATGAAGGCGGGGTCAGAGCAGGCGGAAACCATTCGCGGGGCCGGCCCCGCCCTCCACTGCGGCAGTCACTCTGCTGGCTGCGGGTCGGGTCAGGCTGCAGCCGCGGCGGTGAGCCTGCTGCAGCCCGCGCTTCTGCCGTCTGTATCCTCGGTCCTCGGCCGTCCTTGCCGCCCAGAGGGTTCTCAGCCTGCGAAGGAGCCGCTCCCGGGCTGATCCTGCCGCTGTTGCTGCGACCGCGGGACACTCTCCCTCTCCAAGGGCGGCACAGCCCTCGTCTGCAAAGCAGCCGCCCCTCGGCCGCCTGAAGGCCCGGTTCCGACCGCGAACGTCCGATCGACGCCCGCAGCAGCGACTGCCTGGCGCGCCGGCCGCGGAGAGGAGGCGGCCACACCCCCGAGACCACACCCCGGCGGCCTCGCCAGCCCGGCGGCTCCTGCCCTCGCCACCCGCGCTCTCTCCAGGCCTTCCACGCTGCGGCGGGTCCGGACCCCCTACCTGCAGCTGGAGGACCCCGCTTCGCAGACGGCGACCTGAGACGCAAGATGGCCGCGACCGCGTGACTGACTGGCTGCGCATTCCAGAGGCTTCGCGCCGCGAACGCGCCGTCGGACGCACTTGGAGGAGCAGCGAAAGGACAAGAGCTGGACTCTGGTGTCGTTTGTTATATCTGATTGTGTGAAGCTTGCTTCCCGTGGGCGTATTGGGGACAGCGTCTGCTGTTCCAAGTCCTAGAGCACAGGGAGCCACGGTCTGATCCCTATTTGTAGAATTGGGCCCTTGATAGTTGGGAAAATGGCGATGACACTGTTGGAAGACTGGTGCAGGGGGATGGATGTGAACTCCCAGAGAGCCCTACTCGTCTGGGGGATCCCAGTGAACTGTGATGAGGCTGAAATCGAAGAGACCCTCCAGGCTGCGATGCCCCAGGTGCCCTATCGAGTGCTTGGGAGAATGTTCTGGAGGGAAGAGAATGCGAAAGCAGCCTTGTTAGAGCTCACTGGCGCTGTAGATTACGCGGCCATCCCCAGGGAGATGCCGGGTAAAGGAGGGGTCTGGAAAGTGGTCTTTAAGCCCCCGACTTCCGATGCTGAATTTTTAGAAAGGTTGCACCTCTTCCTAGCGAGAGAGGGGTGGACCGTGCAAGATGTTGCCCGTGTCCTTGGGTTTCAGAACCCCGCTCCGGCCCCAGGCCCAGATATGCCAGCAGAGATGCTAAACTATATTTTGGATAATGTTATTCAGCCTCTTGTTGAGTCCATATGGTACAAGAAGCTGACGCTGTTCTCGGGGAGAGATATCCCGGGGCCTGGGGAGGAGACCTTTGATCCCTGGCTGGAGCACACTAATGAGGTCATAGAGGAGTGGCAGGTGTCTGATGTAGAAAAGAGGCGGCGATTGATGGAGAGTCTTAGAGGCCCTGCCGCTGATGTCATCCGCATTCTCAAGACTAACAATCCTGCGATAACCACCGCCGAATGCCTGAAGGCGCTTGAGCAGGTTTTCGGTAGCGTCGAGAGCTCTCGGGATGCGCAGGTCAGATTTCTGAATACTTACCAGAACCCAGGAGAAAAGTTATCGGCTTATGTTATACGCCTGGAACCTCTACTGCAGAAGGTGGTGGAGAAGGGGGCCATAGATAAAGATAACGTAAATCAGGCCCGCCTGGAGCAGGTCATCGCTGGGGCCAACCACAGCGGAGCCATCCGGAGGCAGCTGTGGCTGACCGGGGCTGCGGAAGGGCCGGCCCCTAACCTCTTCCAGTTGCTGGTGCAGATCCGCGAGGAGGAGGCCAAGGAGGAAGAGGAGGAGGCTGAGGCTGCCCTCCTGCAGTTAGGCCTGGAGGGGCACTTCTGAGCCCCAGGAAACGGAGCTTTAGTGCAGACCTAGATCACAGTTGCTTTCGCGTCTCTCTGCTGTCTTATAGGTATGTCTCTTACTAATAAATTCTTGTTTTCTGAGGGGAAGTCAGGCCTGCGTATTCATGTAACATTAGTAAAATCATGAGAGTGAGCAATCCTGAGCCGCTACAAGAGAGTCATGCTAGCCGAAATGCCAGGTAAAGGCTTGGACCCAAGTACTCAGTGCAAGCTGTCGTTGTGGCATCATCATAAGTTGTGGAAAACGTGAACTTGTGACACTTCTGATTGAGGTACTTAAATGTAAAATTGCATGTTCAGATGTTTAGCCCAGAGCCTGGCTAATACAGGAAATGTTGAGTAAAAATATGAACTATTACTAATATCGTGAGTTACTAATATTTTGAGTTTCGTGTTTACTGAAGATTGTTCCTGATTTATATTAATGGAAAGAAATGTGAATCATATTATTAGTTGCACTTTACAGTGCTAATTTCTCAGTTTTCATCTTTAGACATCTGGATTAGTATAATCGAAAAGTATTCTGAGACTACAAAATGAGTTGGAAATTTAGAGCTGCGTAAATTAGAATTTTTCACTGTATGAGATATAAATCGCATGGGTAGGTTAATATGAACCAGTTACAGTATCCATTCCCCCATTTCAAATCTTTGTCATTGGCTAGTAGTTCTTATTCATGCTGATTATAAGTGTTCTAAATTGGAAGTTATCAAATACATGTATACAAATAAAAATATTTTAAAAATTCTATTGTCTTCTCGTTTTTCTGACCTGTATAAAAAATTTCAGTGTAATTAAAATCTATATCCTCTTTTCTTAGACTTCATATCACTAAAAAAAATCAAATTTCAATTTTATCTTTAAGCTTTATATCATACTATGCAAATTTAAATTGCAATGCTCTTTATTCAATTTTTGCGTGTTTTCTACAAGAGATATAAGTAAATATAAAAATAAAACATTAGGAAATGCTTAAATGACATTTAGGAGATTATCTAGCAATGCTCTTTCTCCCCTTTTAAATCTCTTTTCAGCTAAAAATGTTTTGCAGGAGTAACTCATACCTATGTAAAATGAATGTTTTGGTTTTACAGCAGCCATTTCATATATCAAGAGGATATAAAAAGGGAAATATGGCTTAAAAACATGTTTATTTGGCTGCAGAGATTCGGTGATGTAAGAGGTCCATCATTTGAAATTCTAATAAATCGAAAAGTGATTTTATGAACATAGCGTCAGTGGGGTTTTCACCAAGATTTACAAGATTAACAAGGCTTTAAAATTATAGCTAACCTATTGCAATAATAAGGTAAAAGTTGTATTTATAAAGGCTAATACTGGTATGTGTTCTAACATTTTCCTGTACACTCATGTCTTCACTTGCCATGTTTTCCTTTCACACTTCTCAGCATATATTTGACCCCGACAATGGATATGCAAATTTTCACACTCCCCACAAGCATGTCCTCATTCCCCCTCCCCAATTAAATAGCTTCTTCCTTTTCCTTTCCCACACTCCCCTCCCCTCACGATCCTGTCTTTGCACACTCGCACACTCCCACTTTCCCCACAACACTCCATCATAAATATACTCTCCACACACACACTGTACCAGTCTCCAACCCCATCATAAGTTTCCATTTCTCCATACCACCAACCAACCAATGTGAGTGTGTGTGTATATATATGTGTGTGTGGGTATATATATATATATATATATATACACACCCCCACAAACACTCCCACTCTATATACATATACACATAACAATGGGTTATTTTTTTCACTCTATTATGGGCATCCTATGCACATTCTTTTTATAGCTGCAGAGTTGACTGCATTTTAGGAGGGAGGGTCATCACTTGGGATCCTTTTATTATATATAACGATTGTATTTACATATACATACATATGTATTTAAAACTACATATCTATAGTGTAAAACAATGTCAGGATTCTAGATGTCCATCCTTTGCTCTAGAAAACAATGAACTAAAAAATAATGAGCTACTTATGATCTGAGTTAAGGTTTTCTCTTTATAGGCTCATACATTAAAATCTTCCTGCTTTTTTAAGGGAGGACAGCAACAAGAAACATTCTATAACCAAAGAACTGTGAAATAAAGAAGTAGAAGCTACAATACAATCCCATTCTGTGACCAAAATTATATTTATTTGGCTGACAGCACACAATATGTGCTGGGAAAATATTAATGTCACTGCTGTTGCTCAGTTCCTGTTTCTTGTGTATAAAAAGGACCTGGCCAACATCAGGTTATTCCAGATCAAGGGCCTATCAGCCAACCTTAACCTTGCAGACTTCTGAAACTGAGAACTAGGAATGGTGTAGTGCAATAGTGACTCGCTGTACCTGGAAGCATGCTTTCTAAATGGTGCCCAGAGAACTTCTGGGGAAGACCTAGAAACCTGAGAGGAAATTATCATTAGCAGTGAACTACTGGAAAAAAGAAAAAAAAAAAAAGGCAAAGAAATGAAATTCTTTTTCTTTCTCCTTCCCTCTCCCTCACACACACAGCTGTGGAATGTTATACAAAGACTGAATTTCTTCAGAATTGAGTATCATTTGAAGTTCACATTGTAACCAAAAAAAGATACAAATTAGTTTTTTATAAAATAACACAATTTATTACTATTTTAAAACAAGTCTCACAAAATAACATTCAGAAACTCAACATTTCTAAATAATTTAACACAATAAGTTTAGTCATAAAGTCAAGCTACAAAATTCCTGCATATAAAAGATTATTACCAAAGTATTAATAGATGTTAAAATGTTCTTCAGAATGGAGTTGGTTCTAGAAGCCTAAGATTCTGGAATGATGCTTGTGAACCAGACTGACACCCTAGGAGAAGTAGCTAGCAATATGTATAATTCTCTACAGCCACCGACTCCCCAGTCTTTTAATGGGATTGATCACTCCAGGCAACAGCACCTCAGAGGCAGGTAACCTGCTAATCAAAGAAGCAAAGAAATTCCCACTCTCCTAACATTAGCCACTACTTAATTTAGCCAACATCTAAATTAATTTTTAAAATCGACGTAGGAAAGATAATTCACAAAATTTCTATAACAACTAGCAGAATTATACTTAACACATCCCCCCAAGGATGACTGTCAATGTAGCAGATATGGACGATGACACCAAGTGGGAAAGTAGGGAAATCCTGACTCTGATTATGTCAACACACAACTCTTGCTCAGGTGGGCCTAAAACAAAACAAGCAAGGCTGAGGTTTGATTTTCTAATACTCACATGCAGGCAAGGTATTTGCCCACCTGCCCTTTGGGAGTGCCTTCCACCAACATCCAGTTCATAATTTTAAAGTGCAAATCTACTGAAAAATAGTTTACTCTCCCTCACCCCCTTGCTAAATTTACTAGATCATAATTTGGTTAGCTGGTTCCCCTCTCACCTGCCCAATGTGGGAAATTAACTAGAATCCAGTGATGACTTCTCCAAATGCCAAGTAAAAATTTTAGGTCAGGAAAAGGTAAGACAGTCCAGTTACTCCTTTCAGTTTTCTTTCTTTGTAGTCACTGGTTTATAAAAAGGCAGGAATAGAGAGATAGATGTGGGATTTCTACACTTTAGTGATTTTTTTTAAAAAAAACATACCCATAATTTTTTTTATTGCACCTATTTCATGGTTTTATAAACAAACAAAAAAACCCCTCATGCTAGAGTGAAGATAAAGAAATATGGTCAAGTTAGCTGTGTCAGAAAGCACTTACTCTGCTATACTGAATCTTGTTTCATATGTAATTATTTACATACACATTAAGCAGCCCAAATAAAGAAATTATATGCCAAAGGAATTAATTTCTGGTAAAGGATAACTTTCAGTTTAGCAGTTAGTTTCCTCCCTTTACCACTACTTAACAAATGTAAAGTCTTTGTAACTAACAGTCAGAGACATTAATTACTCACGATTGATGCTTTGACACTTTCCCTTAATTTTTTTAAGTTAATGATTAAATCCAACCTTCCCAGGCCCTACACTCTTTTCATTTAGGACTAAGAAAAACCCAGGTAGAAGATTCTGGGTCACAGAGATAACTACCTTCAACTCTACTTACACATCACCAATTCTGAGAATAAGTCAACAGTTAAGATTCATTTCTTATTCCTCTTTATTCTACTTCAGACCACTGGAAAAAGTGATCAGAAGAAGCATCTATTCAAGTCAAAATTTCTCTTTCCAGACAGGAACCACATTTAAGTGTCTTATACCACCTCTACTTGTAGAATGGATCCAGTAACCAGACATTCTTCTAATCACATCCAAAATTAGTGTCTACACCAGTTAACTTTCATATATGATTACCAAATTGTATACAATATTTTTCTGTATTTAATGACGGCTACAGTCTGCAAAATTTTGTGCATTACTGGATAATGAATGAACACTTAAAGAATGATGATCCATTTTCTAGAAGATACTCAAAATGTTGAACTTTAGAGACAAAGCAAAATCTATCATTAAGTTGGACTCTGTTGTTAGCAAGAGCGAGGTAGGTTAATAATCATTGTTCTCAGATAAGCAAAATGCTAAGAAATAAAAGTTGAGACTCTGCTGAAAAAAAAAAAAAAAAGTTGAAATTTCCAGCCCTGAGTTTCTAATGTTAGGTGAATTGTGTGAGAATTATTAAAATGAGATCACGAAAGTAGAAAACACCAATAACCACCTCCTTACATCTATGATTATTAAATACATCATTTCTGTCATACAACTCAGGTGGCATACAGCTACAAAGTGAAAATAAATGAACCCTGGACAAAAAGAATGTTGATATAAAACACTGGTTCTTAACTAGGGATAAATTTGTTCCCACTTCTCTGCCCCAGGAGATAGATGGCAATGTATGAAGACATTTTCGGTTGTCACAACTGCAGAAAAGGTTCTACTGACATCCAGTGAGTATAAGTCAGAGATGCTGCTAAACATCCTATAATACACAGGACAGTCCCACACAACATTATTAACCCCAAAATGTTGATAGTGCCAAGAATGAGAAGCTGATTTAAAAGAACAAACTCCTATTAACAGAGAACACAAAACTTTTCGAGGCCTGACTAGGTAATACTGGCATAAGCTTAGAGTTAGGGAATATAGAAAAAGTGAATCCTCTGTAGACTAAATCGAGTTTCCTATGGAAAAATTAAAATATTGGACTGATTCCAGAGCTCTAGCATCATTATGAGAATAGAAGAAATTTAAATGATCCACTAAAATTAAGCATAATGTTTTAAACTGGGAGCACAGAGAATCCATTCCAAGTAGGTCAAAGACCTAATCCAAGAAGCATAAATTTGCAGTAGTAAAGGGTGATTTAAGGAATGATTTGAGAGACTATTCTGAACTTCTTCCTCCACTCTATCTTCCATTTTCCAATGGCATGGATTCTGGCTTTAATTCGATGAAGGAGATGCATAGAAGTTAATCAAATATTTGTCGAATGGAACTGAATGTGAATTTTGTGTGAAATAGATACAGAAAATCACGTTACATATTTCTCTGAGAACTACCAGTGATTAAGACATTTAAAAATGAGGAGAAACTGAAAAAAATAGTTTCTATACTGCAGACTTAAAAAATAAAAACACAAACACCAACACTGTAAGCCATTTTACAAAAACATTCAATATGAAGTCATCCATTCCTTATTATATTCACTTCCATAGTAACTTTTAGAAAATACATCCATACATAGCAATATGGCTTCAAGCTTGCCTACTAGATGACGTTCATATTACAAGTAAAGAAAATAATCTTCCCTCTTAGCTTCTGGGCCTTGAATATCACTGAGGTGAAAACTCACTGCCTGTGGTGCACAAAAGAAATACCCATACACTTTGAATTAAAAGCCAGTCAGAGTAAAGATTTTTTTCCTATCAGATTGTAACAAAATAATAAAAAGAAGCTAAAAAAAGGTGTTGGATTATTTTTCTTTTCGTTCGTATTTAGAATTGATTGTCAAAGCAGTGGTCCCTTTTGATCAGACTATGAGAAATCATATAATTCCTATTTAAACGATAGCTGAAAACTTCTGAAACCCAAGACTACTTATGTGATCACTTTAAAAAAACGACTCTTCTCTCTTTGACTGATTTTAAACAAGTAAATGGGAAAATAGTCTCTGGTTGAGGGACTTTAGGCACGATTTGGCAGAGGGCCTCTGACGTCTTTTCTACAGTCTATCAGTGATTTTGGTCATGGCCTGCTATGGACTTCATCTGGTTACTGACTACCATATCTTGCATTTTCCAAAGAGAATTCTTTTTCTTATATGATAAACTCTAAGCTCTGCATCCAACTAGTGCTTTGCAATTTTGAGGTTACATCACCTACAATGCTTCACAGAGGAGACAATCCTCAAAAATTTTGCCATTTGCTTGGGATCCCATAATGAAACATCTCTTTTCTCTCCACAACCATTTACATAATTCATTTTAAAAGCTGTTTAACTTAGAACTTTCCTAAAAATATATTTTGAAATACTAAATTTCATTTATTGAAAGGTGCCAAATCCAGTCCATACCCTTATAACAAATCACTTCTCCCAACATAGGAGTCGACAAGACGAAAGTTATTAGGGCAAATTTGACATGTATGAATGGCCAAGATTTAGGCTAGGAATTCAAATAAAGCTAATGCTTATATATATTTCCTTACATAACATATAAGGAACTATAAACCAAAAAGTGTGCCTAAGATCAGGTCCACATGAGTGACACGACCACAGTACTGGTCAAAGGAATAATCATGGCCATCATTTTAAGCACTGATCTGGGTCACAGAATGACTGACTGACTAAGCGCAGTGATTCAAGTGGCCATGCATGAACATACAACCTAAATTCCAATTGACAATGCACACATTTTTGGAAAAACAAATAAGTAAACATAACGTGGGCTATAAGGCCTCCGGGATTTTAATTTTTCCTTTTTTCACCATAGCTCTTCCACTATGACTTTGAAGTCTTGGTTCTATGGCTGCTGCTGCATTTCTAAGAGGAACTCTTCCTGTCACTTGCTGCCTTCTGAACAAAAGGCATGTACACATTTGTGCTTCTGTGTCATGAGGAGATGGACCTTCAGGAAAGCTGGTCTACAGATTCAAAAGTTAAGTATACATATTTAAATGCCTGGCCTAAAAAAAAATTGAATAAAGAACCACATTTGTTCCTTTGTTGTTGTTAAAAATGATTGGTCTATAAAGGTTTCAGCAGATGGGATCCTTCAGTACAGAACTGGGACTGAACATAAAAACTGAAAATTTACAGTTACTAAAAAGGGGACTACAATATATAAAGTTGGTGTTACCACTTTGGGGGAGAAATACTGAATAGGTTAAGAAAAAAAATAGGAATCACAGATTTGTTTTATCTTAAGAACCTTTTGCCCCACACAGAATCTTTAAAATGGACAATTATACAAAACTTATCTATTGTTCTTATGACATTTAAATAAGTTAACACAAGGTGGAAAACGTAGTATTAGTTTTCTTCTTCCTCATCTTCTTTAATAACTGGGGTACCTAAAATGAAAAAGAAAATTATTTCCGGTATTTTCAACAGATTGTTAAAATTCTAAATGAAAATATTTTCCAGTTAACCTGAGAAGCTCTGAAATGCTGTGAAGTGTGCCATAATAAAAATAATTTCATAAAATAGTTTTTGATTTTAAATTATCCAAAAAGCTCTCAGGAGAATTCTCAAATGGATCAATACAAGTATTTATGAATATTTAGCTCTCCAAATGCAGAGTTGCAAATAAAAATGCCCAAAGGTGCCAGGCAGAAAAATAAAGCCCTATACATACTGAAAATGTTGTACGTTAAACACAAAGAAATATTCTTTATTGTTCACAATAAAATATGCAGTCCCAATCTGAATTTTATGTTCCTCCCCCAAGTATGAAACATTAGGAATAAATTGGAGGAAAAAATAAAAAGAACCAAAGCATAGAAAACAAAATACATTTGCAGGTTCTCACTGGGCCAAGGGCCACCCATGTCTAAGCTCCTGCACTTGAAGCATGCCCACAATCTTACCCAGTCAACTAACTATTCAGTCTTAATTCTTTAGTCAGTCACCCTTCACTCCAGCTAAACTGCTCAAAACTCACTGTTTCCCAAACTCATCTTGCACACTCTTAACACTGGATTCTTGGTTAACAAAGTACTTCCATCTTGGAATGCCCTCCCCAACTCTCCTTTCATCTAAACTCTACTCTTAATTAAGAACCAATTCCAGTGCCTCTTCCTCTGTCATCCTTTCTAAATGAACATTTATGTTCTTTATGGCCATGAGCAGAGGTTTACCTCTCTATACTCCCTACAGCAGCAGTCTCCAACTTTTTTGGCACCAGGGACTGGTGCTCCTATTATAACCTAATGCTTGATGATCTGAGGTGGAGCTGAGGTGGTGATGCTAGCACTAGGGAGCAGCTGCAAATACAGATGAAGCTTCACTCACTAACCTCCTGCTGTGTGGCCTAGTTCCTAACAGGCCACATACCAGTACTGTTCTACAACCTGGGGGCTGGGGACCCCTGCCTACAGCATCTGTTTGCTGAGAAGGGAGGGAAAAGGCATCACGGAGTGAATGTTTTATTGCAGTATAACATACATGAAAAGTAGAGCATACATACAAAGTACACAAAATACACAAAAAGTGTACAGATCAATAAACATACACGAAGTGAACACATCTAGTAATCAGTACTGAGAATAGGCAGAGAACATTACCAAAATCCGAAAAACTTCCTCAGGCTCCTTCTAGTCACTATCCTCTGACAAAAGGTATAATCTACCCTACCATGTAACACTATAGGTTATTGTGACAGTTGTTGAAATTGATATGAATGTAATGATAGCATGCACTCTATGTCTGGCTTCTTTTGCTCAACATTTTGTTTGTATAATTCATCTATATTGTGTGCTATAGTTCATTCACTCTCATTGTTGTTTAATATTCTATTGCATGAACATGTCGTAATTTATCTATTCTACTATTGATAGGCATTTGGATTATTTCAAAGTTATAGCTACAAAAATAATGCTGCATAAATAATGCTGCAAAGTCTCATAAATGTCTTTTGGTAAACATACATACCTTTTTCTTTTGGCTATATAGCTAGGAGAAAAACTGTTGGGTCATAAGGGATATGTATGTAAAGTTTTTGTAGATAATGCTAGTTTTCCAAAGTGGTTATACTAAGTTACATTAATTACCATCTGGCAAGGTATAAGAGTTCCAGTTGCTTCACATCACACTAACATTTGGTATTGTATGTCTTTTTCATTTTAGCTTTTTAAGATCTCTCAGTTTTGTTTATAAGCAACACAAGAGGAGCAAAAATTGGCAAGTTAGCAGCCGTGACCATCCCTCTGGTCTATCCCACCACTGGTTTAGTATAGACCAAGGTGGTTCTTCTAGGGGCTGTTCAGATTGGCCTGAGGGCAATGCTTGGTCCAAAAGGCTAAAATATGGCTTGGTCTGTTTACATAAGGGATTCAGTTACATTCTTAAGGGAAGGGGTTCACTTCCTGTGTGCAATCCTGAAGGAAGTAAAGACAAATGATTTCAAATGGTTTCTAGAATCCAACCAAAAGTGAACATTTTTATGTTGAACATATTTTAGGCAGAAGTCCAAGATGTCTAATGTGTAATAAAGCTACCCTCTCCTTTTTTTATTTCAATTTTTAACTGTGAAATTTCATTCATACAAATACCATACAAATACTTTAAAGAGTAACAAAACCAATGACTGTATACCCATCACTCATTTTAGGAGCTAGAATAGAACATTACCAGTATCTTAGAAATCTGTTTGCCTCTTCCTGATTATTCTTGTACCTCCCCACAAGAGGTAATCTACTATTTTTGTCATTTTACCCCTAAGTATGTATCCAGAGGGAAAAAAAGAGAACACTTTGCATGATTCCATTTATATAACACTCTAGAAAATACAAATCAATCTATAGAGACAGAAAGCTGATCAGTAATTCTCTTGGGAGGGATGGTGGTGAAGAGCAGAGGGAAGGGTTACAAAGAGGCAAAGGGAAACTTTTGAAGGTGATGCATATTTTCATTATCGTTTTTTCCCCAGCTTTATTGAGATATGATTAACATATTATATTGTGTAAGTTTAAGATATAAACATGATGATTTGATATACATAAATACTATGAATTACCACAATAAATTTGGTTAACACATCCATCACCTTATAGTATTTGTGTGTGTAGTGAGAACTTTTAAGATCTGCTCTCTTAGCGACTTTCAAGTATACAATATAGTATTGTTAACAGTAGTCACCATCATATATATGTTCACTATATTAATTGTGGTGATGGTTTCAGGTGTATACATATTTCAAAACATCAAGTTATGTACTTTAAATATGTGTAGTTAATTTTATGTAGTTAAAATTACACATCAATCAAGCTGTTAAAATTTTTTGGTGTAGGGAAAGAGCTACTGAAGAGGCTTTTATGTAAAAATTCCCAACTGGAGGACAGATGAGCACATCTCTTCCAGGGATGCATATCAGATTCACCTGTAAAACTTTTTCAAACTGTACAGATCTCCTTCACTGTCTTCCCAGAGATTCAGAAATATCCCTCCACAGGGATGTAGCACCACTTAAGAACAACCACCACAGTAATCTGAGGTGGATAAAAGGATTGAGCACTGAACTTTAGATAGAGGTGGTAAGGGAGAGATGGAGAGACACCGAGTAGGAAGGATAGAATGGCAGGGAAGCAGGGGTGGTAAGGAGGAGAGAGAAGGGTTGAGGAACAAGGAAGTCTCAACCATAGACAACTAGGCCCTCTTGTTTTGGATTGTGAATGTCAGGATGGGTATGGCGATGAAGACAATAAGGAAAATATGCATTTGGTACATAGGATGATGATGGTGATTTTCCTCACCAGTTCACTCCCCACTACTGCCCCATTCAGTCAGGTAGGCTAGCTGGCTCTGCATTATTGCTTCAGGGGCAGTGTGGAAAGCAGAAACATACAGTCAGACTTACTGGCTTTTATCTTTGAAAAACCTAAGATCACTGAGAAGATAGAGTTTGTGAGAAGATTCAGAATGATGTAAAAAAGAGAGGATAGTGATTCTGCTCAGACTAAAAAAATATTTCTTTGGGCTGGTAGAAAAAAGAGTAGTCTGTGAGTTCTGGAACAGTCAGAATCCTGGCCTGGCATCCTGGCAGCACCACTGGGAAGAGGTAAGACCCAGAGAGGTCTGTTTTTATATTACAAAAGAAAAGGTTTGGTGAGATTAACTAACTAGCACAATGACAACAAAAATATTAAGAGGTAGAACTGGGACTTGAACTCAGTTAGCCAGGGATATCTACAGACATCGACACCTATTTTAGATATGGGAAACTAAAATTGGGTGGGAGGGGCATAGAGAACACTATAATTATGAAAAAGCAATTGCTTAACATTATATCCAATTATTCTGTAAAATAATGCCTTTATGACTTGAGAATAAGGTCAGCTTTCTTATAAGTTTGTGTCTAGGGATGATCTTATACCAGTCTAAATGTCCTAGGAGTTTTTCATCTCAACCTGGCCCAAACCTGGCCCATAAAATTTCCTGTGGACAGAAATGGCCTTGGAGATTAGAGACAATCTATCATTTTCTTTAGTTTTCTTCCTTTTCATGATTTCATGCCACAAATCCAATTCTAATACCTAGAAAATACTTCCGAGCTGGCTCAGAGTCACTCACCATCCAGCTTTTTCAGTTTGGGCACTCTTTTGGTGGCCTCTTCAATCCAGTTCCCCTCAGCAGACTGTTTCTCTTCCAAGGGATTGCCTACAAATACCAGGTCTTCCAGGCATGGAAGTTCTGCCAGCTTCACAAATTCAGCTGCAAGTACAAAGAATACATTCCACGTTAAAATGGCAAGTTTTCTTGTTATGATTTTTGAGGTTGAATTCCAGTATCACTGTTTGTGACTATTCAGAATAATTTGTTGTTTAAGATTTTGAAGTCAGACCATGTGAAGTCATTTTCCGAAAACATTACAGAAAAGGAGAGAAAAGGAAGACCTATACCTCTTCTACTTTTACGCTAGCCTAAGGATAGAATAGAACAAGGAAATGAGGTTCAGAATCAAAAAGAACAAATCATTCTCCAGTGGCAGGTCTCTACGCTCTATTGCATTAGTATGAGCTAAGCTAAACTGCTTTTGTCTCGACTCCTTCCCTCACTTTTGAATTCTTAAAGCAACTCATTGAAGCTTCTACTGTAGGACTTATCACACAGTTTTCTAATTGTTAGCTTATAAACTAACCTTCCCCACTAAGCTGTGACCTCCTTAAGGGCAGGGATAGTGTCCTATTCAACAATGTTTCTCAAGAGTCTGGTGTATAGTTCATGTACCTAATAGGGCTTTAGAAAATGCTGAATAAATAATGTACAATAAAGCAAAACAATATTGATGTCAAATAAGTCTTCCACCCAAAAATTGTTACATTTAAACTGATTTCTTTCAGCCTTTAGATAATAATTTAAATGTTTTCATTATTAATAGGACCAAGATCTATTCTATTCTAATCATTCTAATTAAATATCAAAATATAAATTTCAAGCATTTAGCTGAAATATAGGAACTCCTATAGCTATTTCCCTCTGTGCTTAGAAATAAATGTCTCCATTTGGCATCTTGTTCTCTATTAGGCTATTTTCTATAAACAGGGGGTAGAAGATTAGGAAAGAGCCAGCCTCAGCTTACCCCAGTCTTTTACCAGGTTATTAGACATGTAGAGGATCTTCAATTTCTTCATTACATGGATCCCTTTCAACTTCTCAATAAAATTGTAGGAGATCCACAGTTCTTCTAACGTGTCCCCTACTGCTTCCTGAAAAAAAGAAAGCAATTTGACTTACATGCTTATTTTTAAGCTTTTCCTTCTGTTCTCCTTCCTTATAAAGACGATAGCCTTCAGAGAGAATTGAGACTCACCTGTCCACTGGCAAAAGAGTTAAAGGTTGTGTAGCAGTTTTTTCTTATTAAGAAAGCCAAGTAGAACATTCTCTTCCTTGCTTCAAACTGATCTGAACTAAGAATAGCTATTGAAATCACTAAGAAGGAAAATAATAGCACTATTTTATCACTTTTATTGAATGGTATAGTTTTCAAATTACTTCCCTATACATTATATTATTTGATCCTTATAACATTCAAGATAGGCAAAGTAAGTTATTTGATTATTTGATTATAGAGAGATTAAAGGCTTTTTCTCTTAAACAGTAGAGCTAGGTCTAAATTTCAGAGTTTTTTCCCCTGATATTTATTGTGGAAACTTTCAAACAACAACAAAAAAAGTTTAAAGAATTTTATAGTAAATATCACTACCCAGATTCTACCATTATTACTTTATTATCCTTTTCCTATCACATATTTATCTATCCATTCTGCTATCTATTTACATCGATTCATCTTTTTTTTTTTGATGTACAAAATTCAGTTGAAAACCCACAATCCATTATTATATAAAGATTACATCATACTCTTAAATGACAGATATATTCAATGGTGGCACAAAGACTTCCTTCTATAATAGTCATAAGACAAAATGTAGTGATTTCTTTAAAAAAAAAAAAAATACTAGGCAGGACCAATTAGTTGTTCAATCCCCTCTTAACCCAAAAGAATTTACCTATGACCACATGGTAATGATTCGAATGTGGGGTCCACATCTATGTCCTGGTAACTGTCCCTTCAAAGACTATAGAGAATAAACGTGCACTGAATAAAAATCCTTAACACATGCACTTTTCGTACTGGTGGAACCAAGACGAAAAACTGAGAATGGAGTGGCCTGAGTTAGTGCTGTCTGTCATCCCAACTCCCATAATTTGTCTCAGTGTCACTTTCTGAGTAGAAGAAACAACAGTTTAGAGTAAAAGAAACTTTTAAATCAGTCCATCCTGGCATTCTTAGGTCAGAACTTTGTGATTTAACTAAATCCCCTTGGCTAGTATTCTGATATCTCCTCCCAAAGGATCTAATGAGTATATCATATGTGTCTTTCAGAAGAATAGAATGTCTTTACATAATTTAAACTTTCTTGCATATATTTCATTGCACTGTATCCCCATCCACTTCCTGTCTCCAATTTAGAAAGTATGAGGTAGCAGTAAAAAAGACTGGAAGATTTAGGTTTAATTCTGGGTTCTTCCACTTATTTAGTGTTGTTTTACATGTGCAGATGAGGACTCTTGGTCAGTTTTCACATAGTCAATTTGATCAGTTCTTTAAACAGCCAACTTGCTGAATTTATACTTTTACTGATTTACTGAAACATTGTTAACTTACAAATTCTGGTAATTTGTTTTAAATAGGATAGGATAGAAATTCCTTTAGGTACAGTAACTTTGAAGCTGTCTGTAATGCTTTGTTCACTCATTTGAAGTCAACTTAGCTTTAATTTAGTTTTCAGCCATTTGGATTCTATTACCAAGACACTTCATAACCATGAAATTTGCAATAACCAAATTTCAGTGCATCTAGGGACTTTACTTGGCAATATGACTTTGCAGAATGAGAATTTCTTATGCATACTGACTTACAATGTTGTATAAACTTTGAATGTCCAGGGTATAGTTTTATCTTCTAACACATGGTCAATCTATTCCACTATCTTTTGTACGTCCCTAAATTTAGGGATTTGCTAACCAATTCAATTTGATTACTATTTTTATGTGGTTTAATCACTTGAGAAGTGATCAGTGGCTAAAATATGCAACTGACATTCTACAAAGATGGACTGACAAATCCAACATCTGGACGAAATAGCTGTAGTAATATTAACACTGAATAAAAACTTAAATTTCAAAATGTGTTGAAAACATTCCAAGCAACACGATTTTCTATATATTTATAAGCAGGTAATAAAGACAAGATTTTGGTGAAGCAACCTAGTGAATATCAATCAGTAAGATCTGGCAAGTTTGATGAATCAATCCAGTGAAATTCTGTCCTTCAATAAATTGGCCCTTTGGAGAACTGAACATTCAGTGAACAAGCATTTAGCAAATTGGTCTGCTTCTACATATGAACAAATAATTTCTCTTTAGTTTCTTACTCTGTAAAATGAAGAGGCTGGCACAACGAGAGACCACCTCATACCTATTAGGATGGCTACTATCAAACAACCATAAATTAAGAAGTGTTGACAAGGATATGGAGAAATTGGAACTCTTGTGCACTGTTGGTAGAAATGTAAAATGGTGCAGCTACTATGGAACAGTTTGGCAGTTCCTCTAAAAACCAAACATATATAATCCAGCAATCCTGCTTCCAGACATATACCCAAAAGAATTGAAAGAAGGGTTTCAAAGAGATATTTGGATACTCATATTCATAGCAGCATTATTTATAATGGCCAAAAGGTGGAAACAACCCAAGTGCCATTGATGGATGAATGGATAAACAAAATATGGTATATATATACAACAGAATATTACTCATCCTCAAAAAAAAAAAAGAAATTCTGATATTTGCTACAACATGGATGAAATTTATATACTGATATGGTGGAAAACTATACAGCTCTTAAAAAAGAATGCATTAAATTTGCATGTTTCATATGGAAGGATATTCCTGATATATTAAATGAAAAAGCAGAAAAAAATACTAGTGCTGTACATTATCAGTACAAATATATATAACACACACAGATGCATAAGCACACACACAGATATCTATTTATTTTTTCTATTTATTTGTATGTGCAGAAAAAACAATGTTAAAGTATACAAAACAATATTGTTTCTGTTACCATGGAGTTGAGGAGGTAGGTAGGGCTTTTCACAGTGTATTTCATATATTTATAAATTGCTTGATATGTTTTTTTACAATTAACATGTATTACTCTTAGAATTAAAATTTTAACCTAATAGTTTTTGTAGTTAGTAAAAAAATACATTGAGTCATTCAGTAAATACTTATAGAGTGCCAATTACATGTATGAGGCACTAATGTAGATGCTGATAAATAAAACTGACATGCTCATTAGGATCCATGTACTCACGCAACAGAGACAGAGAGAGTGAGAGAGAACAAATAAATAAGAATTTCAGATAGTACTGAGAGAGATGAAAAAAATTATAAGTGGTAAGAGTTATTGTTTAAAGGGCTACTTTACATATAAGGTAGACGGGTCACTTTTGAGGTGGTGACATTAGAGCTGAAGTGTGAAGGTTAAGAAGGAGACAGTGAGAACCATATGATTTCACTCATATGTGGGATATAAAACTGAAAGCAATGAACAAACAAGACAAACAATAAACTCATAGGCACAGACAAGAGTTTAGTGGTTATCAGAGAGAAAGAGGGGAGAGGGGAGGGAGATAAGGGTAAAGGGGATCAAATATATGGTGACGGAAGGAGATTTGACTTTGGGTGGTGAACATACAATGCAAAAGACATATGACGTGTTATTGAATTGCACACTTGAAACCTATAAAATCTTATTAACCAATGTCACCCAATAAATTTAATTTAAAAAACTGGAAAACAAAATTAAAATTTTTTTAAAAAGGAGACAGTAATGTGGAAATCTGAAATAACAGAGTTTTTAAGGCGGAGGAAACAGCAAGTACAAAGGTCCTCAGGTGGGAATGGACTTGGCATGTTCCAGGAAAAAAGAAGGCCAGTGACTGGAAATTACCAACTAGGAAGAAGAGTAATATGAAATCAGATCCAAAAGGAAGGTATAGGCCAGATCACATATACAAATGGGCTTATAATGTACTTTAATCATCAGTTTTCCTAAGTAGTTTTAAATAGACCCCTTTCCTTCAATTTAACATTCCACGTTTCACATGTTAGAGTAGTCATGTGTAACTTACTGAGGCAGCTATTTAAATCATGCTCTGTGTGGCTGCTATGTCTGGATGAATAAATCAGCATGTAAACCTATTTCAAGCCCAGCATATGTATCTCTATGCAGATTTATTTTTCCTTAGTCTACGCGTAAGTGGTAAAATGTTGACTTTGGTAAATGTATGGTATGTGTATACACACACACACATCCACACATCCTAGGAAGAAAACTAACCATTGGGTGTTACTGATAGTCTACAGAAAGTGAACAGATCTAAGCAAGTGAGGGTTCAGCTCGATAATATCTCTGTACATGCCTTTAATCCTATATTTACAATTTCTTTGTGGTTTCTAGATATATATTACATTTCGTGGGAGAAATTATATACTATAGCAATATTTGAGAATCTTTCTCTGACTTAGCATAGTACCCTCTAGGTCCATCAATGCTGTTGCAGACAGCAAGATTTCATTCTTTTTTATGGCTGAGTAATATTTCATTGCATATATGTACCACTTCTTTATCCATCCATCTATTTTTTTTTTTAACACCTACAGCACCTGATATTCCTAGGTGGTATCCCATCCAAGTACTAACCGGGCCCGACCCTGCTTAGCTTCCGTGATCAGACGAGATCGGGCACGTTCAGGGTGGCATGGCCGTAGACTTATCCATCCAACTATTGATGGACACTTAGATTGCTGCCATATCTTGACTATTGTAAATAATGCTTCAATGAACATATGGAGTTAGTGTTTGGGGTTTCTTCAGATAAATAACCGGCAGTGTAATTGCTGGGTCCTTCTTTGTCTTATTTTAGCTTTTGTTTTAAAGTCTATTTTATCTAGTATAAGTATTGCTACCCCACCTTTTTTTAATTTCCTTTTTCATGAAATATCTTTTTCTATCCTTTTACTTTGTGTGTGTCTTTCAATCTACAGCGTGTCTCTTGTAGGCAGCATACGTAAGGGTCTTTTTTCCTTATTCATTCAGCCACCCCATGTCTTTTAATTGTAGCATTTAATCTATTTAAATTTAAAGTGATTGTTGATAGATATGTAGTTATTTCATTTTTATTATTCACATTTTTATCTTCTTATAAAAGTCCTTTAACATTTCTTGTAATACTGGTTTGATGGTGATGAACTCCTTTAGCTTCTTCTCATCTGGGAAACTCTATTTGTCCTTTGATTCTAAATGATAACTTTTCTGAGTAGAGTAAACTTGGTTATAGGACCTTGCTTTTCATCACTTTGAATATTTCATGCCAGTCCCTTCTGGCCTGCAAAGTTTCTATTGAGCAATCAGCTGACAGTTTTACAAGAGCTCCCTTGTAGCTAACTAAATGCTCTTCTCTTGCTACTTTTTAAGATTCTCTCTTTATCTTTAAACTTTGCCATTTTAATAATGATGTGTCTTGGTTGGTGTGGTCTTCTCTGGAATCATTTTGTTTGGGACTTCCTGTGCTTCCTGGGCTTGTATGTCTATTTCTTTCACCAAGTTATTTCCATTATTATTTCTTCGAATAGGTATGCAATTCCTTGCTCTCTCTTCTCCTTCTGGTACCCCTATGATATGAATGTTGGTATGCTTGATATTGTCCCAGAGGCCTCTTAAACTACGCTCATTTTTTTGGATTCTTTTTTCTTTTTGCTGTTATGATTGGGTGTTTTCTGCGTCTTTGTCTTACAAATTGCTGAATCGACCCTCTGCTTCATCTGATCTACAGTTGATTCTAATGCATTCTTCATTTCAGTTGTGTTCTTCATTTCTAACTGGTTTGTTTTTATGTCATCTATCTCCATCCATTTTTATATTTTCTATCTCTTTGTTGACGTTTTCACTGAGCTCACTGAACATCCTATAACCAGTGTTTTGAATTCTACACCTGGTATATTGCTTGTCTACATTGTGTCTAGTTCTTTTTCTAGAGTTTTCTTTTTTAATTTTTATTTAGTTTCAAGTATACAGTACATTGGTTAGACTGCTATATAGTTCATAAAACAATCCCCCTAATTGCACCTTCCCTCCCATGACCTTCCACCTAGCCAACGTATTAATGCTAACTGCATTCCCTACGCCATGCTCCCCATCCCCGTGACCATCCATCACCTACTAATTTGTACTTCTTTAGCTCTTCATCCCATTCTCCCAGCCCCCCAAACCCCCCTCCCCTCCGTCCGACACCAAATTGTCCACTATATTTGTGAGTCTGTTTTGATTAGTTTGTTCTTTTTATTCTTTAGATTCCACATATAAGTGAAATCATATAGTGTCTATCTTCCTTTGTCTGACTTAAATAACTTCTAGGTCTATCAAAGTAATATCTTTTTCCATCTCCTTCCTTTTCATATGTAAGAGTCTTGTTTTATTATCTTTTCGACCACTCTATCTTTTGGTTGAATCACTTGATTCTTTTCCATTTAAGATACTTATTGATAGGAATGTAGTTGTTATTATGTTTTTTTTTTACGCCTACAGCATCTGGTATTCCTAGGTGGTCTCCCATCTAAGTACTAACCAGGCCCAACTGTGCTTAGCTTCCAATCAGACGAGATCAGGCACATTCAGGATGGCATGGCTGTAGACTGTTACCATTCTTTATTCCTGTTTTTGATATAAGTTTTTCCTTTTTTAAAGAAATCCCTCCAACATTTCCTGTAATACTGGCTTGGAGGTGATAAATTACTTTAGCTTATTTTTGTTTGAGATGCTCTTTATCTGCCCTTCAACTCTAAATGATAGCTTTACTGGATAAATTATTCTTGGTTGTAGATCCTGGGTCTTCATCCTGTCAAATATTTTTTGCCAAACCCTTCTGTCCTACATAGTTTCTTTTGAGAAATCAGCTGCCAGTCTTATGGGTGTTCCCTTATAAGTAATTATTTGTTTTTCTCTTGCTGCTTTTAATATTCTTTCTTTGTATTTAACCTTTGGCATTTTAATTATGATGTGTCTTGGTGTGGGCCTCTTTGGATTCCTGATTTTTGGAATTCTCTGAGCTTCCTGGGGTTTTATGTCCATTTCCTTCACCAAGTTAGGGAAGTTTTCCATCATTATGTCTTCAAACAGCTGTTCAACATCTTGATTTTCTTCAGTTACGCCAATTAGATGAATATTTGGACCCTTAATAGTGTCCCACATGCTCCTTATTTTTATAGCCTTGGCATCTTATCTCTTGCCATTCTGATTGAATGTCCTGATTGGCTTTCCTGTCCTCTAGATACGGTATTTGATCCCTCTTCTTTATTCACTTTGTTTATTCCATTTAATATACTTCTCATCTCAGATAATCTGTTCTTCATTTCAGACTGGTTCCCTTTTATAATTTCCATTTCTATTTTTATGTTTTTCATCTCTTTGTTGAAGTTCTCACTAAATTTAACCAAAAGTTCACTGAGTATCTTTATAACCAGTGTTTTGAACTCTGCATCTGTTAGATTATTTGACTCTATTATATCTGGATCTCTGTTCTGTTCTCTCATATGCTTCTTTGTCCTACCATTTTGGTTGCCTTTCCATGTCTATTTCTATGTCCTAAGCAAATCTCCTAAGTCTCCCAGTCTTATTAGATGGATTTGTGAAGTAGATGTCCAGTGGCACAGTCCTGCAAGGGGTTCAGCTGCAGGCCAAATTTACCCCAAGCCTATGCCCCTCCAAGTCCACCTGTTAAGATTCAGGTTAAGCAATCCACAGATGCTGTGTTTATAGTTGCCTCAAAAGGCCACACCAGAAACTGAGGCCAGCTGCCTCCACCAGTGTGAGTCTCAGCAAGGAGCACCTGACTTGCTGAGGATATATCTGGATGTGGCTTGGGTGGGAACAAGAGTTCGGGTAGGCGGGGTTTCAGGGAATCCTCTGGGCGGGGCGACCTCTGTTATCCAGTTTGATGACGTCACAGCTATGGCAGTGCTGTGTCCAGCGCACTGGTGTGGGGAGGGCTCAACAGAGGAACAATGGATACCACTGGCACTTCTGTACAGAGCGAGTCTCACCTAAGCCCTCACTCTGACAATGTCTCCCTATAAGTTCCTGGTGTCCCCTGCGCATTAGCCAAATTGGCACAGGTGCTCAGAGCAAGCAGGTCCATCACCGCGAAAATTCGCTCGCAGACACGGCCCCTTTAAGAGGCACTGCCGCTGCCTCCGTCTCACTCAGCCACTCGAGACCGGGCAGCCCTGTGTCCTCGCCCTGTCCTACATTCTGCTATCACAGGGTTATCCTGGACTTCTCCCTAGTTGTATGGATTGTTCCTCTAGATCCCAGGCGATTTTTCCTTGTTGCTGCTCCTTATTACTGTTACAACTTTGATTTGGTCGTCAGAGAGATGAACAGAGCCTCTATCGTCTAAGCTATTTTTTTTCTCTCTTCTTTTTCTGGAGTTTTATTCAGGACATGTTTATCTGTCTCATTTTGGCCACCTCCTTCTGTTTGTTTCTATATATTAGGTAGAGCTGCTGTGTCTCCTGGTCTTGGCAGTGGCCTTATGTAGTGAGAGTTCTGTGGGGCCCAGTGGTGCATCTCCCTGGTCACCTGAGCTGGGTGCTCCAGGTGTATCCCGTGTGCGTTTTATGTGCCCACCTATTGTAGTTGAGCCTCGATTGCTGTTGGCACATTTTTGAGGGAAGGATTGACCCTCAAAAACTTCTGATCGCTTTGTAAGCCACTTGGAAAAAAATCTAAAATCTTATCATGACCTACAAGGCATAATATGGCTTGGTTCCTGGCTCCCTCTCCAACTCTATTTATATAGGAAAATTCTCTCTCTCGTTCAACTCTTTTGCCCTTACTCAAGCATACCAAGCAGCTTCAGTTTCAGGACACTTGTACTTGCTGTCCTACCTCAGCCTGGAGCACCTGTCCCTTGGTAAGCTCTATAGCTTACATCCTCACTTCCAGGGAGAATTTCCCATCAATCTATGTTCTCTTACATGCCTCATTTTTCTTCACTGCATTCATCACCATCTGATGTATCACACAACTATTTTCTACTCTGTCTCCCTCCACTGCAAAGTTAAGTTCTATGAGAGCAAGGACTTTGCTTTATATTCGGGTGTATCTCTAGTGCCTAGAACAATGCCTGGTTTAAAGTCAGCATTCAGGAAATATTATTGAATGAATTTGGTGAATGAATGAATGACATGGAAAAATATATTTATATATTAAGTAAAAAAAGAGATGTAAAACAATATGTATAGGATGCTTTCATGCTCTATATACCCATTGAAGAATAGGAAAAAAAAAAGATTTCAATCAAACTGTTAGCAGTATTTAAATTGTCAGTGGCTTATAGGTATTTTTTATAGTTGCTTTTCTATTTTGTAAAGTTTTTGCGATGGACAAGTATTATTTGTATACTAATAAAAAAGTGTATGCTTTTTTAAAGTAATAAATAGAAACCTACCAGTCCATTTAAGTTCTTTATGTTGTTTCTTCCTAAAGACAATATCCTCAAGTTTTCTGCAGTGGAAAAAAAGCAATTTTTTGTTTATGAGAATCATATTACACAATTGTAAATCTAATATAATAAAAATTTAATAAATTTTATATAATAAATATCCTTATATAATGAGTAAGAGAGATCATATTCATAAAAAGTGGTAATCAGGAAATAACATTGACCTATCATCTAGGGTAAACACTACAACTATAATTTCACATCATGCCAATATTAAATTTAAAAATGGTTACCTATTTGGAATTCATGATCTTAATTTTCTGGCTAGTAAAAATATTATAGGGATAAAATAAGAGTAAAAAAAATTTGAAGTTTAATTTTGAGAGCATATATATTTCAAATCTCTTATAAAATGAGGACTCACACCAGAAAACAGAAACACACTTATGTATAGTCCAATCTCACTCCACAAAGGATTAGGAGTGAAAACAATTGACTTAGTATTTTAAAAATCTTTTGCTTTCAATCTTTTAAATAACTAAATTGTGATTTGGTTTAAAAGATGCCTATTTGTATTTTTTACAAGGCTGTTTCTATTTGTACATCTATAGGCTATTTCTGGAAAAGAAAAAAAGAAAGTAGAAACAGTGGTTGCTTTGGAGAGGAACTGAAAGTATATGGTCAGAGGAAGATTTATTTTTCATTAGAACCTCTTTTGATCTATTTGCATAAAACCATGTGCATGTTTTATTTTTTAAAATTAAAAAAGATTTCTAGTAAAACACGGGAAATCTCATTTCTGTTCTAAAAAACTATTGTGATTACTTATGCATAAGTTATACATTTAGTTTTCGCAGTGGAAACTTCTATAACTACACTGTCCAATATGGTAGCTACTAGCCACATGGTTTTTTAAATGAAATACTATTAAAAATTCAGTTTCTCAGTTACACTAGCCACATTTCAAGAGTTTAACAGCTGTGTATGGCTAGTGGCAACTGTTTTGGGACCGTGCAGACATTTCTATTGGATGGCACTGTTCTATAACATCCATAATTCAGTGGTTAAGAATACAAATCCAGTTATAGAGTTCCCAATCAAACTCTATAGGGAAGCAAGCAAACCTCTTTGAATCTCAGTTTCACATGTAAAATGAAGAAATACAACATGTATTTTATAATAATATAAGCATTAAATGAGATATTTGTCTAAAACATTCAGCATAATGCTTATTCCATAGTAAGTACATAATAAATGATGTGTGTGTATATGTGCTGTATATATGTGTGTCAGGCATATATAGTTATATATACTTTGGTTTTAATTTATTTAAGAAATTATTTTAAATTTTCTTATGAAAAACATCTTTCAGAACAAGAAATTTTATGAGTGATTTAATTCATGCAAAATGGTTTAAATACTGAAAAAATAATTGGGTTCCCCCAAATCCAAATGTTGAAGTTCTAAACCCCATTACCTCATAATGTGACTCGATTTGGAGACAGGGCTTTTAAAGAAGTAATTAAGGTAAACTGGTAGAATCCAATAGGACTGGTACCCTTATAAGAGGAGATTAGAAACAGAAATAGACAGAAACAGAGGAAAGACTGTGTGGAGACAAGGCGAAAAAGACGGCCATATACAAACCAAGGGGAGAGGCCTAAGAAGAAATCAATCCCGCTGACACCTGAATCTCAGACTTCTAGCCAACAGTGAGAAAATAAATTTCTGTTGCTTAAGCTACCAAGTTTGTGGGATTTGCTGTGACAGCCCTAGCAAACTAATAAATCCATATAACTTTAAATGTGTGAAAATTAATTATTTAAGAAAAGCACATAATCGATTATTCTCTAAAGTTTCCTGATATGAAAAAATTATTATTTTAGTTTTTTCTATTTCATGCAGGATAAAAAGCTTACTTAAAAAGTTATTCATTCAACACATAATTATTGAGCATCAACTACATGCCAGGAACAGCAGTAAGCACTTGCAATATAACAAATGAATAATACAGATAAAAATTCCTGCTGTCATGAGCTAACATTCAGCAGATAGTAAACAAAATAAATACGTAGTTTAGATAGTGAGAAGTGTGAAAGAGAAAAAGAAAGGTTAAAAGAATGAAATGTCAGGGGTTTGGTAGCTGTTGACAGTTTAGATAGCCGGTGACTTCTAAATAAAGACTCAAAGGAAGTGAGGCAGCTAGCCATGAGGATATCTGGAGGAAGAACATTTACAGGCAGAGGGAACTTCAAATGCAAAGGCTTTGAAGCAGGACCACATCAGAAGTGTTAACAAAACACAAGAAGCTGGCTGAGAGAATGAGAGGAGAGTAATAGAAGATGAAATTAGAAAGATAATAGGCCTCATAGGGTATGTATGAAATAGCAGTCAAGAAATTACAGAGGATTTTGGCCTGGGTAACTGAAAGAATGGAGCTATCTGTTATCTGACAAACACAATAGAAGTTAGTTTAGCTGGGGCTGGGGAAGGATATCAGGACTCAGTTTTAAACATGTTAAGCATAAGATGTCTGCCAGACATCCAATGAGAACATCAGGCAACTGAATGTGTGAATCTGGAGTTCAGAGAAGATACCTGGGCTAGGGATGAATATTCAGGAGCCATCAGCATATAGATAGTAAAGTCATTATCTGGAAGAAATAATCTAGGGAGTATGTGAAGATAGAAAAGAAAAGAGATCCAAAAACTGAGTCCTAGAGTATTCCAGCATTTAAAAGCTGGGAACATGAGACTGGGAAGAAGTAGCCGGAAAGACAGGAGGAAATGAAGGGGGAAGAAATGAACAGTGTCCTAGAAGGCAAATATTAAAGTTGCTTCAAAGAGGAAATAAATCATCCATATCGAAATACTCTGATAGGTCAACCAAGATGAAGACTGAGAAACAACCTCAGAAATTGGAGATAACAAATATATGCAACTCTTTCAAAAATAATATCTAACTGAATATATAACTCCTTTTTCAAAAAAATGCACATGAAAATGGTACTAAAAAGCTAAAAAAATCGTATTTATTGCTGTATAGGGAAATAAATTATAATATCAAAGTTAATAGATTAAGTGTTCTAACATAACACAATTATATACTTTCCATATTTTATGTGCTGCCTAAATAGAGCACCACCAGAAGGACACTTTTTTTTCATACAAAGTCCTGATGAAAATCAAAAAAAGTGTTTTAAGACTACATGTTTATTTACTTAGTAAACTGAAGGAGTATAGTTATTTTTTTACCAAAGATACGAGGCAACAAAATTTATTTTCTAATCTTTAATATGATATTATTAATATTCGCACTGTATAGGTTTTTAGTCACAGTTTTGAACATAGTGATGTCATGCAGTTTTTCAGTCGCAGTTTTGGTACAATGGATATAAAATGCCATTAGGGTTATTCTGCCTTACAAACCTGCTGTTAAATAGGAATACCTATTTATTTTAGAGCCTCTCACCATAGCAGAATAGGTAAGACTACAGTGCTCATGAAGGGAAAGGGGTGGGACACAAAGTAGCATTGTAATTCAATTATTCATATGGATCAGTTGGCTTCTTTTTGCTTCCTAATCACAAATAAACTATTCCTGGTCATAGGCTGCAGAGTACTATTTGTTACAAGCGGAACTAAAATAAGATGAGTCGAGTACAAAAAAACATGGTACAAATGCCTATACTCTTTCACTTCCATATATACATCAGACATCATTACTTGATCAAGGTACTCTTTTTCACTGAATTTTGGGACTCTTAATACATTTTCCCGAGCCACCACCAGTTAACCAAAGTTAAAATATGAGTGAAAACCCATTGCCAGCCCTATACAGAAGGCTATCCATTTTCACTATTGTCATATTCATGCTTTTACGAAAAGTATATTATCTGTATTGATAAATACTGTCGCCAGTTTAGTCTCACGTAAGCAAGTTACTACAATTACAGACAAAGCAAAAAGTAAATTGAAACATCTCAAATTGTTTAATGAGTCAATGAAAAACTGGAATAAATTGAGTCATCTTATGTACAGCTCTAATAGAAAACATTTCCTCCCCAGAACTATATAAATTCTGAATGCCAACTTTGAGTAAGGTACTGAGGAAAATGGAGATTTGGAAGATAAAAATAATAATAAGATGTGATGCTTGCCCCCAAGGAGCTCATTAGGTAGACAGAACATACTCCTCAATAAATGACTAATATTTCTTGAGCATTTATATGTACCAGGTACTATTCTAAGTCCTTTATATACACTAACTGATTTACTATTCATGATAGCTATATGAAGTAGGTAATTATTATAACCCAAGACAGACTATTATAAATGCTCTCAAAGAAGGAGTAATTGGGGGATGGAGATTAGAGACGTCCTTAAAGGGAGAAATAACATTTAAATTCAGCATTCTTAATCTTAATTTTGTTTCTTGTAGTATTTTCCTACAAGAGGAAGGGGATGTTCTCAACGAAAAGCACTGCGTTAACAAGTGCACAAAATCATTAAAAAAAGAATGATGTGTTTGGGTGTGGTTCAAGCTTTTAGAAGACTCCGAATACAACATTAAGTTATTTGGTCTTTACTAAGCAAAGGGGAGACATTAAAGGTCTCTGATCTGGAGAAATGATAATGAGAATAATATTTTTAGAAAAAAAACCTCTGGTATCAGTGCTGCAGGTTAACTGACGAGCAGAAAGAAAAGAGACAAGGAGATCAATTAGGCTATTACAAAGTCTTAAGACAGTGTTTTTCAAACTGTGGGAAATCAATTTAGTGGGTTGTGACAACATTTAAAAAAATAAAATTAAAAAAATTTATACTGGAACCTATGCTATTAAATATTGTTTAACCTACTTTATTCCAATTCATATGTATATTTGATGTGTATTCATATGAATATATGTGCTGATTCATAAATTTAAATGTATTTCTTATTGTAGAAAGTAATCAAAAACATTCGATAAATACCATCTAAAGGAGAGATGATTAGGATCCTAATAAAACTGTAGCTCCTGAAAATGGAAAAGCAACAAATTATTTGAGAGCTCTTGCAAAGAATAAATAGGACTTAGTGATGAAATTGGATGTAGGGCTCGAGGGAAGTAAAGCGGGGATATGACAGGCTAAATTATGCAACACCAAAAGATGCATACTCCTAATTCCTGGAACCTATGAATGTTACCTTATATGGGAAAAAAGTACTTTGTAGATGTGATTAAGTTAGGGATCTTAAGATAGGGAGAGAATCCTCAATTATCCAGGTGTTTCCCAACTGCAATCACAGATACCAGCAAAAACGAAAGACTGACAGACAAAAAAAGAGAAGGCAATATGGCCACAGAGGCAGAGATTGGGGTGATGTAATCACCAGCAAAGGAACGTGGCAGCCATAAGAGTCTAGAAGCAGAAAGAACAGATTCTCCCCTTAAGCCTCTGGAGAGTGTATGGCTCTGTCAAAACCTTGATTTTGGCTCTATTAAACTGAGTTCAGACTTCTGACCTTCAAAACTGTGAGGGAATAAATTTCTGTTGTTTTAAGCCACCAAGTTTCAGCTGTCATAGGAAACTAACTCAAGGAGTCAGAGGCTTTGCCAACTGGGTAGGTAGTAATGTCAATAACAAAGACCAAAAAAAGGATAGTGAGGAATTAAATTTTAAATATAGTAAATACGAAACACAAATCTGACCAAAAATATATAATAAGAAATCTGATTTTTTATTTAAGATATCTCAATTCTAATTCTATAAAAGCTTTAAAATGTCTTTAAAATATGCAAGTCTCATGCATCTGTACTTTTCTTTGGATAATCAAACTTAAGACAGATGGTTTATGTATTCTCTCTGTTATCTGACAATTACTGTGGTTAAAACAGGTGCCAGCTTCTGGATTATGTAGTTTCTCTGGAATAGTATTTCTAATAACTAGAAAATCTAAGAACCATCTGTTATCGTGGATCACTTACTTAAGCCATTCAGGTTGGCAATTTTTTCAATGCAGTTTGTAGACAGTGAAAGCTTCCTTTAAAAGAACAAAGGAAAACTTGAATTAATATAAAAAAATGTAAATGGTATATCAGAAATTATTTTTCAAGCATCCAAAGGAGATGATATTTAATAAGTCATATTTCCTTTTGACAATGAATCCTTTTTTCCCCTCAGACATGGCATGTATTCCTTCATTTCGAAATCTTCATACTTTTTTTCTGATTACAAAAGTTAATATATACTTATTGTAGAAAATTTAAAAAAAACCTTCTTGAGGGCAATTTGGTGTTATCTTTTAAATATTTTAATGCATGCATACTTTGATTCAGTAATTCATTTTTAGGAATACATCTTCTTAAAACATAAATAGAAATGCCAAAGATGTGTATATATGTATATATGTATATATCTATATATACATATATATGTATATATGTATATATCTATATATGTATATATAGATATATACATATATACATATATATACACACACATACATATATATACATATACACATATAGATTATTGGTTATATTACAGTAATAGAAAAAAAATGGGGAAATCTATAAACATCCATCAACTGAGGAACAAATAATAAGATACTATGCTACCACTAAAACAAATGAGATTAGGCTATAAATGCTAACTTGGGAAGATGTCCGTGATATGTAATTAAGTGTAAAAACCATCTAGCAGAACAATACATTTTATATGATCCTTTTTTTGTAAAAAGCAGAGCTATATATATGCATTTATAGAGATATTTATTTTCTCATACAAATCATTCAGAAATGTATATTGTAAGAAGTCATATGTAATCCTAACTACCCCACACATTCCTCCAAAGATACTTTTAATACTTAGTATATATTTATCTAGATTTTTTCTATACATACTTTAATTATATAAAAACAAATTTTTAAAGGGAGCATAATTACACATTCGTAGTCCTCCTTTCTTGACAAAATGTTTACTAAGTAAATTTCATGCAAAAAAATAATAAAAGCTAATTTTATTAAATTCTTCATGTGTTCCCAGTATTCTAAGTACTTTATGCATATTATCTATTTTAACCATCACAACAATCCTATGAAATAAGTGTTATTGTTATCCATATTTTACAAATGAGGAAACTGAGGAACAAAGATGTTAAGCAATTTGCCTAATATTACATAGCCAGAAAGTGGCAGAGCCAAACTTAAAACTCCCAAAATTTGACTCTAGCACACGTGATCACATCCTTTCTGATTTGATGCGAAGGGGAATTAGTCATTGATTTATTTGAAACAGCAAAATCAATTACTGTTCAGTGTAAATTATTGGTCAAATCTGCATATTTTCTAATAATCCCCTCTCCCAAGAATTACTAGTAAAAAATGGAGTTTCTTAAATCTGGGAATATGGTTGGGGGATAGTTTTTTAATTGTTGTTTGGGTAACTTGCCCAAAGAGACTGTTAGGTAAAATATGAATAGGTTTTCTTTCTAAGCAGTTTCCATGGTACTTCGGAATGGGGTAAAAACCCTTCTCAAATATTTGCCTTTGAGATGCTTTATGATAAAAATCATGCTTTATGATAAAAAGGTATTTGACCACTTTGAAATAATGTTCTTGGAAATCATGCTTTTGAAGCCAAAAAAACATCTAAGGTAGATTTGTACGTAATTCTCTGTGCTTTCATCACAAAGGACAGGTTACACACAATAACTAAATATGTTTGCCTTTCCCTTTAATTTCAAAGACATATTAATTAGTCTAATGCACAGGTTCACAAATATGTGTCTAAGAATCACCCAAGTTGCTCAGTATAAATACAGACTCCTAGGTTTCATCAGTAGATAGTCTGTTTCATAAATGTGGAGTGGGGTTTACCTCCTGCATAAGGAGATTCTTATGTAGGTAGTCAGGGGACCACATTTAGAAAAACAGAGGGTGAAGAAATCAGAAAGAATCCCAAGTGCTTCTATAACATTCTACAGCCTTGATAAGAGATATTGCAGCCTGAGAGCATGGTTACAAGGTGTCATGAGAAAACTGCCACAGAACTCTGCTAAAAAGTGTGTAGAATATTTAGAAAATAGTTAACAGGAATTAATATAGACCTGATACTTAAAAGTCATAGGAAAATAAGATTATAAAATAATAAGTGTAACTTGGTCCCAATTAGAAAGCTCTTTATCAAAATGCTAATGATGGATGTCAAAAGGTGGTGCAATTTTATATCTGGTTGATAGAAAATCCCCTTCTTTGTGCTTTTTATATTTTCTAGATGTTTTACAATATTTTTATAATTTGAAAAATTTTTTTAAAAACAATCTCTTAGGCCTCTAGTAAGTATAGTACTGACTTTAGTGGATAATTTTATAAGAGAAAATACTAGATTTTATAACAGAGTAATAATTTTATATTATTTAGCTTCTTTCAAGAACAAGGAAATTTCTAGTTTCCTGGCAAATTATAAAAATTATACTGTAAACATATATTGTATTGCACAGGATTACACTATTAAAATCTTATAAACCAATAATCTTTTATGTTTGTTCATTGCCAAAGGGAAATTAATTAAGAAAAAAAAAGTGAAGATCACAGAAAACACTTTTCTAGTTTGTGTATTTATAAAAAGAAGAGAAATTTAACAACAATACTAGAAGGATGAATAAAGACAGGAAAACTTACTCGCAATTAGCAAGCATGGACAAGGATGCATCCATCTTCTCTATCGGGGGAATCTGGGCATAAAGCTTTATCTCTTTGGCTTCGGATGGCTTCTGACTGGTTTTCTCTTCCTGTGACAAAAATTGATTTGGAAGAAAATGATCCCTGATTGTCATGTGGAACTAAAGAAAGCAAGATTTCCCAAGACTTTTCAAAGCAATTAGTAGAAGTTAATAATTCTGTGCATTCTTTATGGTTCACTTACTGAAAACATTTACTTACTGGCCCTGATAACTAGGCTTCCACATGGCTGACTCAGATAATTCATCGTTAGGTCCTAACTAAAGGGAAAAATGATGAAAATAAAATAACTTGAATATCTTTAATATTTAAAATCCCTTGCTTCTTCTCTGAAAGAACACCAAATAGAAGATGACCCGGTACTGCAGGAAGCCCCGGAGGCCCAGGGGGCCCTGGGATGGGAGGCTGCAGCAGCTTGCATTGAGGATTTGGCAGTGGCGTCCAGAGTAGAAGTCGTGGCCAAGGCCATAGCGAGGGTGAGGCCATGGCTATGGAGCTCGCAGAGGTAAGGCCAAGGACAAGGAATAGATCCCAGTCATCAAGCTGGGCCACCTGGTCAAGGACATAAAGATCAAGCCCCTGGAGGAGAATCTATCTCTTCTCCCTGCCAATCAAGAAATCTGAGATCATTGACCTTTTCTTGGGGGCATCTCTCAAGGATGAGGTTTTGAAAATTGTGCGGTTGCAAAAGCAGACCCACAGTGGCCAGAAGACTCGGTTCAAGGCATTTGTCGCCATCGGGAACTACAATGGACATGCCTGTTTGGGTGTTGAGTGTTCCAAGGAGGTAGCCACTGCCATCTATAGGGCCATCATCCTGGCTAAGCTCTCCATTGCCCCTGTGAGGCGAGGCTGGGGGAACAAGATCTGCAGCCCCACATCATTCCTTGCAAGATGACTGGCCACTGTGGCTCTGTGCCATGTGCCTCGTCCCTGTCCCCAGGGGCACTGGCATTGTCTCAGCCCCTGTGCCCAAGATGCTGTTGGTAAGCTGGTATCGTGGACGGCTACACCTCAGCCAGGGGCTGCACTGCCACCCTAGGCAACTTTGCCATGGCCACATTTGATGCCTTCTTTAAGACCTATAGCTATCCCACCCCTGACCCCTGGAAGGAGACCGTGTTCGCCAAGTCTCCCTCGCAGGAATTCACTGACCATCTCGTAATGACCCACACCAGAATTTCTGTGCAGAGGACCCGGAATCCAGCTGTGGCCACCACATAATTTTATACAAGAAAAATAAAGTGAATTGAGCCTGTTAAAAAATAAAATAAAATCCCTTAAACATCTATCAATCAATAAACAAAAACAAAACGCAATAACAAAAACAATTTCTTGGGAAGAATTCTTGTCCCTAAAACAACCGTTCCTTAAATATCAGATTCAGAACTGTATAATCAACTGTTTTCTTTATTGTCTCATCTATCTTTTTCCATATACAGTTCAGTCTGAGCTAGAACCCCAAAATGCCAAGAATTTTTGAAGATATTCTCTTTGCACCACAGCTGAGGTAAAGACTATTTGTTCTATAATAATTTACTTCTAAATTCTACCTTAGAGTTTAATTTTGGTACTAAGTATGCAATTTAAAATTTAATTACTAGCATACGATACCTAATAATATTTTCTAAGTACCACAATACTTAGAGTTAGTTCTATCTTGCCAACAAAACAGGGAGCTCCTAAAGCTTGACCATTTCCTTTGCTTTCCTATGTTTTCTATAACCTAGTGTAATATAAGACACAAAAGAGGCTTCTTTTAAAAAATCAAATCGTAACATCAATGATAAAAAATATACAATCAATTGAAAGAAAGAGATCTAATATGCATCCGCTCATTAGTTATTTTGTGCCATAAATTTGTAGGTTAGAGGAGGAGAAACTGACACCTAGCAGATTTTCAATAAATGATGAACTCATAATCAGTGAGTGAGCTTGATGTCTTCAAATAATCTTAAAGTCAAAGATTTATGGTCACATAGTAATCTAGAAATAGATTACAAAGACAAACAAAGAAACAAGTCAATCATTTGTTGTTATAAGTAAATCAAATGAAGTTCGAAAATCCAATTCAAGGAAAATCTAAGCTTACTCTATTCTTTTTTTTCTTTAACAAAACACATTTTCTAGCAATCAAACAGAAATGTTTTTTAAATGCAATTAGAGTACAAAGTTTATAAGCACTAAAACAAGAATTCAAATATTTCATTATCTTATCTTCTTTGTCTATTTTCCCTAGATACCAAGTCTCCTGAAAGACTTTTTATTCAAATCCCAGTTACAAAAGCAAAAGATATAATAGTATGCAAAAAGCTATTGATGACATAGACAAATAACTTATCACTGGGCATGGAAATTAAGGAACTATCTATATACCCTATGGAAATTTGATCTATAATGCTGAATTAACTGTTCAAACTTTATAGAATGTTTATTAAAATATTGGTTTATATTTAATGCATATTTTTCAATGCAGTTTCCCTTATATACTTTAGTATTCTTTCCAGCTTTATTGAGATATAACTGACATTATAACTTTGTATAAGTTTAAGGTGTGTGACTGATGGTTTGATACATGTATATATTGTAAAATAATTATCACAATAAGGTTAATTAACACATCCATCACCTCACACAATTATTTTTTTGTGCTAACATTTAAGATCTCTTAGCAACTTGCAAATATATTACAGTATTATTAACTATAGTCATCATGTTGTACATTAAATCCCCAGAATTTATATACCTTATAATTGAAGGTTTGTACCCTTTGACCAATATCGCCCCATTTTCCCCACTCCTCAACCCCTGACAAACACCATTCTACTCTGTTTCTATGAGTTTGGCTCTTTTAGATTCTACATGTAAGTGAGGTCATACAATATTTATCTTTCTCTGAGTTATTTCACTTAGGATGATGCTCTCAAAGTTCATCCATTTGCCACAAATGGCAGAATTTCCTTTTTTATGGCTGAATAACATTCCATAGATAGATATTTAGATTGTTTCAAGGTCTTGGCTCTTGTGGATAATGCTGCAGTGAACACGGGGGTACAGATAGCTCTTCAAGATAGTGAACTAATTTTCTTCACATATATATCTACAAGTGGGACTGCTAGATCATATGGTAGTTCTATTTTAAATTTTTTGAGGAACCTCCATACTATTTTTCATAGTGGTTATACGAATTTACATTCCCACCAACAGTACACAGGGTTCCTTTTTTCCACATCCTCGCCAACACTTATCTTTTGTCTTTTTGATCATAGCCATTTTCATAGATATGAGGTGATATCTCATTATGGTTTCCATCTGCATTTCCTTGATGATCAGTGATGGTAAGCATCACTTTAGTATTTGTATTTGAGGTCTTTTCGGTTGTCTATGTGTAATTTTTGTTTGTCCACATTGGATATCTGTTCTAACTTCCAAGAGGCTAAAACCATCATCTGTCTAAAGCCTAGATAATCCACAACACATACCAATCTATCACTTGAAAATGACAAAGTGTAATGATGATAAAGTTGAAAAATAAAATGTACTGTAACACAGAGATTCCAGTCATCCTACAGCAATAAATGAATCAGCCTTTCTATTTAAATTTTAAATTTTCCAGTGGTCAGATTTTTTTAATTGAAATTTTTATTGAGACATTTGAAGATCCACCTGCAGTTATAAAACATCATAGAGATACCCTGTACATTTTGCCCAGTTTTCTGCAATGGTAACATTTTTAAAACTATAGTATAATATCACCACCAGGATATTAATATTGATACAATCCACCGATTTAAATCAGATTTTCCCAATTTTACCTGTAAGCATTTGTACATATGAGTGTGTTTGTGTGTGTCTATTAAGTTCAATACGACTTTATCATCTGTGTAGGTTCCACCTAGACAGTTAAGATAGCTAAACAGTTCCAATACCACGAAGATCCCTTGTATTGAATGGTCAGTTTTAAATAACTATCCAAAATTTCTCCTTGTATGGTTTCTAAAAGAAGTAAAAACTCATATACTCACCCATCTGGCTAAGGCTTCTTTGATTGTTGTTGCTTTTGCCTTTAAAAGAGAAAGAAAAACAAGGCTGTCTTACTGGTGTAATATGTTGATTCAATTCTCATGCAATAATTATTAGTCTTTATATCTACCATTAAAAAGGTTAATACTTTCTTTGAGACCTTATATGAAAAGAGTGTGTTTTAATTTCCTGAAATCAGAATGATTTATTTAAATACCTCTCAGAAAAATTAAGGAAAGCATGATGTAATGCTCACATACGTCACTCCTACTTGGATTACAAAAACTATATAGCTTTCAACACTTGATATTAAAATATATCTTGTTTCATTGATTTTAAGATCTACATATTCTTTTACATTTTAACATCATTGAAATTTGAATGCAACCAGGAACAATTTACAGTTGGAGTGGCCAGGTGGCCGTGGTAAAGTTTTAGAAAAACATTAACCATTTGATTTCATATACATATATTCCTTTTTATGTTTGCAAAGGAGTACATATAATAAAAGTCTATGTGCCTAAATACATTTTTAAAAACTGTCAATAAGTACAAAATAAAAATTCTAAGTGATAGGAAACTGTCATAGTTTAATTCCAACTTCTTACTTTTCTTTCTTAGAAGAACATAAAATAACGTTGCATCTTATAAATAATAGTATCTTAGATTCAATTTATTATGATATATAAAACTTTAAAGATGAGCAAAGGAAGACATCCTTTGGATTATTATTGTTAGAGTTTATTAAAAAGAAAAGAGAGAACCCCCCCAAAAAAAACAAAAGGAAATTTTTAAAGGTCTATATCATTATGTCTAGAAAGTAAAGACATACTAATAAATAACCCTTGGGTTAAAGAAAACTATAAATTAAAGTAAAATAATAAAATAAAAGACAAAAATGTCAAAATTTGAGAAATATGTATAACCCTAAAAAGGAAATTTATAGCTACATTTATTGCCTCAGAAGAGAAAAAAAGAGATAGAAAACAAATAAGCTAAGCATTCAAAATATTTGAAAAAGTACATAATTGCAAACCCAAAGAAGGCAGAAGGAAATACAAAGGAAGAAGTCACTGAGATAAAGAATATAGGGGAAAAGAGATTAATAAAACTAAAAGTTAGTTCTTAAATCTCTGGCAAGCCTGATTGAGCAAAAAAGAGAGATATACAAATTAAAAATATAGACTGAATAAGGAAAAATAACAGATAACAGATTTTAAAAATAAAACATTATAAGCAAATATATGGTAATAAGTTTGAAAACCTTGACAAAGCATGCATTTGTAGAAAAAAAAAAAAGAGAGAAAAGTGCCAAAACTGTCACAGGAATCAGAAAATTTGAATAGACCAATAACTATTTAAAACATTAAAAAGATAATCAACGAGATCTACCTTCCTCCTCCCCTCGTAAAGCTCCAACCTGAGATAATTTTACAAGTGAGTTCTACCGAGCTTTCAAGGAACAGATACTCTATTATACAAGTTGTTTCAGAAACCAGAAAAAGAGGGAAAGCCACCAACTTATTTTGAGGCTAGAATAACTTGATGTCCTAACCAGATAAGGAGGTCTCTTTACTTCTCAACACAGATTTGAAAAGTCTCAATATAGTATTAGATCTCCAAAGCCAATGGTCATAATGATCACAATCAAAAACGGCTTATCCCAAGAGCATAAGGATTGTTTAACAAAAAAAAATCTATAAATGTAAATCATTTATTAATGGAGTAAAGGGGGGAATCACATTTATTTCAATAAATGCTGAAAAAGCACTTGATAAAGTTCTACATTTGATATTAAAAGCTTTTAACTAAGAGTTAAAGAGAAATTCTTACTTGATAAAAGCTACATACCAAAAAGCTATAACAAAAACCATACTTAACGGATAAATTTATTCATTTCAGCAAATATTCATTGAGTATCTACTTATGTACGAACATGTATCTACATGCTTAAGATATACCAATGAACAAAACAAAGATCTCTGCCATCATGGAACTTACATCTATTGGCAAGAGATGGATGGTAAGTAATATAATTTAAAAATAAAGAAATTATACAATTATTAAAGAAAAGAAAATGCTGAGTTTGGTAAGAGGTATCAGGATATGTAAATATGTGTATGGAGGATGTTTATTTTAAATAAGGTGATCAAGGTGAGCCAAACTGGAAAGGTAACATTAAAAGTATTCTAAGATCCCAAACACATTAAGATGTCTACTATCATTACTACTATTTAACATGATACAAGAGATCTTTATCAATGTGATAATAAGGAGAAATACAAATTGGCATGATTAAAAGGAGGAAATAAAAACACTGTGCAAATGATCATCTATGTAGAAAATACAATAGGATAAACTAACAAATATTCGAACTGGAGTTCAACAAGTGAAGAACATTGTTGACAAAGTAAACAAAAACTGGGAGAAGATATTTTCCATATAAAACCAATAAAAGACTAATATTGACAAAAATAAAAACATGAATAGAAAATTCACAAAAACTGAAATTGAGATGACTAACAAGAATACCATCAAGTATTCAAACTCACTGAAAATCAGAGAAACGCAATGGAGGTTCCATGGAATATGGTGAACATTCTGGACTCTGAAAATCAGAGAACTGCAGAGTAAAACAATGGCATACTAAAATACATCCTCAGATTGGCAAGAGTTAGAAAGTTACAGTGCCTAAATTAAATTAAGATAAATTAAGTATGCATAGACCCTGTGACTCTGCAATGCCACTCCTGCGTTTACTTTTCCAGAAAAATCCTTGTGTGGGTTCATAAAAAGACACATGAGAACACTTTCATGTTGGAAGCAATCTAGGTGTCTAGAAATTGGTTTATAAGGTCACTAGTTCCCTGTAGATAGCAGGAATCTAAAACTGAAAGGCCTAAAGAACCATTGGACATCATTAATAGGTAAAGCTGCCCATATAGAGAGCTTTTATTTGGCTCTAGAAAACTACTGGTAGGTGAGACTTGGGACAAGAACTACCCTAATATCACATTTCTTCAAATATGAAAACTTCATTAATTGAAAATAACATCCTCATTTTATGTACCATTAAGAAAGAAAAGATGCTGCCAATTATGTGGCACCTTCATATTTCAGTAATACGAAAATGTGGGGAAAAATGTATCTGAAGTAGATTATTTCTGATTTTTCAGAGAAGCCAGAAATCTGGGTTTTGATGTAAAACAGGACCACTTTTAAGACACTAAAATTTAATTTTTTAAAATTAAAAAATTATGTGGGCCTGTATTTCTGGGGGGTCCCAGAACTAACAGTTTGCAGCCTCAGCTAGCTTCATCTAATTACTGGTACTGATTCTCTATTTGAAGATTTTCAATAATTCTCATGGTTAATGCTTTCAGAATTATTTAGACCTGATTATTTAGTCACTTGAATATAAACCTAGGTTCCAGAACTTTTTACTTAACTTGGCAGTGGTACTGGCTAAATGACTTGGAATAAAGTATGGAAAGCAGGTGAAAAACTACTTTTGGTTGAGGGTGGGCATGACTTCTTCATCACTTCAATTTCTTGGGCTCAGTCTCTGCCCATTTAAGCAGCACTGGAATCACGAAAGGAAGACAACTACTTATAACTATTCTTCATAAACATCTCCATCCGGCAGGACAATCACATACTTTGATAAATAACTGTGGCTGGGTCTGTAACTAACCAACAACATCCCTTTTCAAACTTCTAGTTGTAGCTGCCAAGTATGTAAGCAAAACAGTGCGCATTTTAAGCAGCAGTTGAGGAGCATCAATAGGTACTTCACTATTGAAAATCACTACTTCACAAAGGTCTTTGATTGGATAGACCGCTTACAGATTTAAAAGCAAAGGCTGCACTTCTCAGTGTGGTGGGGTGCTCTCCAATTTTAGAATAACGGGGTGCATTGTCAAAATCCACATTCCTGAGCCCTCTGGATGATATTAAAACTTCATAATCTGCATTCCAACAAGTTCATAGTACTAAAGCCAATTAAAATCATACTTATGGCATACTGAAATTTGAGAAACATTACCCTAATACATTCTATCAGAGTGGGTTTTACAATGTTACCTAATAACTGCACTCACAGTCATCCAGAGGCCACCCTGGGCACATCACAGGTTTCGAATACTGCTGCAGTCGGTGTTACACACACACCCCTCATAAACAGCTCCCCCCTCCACCTCGCCAGCGGGGGTAATTACTTCTACGTAAAGAGATATCCTTATTCACACTCTCCCTTCCATCACCTTTCCCACTCAAATCTGCATTTTCGAGAATTTCCTGCTCTTTGCCCACCCCTCCTTTCTTTGCCAAAATCCCTCAACATTAAGCCAACCTCTGATCCTCCCCAGGCCGCCCTCACCTCTGACCACCCGGTGCCAGGGCTTCTCCTTCACCCAGGCCTCTGACTCCACGGAGTCAGCATCCGCTACCCGCTCCCTTCCGCTGTCCGAGGACACCCTCCGCCCTTCCAGTCCTAAACACTCCTCAGTCACCCTTTCCATTTCTAATCTCTTCTCAGCTTTGGCTACGAGGCCTGGAAGGTACTCACCATTCCGGCGGTTGCTACTGTCACTGCTCTGGTTGCTAGGGCCCGCGGGGGTCAGTGCGCGTGCGCACTTCTTGGCGTTCGCGGATCCCTATCCCAGGAGCGGTCCTTTTTCTCCGCCCTCAAGGTGGGGCGAGCGGGGCATTGTGGGACTGCTTGGCGGCCGCTGGGGTCTTCCTGCTCCGCTGCCATTCGCTCCCCAGGGGCTGCAGCGTGGCGCTCAAGATTTGAGAGCGTAACCGCGCAGAGTGGTCAGATGTGCTTTACCTTACCGAAAGCAATTTCAGCTAATCTGGAATGACGTCCTGCCGAAAGTTTAAAACTGTAAAACTTCCCTATTACAATCTCCTTTCCCATAAAAGAATTGTAAAATTGTTTCCCTGCAGATTGCCCTTCCGCCTCTTCTCTAGATGCCGGGAGCTAAATTAGACCGACTTTCTTCAGTTACCTTCCCCAAGCCCCTCCAGGGAGCCAGAGGCAGCTGAAAACAGAAAATAGGTTTCACATAATGGAGATGTCTTTTTACCCCCAACTTTCAAATTAGCCAAAACATGTAAATATATATATAGAGAGATATAGATATAGATATAGATATCTATATCTTCAAATACGAAAACTTCATTAATTGAAAATAACATCCTCATTTTATATATATTCAGGTGCTAGGGATAAGGAGAAATAGAACACATGTATACACGGCTGTTTATAACTGATATAGCCTTTATGGGAGGACAGTTGGCAATATGTATTAAATGCTTTAAAATCTTTGCACCTCTGTGACCCAGCAGTTCCACTTCTAGGACTTCATCTTGAAGAAATAATCACACAAGTGTACAGAGATATATGTTCGAAGTTTTAATAGCAAGAAGAGAGAAATCCAAATGTCAACAAAAAAGAATTGGTATTATTGAACAGCTAAACAATGAAAGAATATACTACCATTAAAAATGTTGCTGAAATGCTAAGAGAAGAGAGGAGGCATTTGAAAAATGCAAAGCAAAGGGCTTGCAGAAATGACCTACTCAGCCAGTTAAAGTCCATTCCTAACTGTCCTCTCCCCACCTCCAGGACTAGCTAACATGTTTTCCCATAGCTTCCTCCCCCAGCTCAAGGACTCTCCAGCTTACATCTGTTGATTCATGGCTTTCCAACCAACTAATGTTCTTCCTTATCTCTGTAGCTGTGTAGGAATAACAAGACTGTATAAAACTGCCTGTTATGTTACAATTGGGGCTCAGCTTTTGGATAGGAATTGGCTGAGCAGGTGCTGGCATTAATAAGTGCTGCTTCCTGCTTATAGCTTCAGTATCCTGTCTCTCTGTTCGAGAATCCTATAACAGTGCCGATAATGCCAAGGTCGCGGATTCTACAAGACAAACAACCTGTGAGACCAGTGGTCTGGAAATTCTCCCCCATTACAGCTCCCCATCTGAAGCTCCCCATCCCCATCCTGAGTCGTGAGGCACACATGAAGCCTCAAAGGAATCACGCGCCCCTTGCATGGACACTGCAGAGGTATATAAACTGTAATAAATCTAACTAAAGCGAGTTTGTGCTTGGTGTTATTAACCCCACACACTCCGCTGGCCAGTAAATTCTCCTTCCTCTAACAAAGTTGTTTGAGTGTCCAATTTCCTCCATCGGGTGTCGCTTCCCGCAGCAATGCAGCTATTCATATGCAAAGATAATCATGATGTGTTAATTTAAAATGCAAGTTCCCCCCCAAAATGGTGTGATCCTCTTAAAAATTACATATAGTGTTCGTGGTGGCTCTATAGTGTAGTGGTTAGCACATATGCTTTACATGCAGAAGGTCCTGGGTTCACACCCTAGGTGGAGCCATGGACTGTGGGCCTGGCCCTCCTAGCCCGCTGGTGCACCAGGCCCTGGGTAGGAGGAGATGCCCCGCCTTCAGAGATCCAGTTTTTAAGTGGGAAACGGCAACATCCATAGGTTGGGGTGGAAGGAGGGGGGAATTAAAGAGGGAAAATAAATTATACATAGTGCACACATATATACAAAAGAAAACTAAAAGAATATAATGAAGGTTTAGTGTTTGTTACAAACTGAACTCTGTCCCTTTAAAATTCATATGTTGAAGCCCTAACCACCAATATGGCTGTATTTGGAGACGGAGCCTTTACACAGGTAATTGCAGTTAAACAAGGTCATAAGAGTAGTGCCCTAATCCAACAGGACTGGTGCCCTTATAAGAAGATGAACAGGTACCTTGAGTCGTTTGCACAGAGGAAAGGCCATGTGAAGACACAGTGAGAAGATGGTCATCTGCAAGCCAAGAAGAGAGGCCTCGCCCCAAACCAACCCTGTTGGCACCTTGATCATGGACTTCTAAGCCCCAGAACCGTGAGAAAATAAATTTGAGAAAATAAATTTCTGTTGTTTAAGCTACCCAGTCTATGGTATTTTGTTATGGTAACCTGAGCAGACTAAGACAATGTTCACTTCGCCTGTCTATTTTTTGATTATTCTATAATGTGGATGTTTTAAATTTTGTAATAAGAAATAAATTTTATTTTGAGAAGGTAATATAATCACATTTATAAAACTTGGAAAAGGTCAAGTTATTGAAGAAAATAATAATGTATATTCATAACATACCCAACTTTTGTTCTTGTAGTATTTTTTCAGATCTCCACACCTCCGCACCTCTCTTAACCAAAATTCTTCCTTATCTGCCAAAATCTTTACCAATTTTGTTGATGTGGCTATAATGGGAATCTAATGCTTAAAAATATCTCAATTCAGCAGAGCATTCCTTTTACTCAACTTTGGATTACACCATAAAAAATTGATATTAATGATGAAATATCGTTAATAAATAATTCTATCTTCATGCTCACTCAGAACATTACTTCTTCTTCCTCCTTGTCATGCAGTAGTAAACTTTGATGACTAAATACGTTTTATGTACCATTATATAAACATCTAATTCCACACATATTTTTAAAGTTTAGAATCAAAACTCAGAACTTCAGCTAAAATTATTTTAATAAGTTCAGTCTCACCCTACAAATTGTAATTAAATTTTTGGTAAGGGTGGTAGAAGGGTAGAAGGGATGATCTGTCTTTCAGTTAATTACACTATCTACATGGGACTAGAACTTGGAATTTGCCTATTTTTAAATATATTTTTGAAACAAAGTATAAAGAAAAGATTTTTAAAGTACAAATACAGAGGTAAGGAAACTATAAAAAATCAGAGTATTTCTCAGTAATTGGTTGCCATTTTTAAAGCAGTATCTTATGATTTCTAACTATTTTTAAAGATCCTAGAACAGTTGGCAACTAGAAAAAAAATCAAAATCTGATTAACAGTAGAAAGGATTCTATGGCTTCAGTCTACACAAGTTAGCCTCCAAGTCATCTTGTTAGAATTTATTCCAGCCTCCGGCTATTAGGAGCAAATTATCATAGCCCAATTGTTCCTCATCATAAAACCAGGGGCCTATATTCATGTATTCACCTTGTTCAAAATAGTTTTTAAAACTCTGAGATAGGTATAGCAAACTAATTATTATTTACCAATTTTTTAAAATCTTTGAAAGTACAGAGGGCGACAGGGAGGGTAGGTGGGAATAGTGAGTAAATGGTAGATTGAAAATTGGTTTCACTTAGCAGTTACCTTGAATTCAAGTTCAAACAAACCAAACATGGAGAGACATGAATGATACCAAAGCTACAGGCTCTCATGAACTTGAAGCGAGTATTTTTACTTCTTTAAAAGCTTGCAGATGCCATGAGGGAGTCTAGATCTCAGTCGTCATTTGTCAAAAATATTCAATCTGTCCCCTGATTTTTTCTGAGCATATTCTAAATTTAACTCTCTAGTCTGTCAGCCTTTACCCTAGACACAAATGCAAAATCTCCAGGATCTTCTTCCAAGACTCAGTCTCAGCAGCAACATGAGCTTTGAGCTGCCCACCTCCCAAAGCAGGCACCCCCAATACTGTATCCAGGGCTACAGAGAAAAAAGGCTGTAAGGAGGATCTAGTCTGTGGCCAGTATTAGGATAGCTTAAAAGAGTGAAATTTATCTACCCATGTTCTGTGAGGTGCTTCCCAGCTATGTTAGCATAAACAGGGCTCTTCCAATGCCTGTCATCTTTTCCAACAATAAAAAGAAAATGAGCAGTGGCTTTTTCTAGGGGGCTACTTCTATCCTGATAGGCTGGATCCCAGGGGTCCTCGAGTGCTTCTTTAACATCATATACTCTTGAATCAGTAGCAGATATTTAGTTTAGGTTAAAAAGCAGTCCTGGCAGGATTAATCTACCATATGTAAGCTGAGATGCAGCCATTGATGCTTACAACTGCAACTAAGTTTGGGAGGAAGCTAGCCATGGAAATTGCCAACTCTGCCCTTTTGCCAGAGCCAGTCACACCAATGTTTGGACCTTTGACCTGAAGACTGAACAAAAAGAAGACAAACAAGAAGAAAGAGCAAGAAAAAAAAAGTATGATTGTTAATGGGGTCACAAAGCCCTCAATATAAAGAAAAGTATTGTATGTATTTATCAGATAGCTTACTCATTCATTCATTAATGCACTCAAATAGTTATAGATATTTTCCAACACATTAGCACCACTTTATTCACTCTCTCCCAGTCCTAATGATTTCATTTTAAACACATTTCTCTTTAGCATTCCTCTTACCTTTGGGTGATTTTATACAAATTTAGCTGCCTCCTCAAAGTAATCTAAATTTAAGTCCTTCATGATTGGTAGTAGATCTTCATAGCCAAAAAATGGCAAAACCAGAGTAGTAAAACCTCGACAAGCCAGGAGACTCGCTCAAGATCATTTAACCCTCCATCACCAAACATATTAATCACACCAGGAAAAGGACCATCTCCTATAAACTGGGAAAGGGGATTAAACATTTAATGGACTATGGTATCCAGCTAACATTTTCTAAATCAAATTTTAATTACATAATTTATATTTTTTTTCTTAAACATCCACCTACTTGCTTTGAAAAGAAAACATCTGTTTTGGTTGAAATAGGTTTATTGTTGTGGTTGAAATAGACACTTGTTTAGGATATTTTGAAGCCATATATGTAAAAATGTTTTTATATTTTTCCTCCATGAGAAAATCACTGGGAAATAGAAAAAAATTAGCAATGAAGATATGGAATGTGTTTTGAAGTATAAATCTAAGCAAATAGTTCTGTAGGCTTTGAGTTATGAAAGTATAACATCTCATTAAAAAAAGACATCCAACTTTAAAATGCCTTTTTACTTCTCAACGATCTGAAGATACAATCAGAGTCACCAAAATCTATAATTAAACAAAGTTTAAACTATTCTAAAGGTTTGAGGAAGGTGTAATATAAAGTGAACAATATGTATAGTAAAATATCAAACTAATATCTTCCTACCGTTGGTCTGCTATTTCTCTTTCAACATTCCTTTTGGAGATTATTTTATTCATTCACCACTCCAAGTGAATAACTTCTCAGCCAATTGCCTCCTGCTATTTTTCAGAAATATGCTTCTGTGTTATTCCAATTAAAAGTGCCAGATAAGAACAGAATAAAATGTGAGGGCATTAAGATAGAAGCTAAATTAAGAGATCTAAAATTCCAATTCCAGATGCCATTTCTAAATTTTCAAATCTAGAAACAAGTTAGGCCACATCTAGTTATCAAAGTGAAAGCTAAGGTGTACATATTAAGGCAGTGATTTTTACAAGGTGATTTTCTTAACATGCAAATATCTCTGCATACCTTGATGTTCTTTTTAAAATTAGATAAATCTCCAGCATTTCTGCATTCAAGATTAGTTTCAGAAAGCCTAATGCAAGCCATGAAAAAGACTTAACATACAGACCCTCAAATTATTCTGATAATAGTTTTCCAACCACAGGTTTCAAAATACTAATCTGATTACCACGTTAAGATGACTGAGGATTCATTAAGATGTTTTAATTAAGTAATTTAATCCCCAGTGTGTAAATCTGCTAGGATCTTCTTCTTGTTGTTGTTTTTAATCACCCTTCCCCCAAAATCTCTCATTTGGAGGATTCTTACTTGTTCCTAAAGATCCTGAAGCTGAGAGTAGCAGGTAAACCATACTGGGCAAACCAGACTGGGCTTTTAAAAATTAAAAAAAACCTAATTATTTCACTCATTGTTTCACTCACTCAGCTTGTGCTTATGAAGGTCAGAGTTTGGAGCTCAGAAAGTTTTACTACACCCCGATTTTAGCATCACCTAACCTAGCTGTGTGGTTTGGTTAAAACTCTTTAGGCCCCAGTTTCCTCATTTATATATAAAAAAGTTGTTCTTAGATCTATGAAATGAGCAATGAAACAGTTTTGATCATCATGGTGAAGGTCTCCAAGGTATTAGAGATGTTGGATAACAACAAAAATATCATCTTTATCCTAATAGAAAGTCGGTATAAAAGAATTAACAATATAATAGGATTTCAGTCACTTTGGAGCTTGAACAGATAAAAATGAAAGAGATTTGTAACCACTGTTCTCATCATTGTTACAAGAAATAATAATGGAAAAAAATTAACACAAAGCTCTGCCTACTAGAGATAGGCCAAAAGTATTTAACGCTAGAAAATTTACAGCAATTTTATACTTTGTACAGCAAACCCGAAAGGTGTATGCTTCACAAGGAATAGTGTCTGCAGCACTAGGAATTTGGAAGGTGGGCAGGTGGGAGAAGAGAGGTACCAAGCAGATCAAATTTAAATCCCAGTCATCGTTTAGGGGAATGAATATCGCCACTTAGGCGACAAAATAAAAGAATTAAGGTGCTCGCTTTGTTTTCAGATGACAAATTAAGCTAGCAAAGCAATCCAGTTTTTATAACTCTATTATTCCCTAAAGCCACTGCAAGGCCCTCTGCGGGAAAGGCCCCATGCACCTGGGGGCAGCAGGAAGACGCCCCGCAGGCGGCGGGTTTGCAGCCAATAGCGGCGCAGCTCGGGCCTGGAGAACCAGCGCTGCACCTGAGCGCAGGCCAGCGCCGGATCCAGCGGCACCGCCCGCTGCTGGGGAGCTCGGTGGACGGTCACCTCCACTTTGAGAAGGGTTTTCATCATGCCCCTCAGCATCTGGCTGAGGCAGTGATCCTCCGAGCCGGCTGGCGTGAGGCGCCACGGGAGCCCCATTGGCTCCACGCTCGTGAAGTCGCTTCCCAGAGCCTGGTCCCTGGCCAGATCCAGTCCCCGCGGCGGTCCGCCTGATATTCGGCCAGCGAGTGGAAGCTAACAGCCGATGCCCGCAGTCACCCGCTCCCTGGGGCCTAAGCCTTCCACTTTAATATCCAGGAGCTCATCGGCCAGCCCAGTCTTGGGCGTGATGGTCCAGGTCGCGGCCTTTTGGGAGAAATGGGACGATGTGGACAGAGACCTCCGAAGCCGAAAGGATATCCCAGGGGTTCGGAGCGCGGCCGGAGCCGCCCGCCACATGGCTCCGGGATATTCGGGGCTTTGATTCGAGCCAAAGAGACGAGGCCTGGAGCCTGCCAGACGGAGAGTTAGGTCTACCGGACAGGTCGCCGCAGGGCAGGCCAAGGCTGGGAGGAGTCGGGCAAGGCAGGCGGAAGAGGAGAGACAAGGGAGGGGCGGGGGCCCGCGGGGCCAAAGCAGGCGGGACGGGCAAGAGGTCCTGGGCTGGTCTCTGGGGCGCCGCTCAGGCTGACAGGATGGTGCGACCTGGGAGGGCCCTTGGGTCGGTCGCGCTTTTGGAGGTCCTGTGGTGGGTCCGCCTGAAAAAGGTAGGAGCTCATCCCGAACCTACCACTCGACGTAACTAGAATAAGTTAATGATTTCTGATGAAGAATGCCAGCCGGTCGCCTTCGCTAGAGAAATCTCTCACTGGCCACCAGAGGACACTGTTCCCTAAACCTGGTGAAAGGAAGCTATGTGTACTAGGCTCCTTTCCTTCTTTGAAACTGCTTTTGCCTGGGATTAAGAAAGACTATCAAGGTTAACGTTTACACGTATCAGACGAGGCAGCACTACTGATGTACACATTGTGGAAATAATCTCTATTGTCCTGTGGCCTGGTATAAGTATCAGTGTATATTTTTATATGTAGAAAAAGTTTACATTATGCGACGTTTTTTTTTTTAAGAAAAGACTTTGAACACCTCAAATAAAACCATATTTTTCCATTCATACAAATATTTATATGTACATGCATCAAAATAGTTCTAGAAGGGTACACTTTAAGTTGGTAACAGTAGTTACTCCTGGAAGAAGTCTGGGATTGGGTAATAAGAGGATTTTTAATTTTATCTATTACTTGAACCTTTTATGATGGAGAATGTAATGTATTGATATATGTAAGATTTGTTTGCTACCATAGAATTCTATCTTAATTAAAATGAGGTTAATTAATTCAGGTGAAATATTCTATTCATTCTATTAAATTGCTATCAAACAAGAAAGATGCATATATAAATCTTGAATATTTTTGGAATCAATTTCATTTTAAAATATCTTATCCCACTTATTCCATAAATAACATTATAATTGTCATGTATACTAATTTATGCATTGAAAATATTTGCCACTGAAAGCATATAGTCACTGGACCAAGAATTTCCTGTTGAGAGCCATACAACAACCCTACCTTCTTTGAAAAGTACTTGTTAAAGTCCCTGAGAATATACATGGCTAACAATCAGTTTTGGAAAAACTGATCAAGATATTTTGACTTCTGCCCCCACAAACCATCATTATAGTGGCCATGAATATTGGATTTAGTGCATCTCTGCATGCACCACCTGAAAAGATAGAATGTCTTCCATAGCTTTCTTTTTAAATTTTTATTTTTTAATATTTAAAATTTGTTTCAAGTATATAGTACATTGGTTAGACATCTATATAGTTAGTAAAAATGATCCCACCAATTGCTCACTCCCTCCCTGACCCTCCACTTACCCAATGTATTAATGCTAATTGCATTTCCTATGCCGTGCTCCCCATCCCCATGACCATCCATCAGCTACTAATTTGTACTTCTTTAACCTTTCACCCCATTCTCCCAGTCCCCCAAACTGCCCAACCCTCTATTTATCACCAAATTATCCACTATATTTGTGAGTCTGTTTTTGATTAGTTTGTTCTTTTTATTCCTTAAATTCTGCATATAAGTAAAATCATATAGTTTATCTTTCTCTGTCTGACTTAAATACCTTCTAGGTCCATGAAAGCAATATCTTTTTCCATCCCCTTCCTTTTTATATGTAGGGGTCTTGTTTTCTTATCCTTTCAGCTACTCTGTCTTTTGGTTGGAGCACTTAATTCTTTTCCATTTAAGGTACTTATTGATAGGAACGTAGCTATTACCATTCTTTATTCCTGTTTTCGATACATGTCTTTTCTTCTTAAAGAAGCCCATCCAACATATCTTGTAATACTTGTTTAGTAGTGACAAATTCCTTTAGCTTATTTTTGTTTGGGAAGCTCTTTATCTGTCCTTCAACTCTAAATGATAGCTTTGCTGGATAAATTATTCTTGGTTGTAGATCCTGGGTCTTCATCCTGTCAAATATTTTTTGCCAAACCCTTCTGTCCTGCATTGTTTCTTTTGAGAAATCAGCTGCCAGTCTTATGGGTGTTCTCTTAAAAGTATTTGTTTTTCTCTTGCTGCTTTTAATATTCTCTCTTTGTATTTAAGCTTTGGCGTTTTAATTATGATGTGTGTTGGTGTGGGCCTCTTTGGATTCCTGATTTTTGGAATTCTCTGAACTTCCTGGGGTTTTATGTCCATTTCCTTCACCAGGTTAGGGAAGTTTTCCATCATTATTTCTTCAAGCAGCTGTTCAGCATCTTGATTTTCTTCTGTTTCACTTATCAGACGAATATTTGGAGCCTTAATAGTGTCCCATATCCTTCTTAAATTTTTATGGTCTTGGCATTTTTTTTCTTGCCATTCTAATTGAGCGTCCTTGGCTTTCCCATCCTCTAGATAGGGCATTTAATCGTTTTCTTTATTCAATCTGTTTATTCCTTTGTTTATTCCATTTAATATACTTCTCATCTCGGATAATATATTCTCCATATCAGACTGGTTCCCTTTTATAATTTCCATTTCCATTTTTATGTCTTTGTTGGAGTTCTCTACACTTCCCAAAAGTTCATTGAGCCTCTTTATAACTAGTGTTTTGAACTCTGCATCTGTTAGATTACTTGACTCCATTATATCTGGATCTCTGTTCTGTTCTCTCATATGCTTTCTGCTTCGTCTTCCCATTTTGGCTGCCTTTCCGTGTCTGTTTCTATGTACTAGGCAAAGCTCCTAAGTCTCCTGGTCTCATTAGTGTGGATTTGTGAAGTAGGTGTCCAGTGGCACAGTCCTGCAAGGGGTTTAGCTGCAGGCCAAATTTAACCCACGCCTCTACCCCTTTGGGGCCACCTGTTAAGATTCAGCAAGCAATCAACAGATGCTGTGCTTATAGTTGCCTCAAAAGGCCACACCAGAAACCGAGGCCAGCTGCTTCCACCAGTGTGAGTCTGAGCAAGGAGCACCTGACTCGCTGAGGATATACCTAGATGTGGCTTGGGTGGAGCCGTGAGTTAGGGTAGGTGGGGCTCCAGGGAACCCTCTGGGTGGAGTGACCTTTGTTATCCAGTTTGATGACGTCACAGCTATGGTGGCGCTGTGTCCAGTGCACTGGTGTGGGGAGGGCTCAACAGGGATCAATGGATACTGCCGGCACTTCTGTAGCGAGCGAATCTCTCCTCGGCCCTCATTCTGACAATGTCTCCCTGTAAGTCCCTCGTGCCCTCTGTGCGCAGCCCAATGGACACTGGTGTTCAGAGTGAGCAGTTCCATTACCGGGAAAATCCGGTCATGGTTGTGGCCCCTTTAAGAGGCGTCTGCTGCTGCCAATGCCGAAGCCAGTTTCACTCAGCTGCTCGGGACCGGGCAGCCCCATGTCCTCACCTCGTCTTACCTTCTGCTGTTGCAGAGTGCTTTCCTGGATTTCTCCGTAGTTGTATGACTTGTTCCTCTAGATCTCAGGAGATTTTTCCTTGCTGCTGCTCCTTATTACTGTCACAACTTTGATTTGGTCACCAGAGGGATGAACAGAGCCTTTATTAACTACGCCATTTTTTTCTCATTCTTCACCTTCCACAATTTTTATTTTCCCAGTGTTCAAAAACAATTTAAAATGAATGTACATAATAGCTTAATCATGATACTTTGTGAATTTCAATTGGCTAAAATATGTAACAGGTTTATATAAATATTTTTTAAATGATCAGTGGTTGACAAAAACATATTTGCTTTCAAAATGGTCCATTGGTCTTTCTCACCCTGATAAAGTACATTCAAAAGTATTAGATGTACAAAGGAAAGCAGAACAAAGGGCTAAATTTGGTCATATTATCTGATTTTCTTTTTGAAAAGTATCTCCAATTAAATTTATTTTAGGCTTCAACTGCATTGAGCCACTGCTTCAAAAAAATTAGTGATAGCCATTGGAAAAAAAATATGTCGAAAATGTTTCCTTATTTCTTCTCATTTTAAATCTGAACTCTCCAATTTGGCTTTTGAAGACTCTACTATGTGACCCAAACTTACTCTAACTTTACAGTAGATCTCATTATGCTGTCTCCTAGTCAAGCATGTCTCCTCCAGCTGGAAAGCAATATAAAATATGTTAAGGATACTTTATCAGTAAGAAGAAATTGAGATCTAGGGCCTCATTCATAAAATAAAAGCAAAGTTTTCATTTCATAAAATAAACGCAAAACTTAGTAGTCTTCCTTTATCCATGGGAGATACATTCCAAAACCCCCAGTGGATGCCTGAAACCACAGATAGTATCAAACCCTATATGTACTGTTTTTTCCTATACATTCACACCTATGATCAAGTTTAATTTATAAATTAGGCACAGTAGGTTAATAATAACTAATAAAATAGAACAATTATAATATACTGTAACAAGTTATGTGAATGTGCTTTCTCAAAATATCCTATTATACTATTCTCATCTTTCTTGTGATGATGTGAGATCACAATGCCTATGTAATGAGATGAAGTGAGGTGCTGAGAATAGCATGCAATTTAAAACTTATTGTTTATTTCTGGAATTTTCCATGTTTTCTGACCACTGTTAACCACAGGTAACAGAAACGACAGATAGGGGGACACTACTGTATACTAAGTATATTAATGTCCCAATTTTGTAACTGTTCAGAGACAAGTCTTGAGTTCAGGAATGTGTACAGGCAAGAATGAAGCAGAGTCCATTCCTAAACGGACTCGAGTGGGCAGGTTCCCAAAGCTCAGACATGGTCAGTTAGGGCCCAAAGTGGATATGGGACTCTTAGCAACACAGAGCTCAGTCCTTAGAATCAGAACACAAGGCTAGGCCAGCAATTAAGAGTTAGGCAAGCACTTCTTACCTTTTTTCTGCTTAAGGTTAAGACTGGTCCTACAGGTAAGATTGGGGTTAAGCCTGTATATTGGATAAAGTTCAGGGGAGAAAAGGATGGACCTGGCAGTGAAGAAAGGAGGGTTGCAAAAGCTGAGAATCCAGTCAGATCTGACAAGGAAGCCGAGATGGTTGTTTTGTTACAAAAAGGCTCCTAGGTGCTCATGTATAGGAAAAACCCAATACACGTTGTATGAATAGAATTTTTATTAATAGTATCTCATCTATGGTCATGTTACATTTTACTGAGCTTGACAGATTTTTTATCATTGAGATGTTTATGGAAGAACGTTTGAATTTGCTGCCAGGCATCTACCTGTGCCCTTGAGTGAGCCTTTGGCTCACCTCCATAGAATACTGGTACACCCAATACTGCATGCACAGAGGCTCTACAAGGAGGAAAATAAGGTGGGTCAATACAATGACCAGTTCCTGGGTAGTAGATTATCTGAGGTCTGTCTTTCCCATGGGCTTGTAACCGTTCAGAGGCTAAATGAGCATAGAATTCACTCTTCCAGTTATGATCATCCATGCCAACAATAAATAGTAAGGGCCCCTGAGCCTTTTCTAATGGAATAAGACTTTGGTGGTAGGGTTCCTCCAGTGGGTTGTTCCAAATGTCCATTAAATCCAAAAGGCCTGACTCAGTGATTGAATATTTCCTTGAGTCACTGCCAAGATCAGGAATAATCATATCCTTGTAATGCAGAGGAGCAATGGTGTTGGCCACGCAGGCATTGACAAGTACAGTGGCTGTGATGCCCTTCAAGAAAGAGGCCATTGAGAGACAGAGGTCACCTCCTTTGGAGAATCCAAGAAGCCCAACACTAGGGCCTTTCACCTGATGAGGAGAGAGAGAATAAGCCTAGAATTTACAAATGGAGGACACAGTGATTTTACATTCTCTAGGTAACTTTCTCAACTGTTGTTTGCTTTCCTGCCTTATGCAACAATCCACAAAGTTCAAGTGTGTCATCTAATAAGCAAATCAATTGATTTCCTAGTACATAGGCCCTTCACTAATATTTATAGCGTCTGGGTCAAGAATATACACAGAGGCCCATATACTCTATACCTAAATATTTATTAATCAAATGAACACATATAAATAAAATATATTTTTTTCTCCTATCTTGATAAATACACCTCCATAACAATTTATAAGGTTAAAATTTAACCTCCTCTGAGTGCTGCACTGGAACATGGCATGGAGGAGAGCCAGCCCCTGGCCCCAGTCCCGGGCCCACACTCCTTCTCTCCCATCCCTGGCTCCATCATGTACCTTGAGGGGCCTCTCACACTTGTGTGTGGATACCCAGCCTATATGTTTAAGGCTTAGGGGTATTAACATTGAAGTTCCCTGAAAAGAGGCATAGGGCCTAGAAGCAGGATCAGTGTGCTATTCAGCAGAGAATTCTGAGGTTCCAGATCCCAAGGGCATGGTGGGAGGGGGACCACATGGGTTCCAGGTGGACACATCCCCTTGGTCCCCTGGACACCTTACTCTGTGAGCAGAGATGCAGCCAAGGAAGGCCAGAGTGTGACCATCTAAAATGAAGGATCCAAGGAAGAAGCCCCTTTTGCCTAAGTTTAAGGGCAGAACTAATAGTATATATTGGTTTATTCTTTTTACCAGGACCTTATCTCCCCCAAATAAATAATCCTCACAGTTTAAGATCACCTAGGTCTTAGCAACTCTGCTAAGAGACCAGTTTCTGAATTTTAACACAGTTAAACCATTCTATAGACCTTACAGAGGATCTTATTCCTTAACATTAAACTGTTTGGGTCTCTTTAAGTTCAGATAGTAGCAGAGAGTATGTATTTCATTTATAATTACTACTAAAATATTTAATTAATTTTCCACTATCAGATAAGAACTTTGTCTACGAAACCTTAATACCATTATCACACTTAACAAAATTAATAATGATTCCTTAATATCATCAAATACACAGTCCCTATTCACATGTGACCAATTGACTGGAAAAATGTCTCTTTAGAGTCAAACTTTTTCCTCTACCCATTTACATTAATTTTATAAATGGGAAAAATTGAATCCTGGAGAGGGCAATTGCCTTATTCAGAAACTTGGTAGTAAATTTAGTAACTTTTTAGCCCAGCACTTTAAATAATGGTCAAGAATAAAAGGGAACTAAACACTCAAGTCTTAAGAGATTAGAAGAGATGGGTGGAAGTGGAAATAATAGTCTTTTTAATAAAACTTTTGAAGGAGACTTTGTGTCTCATGACATACTTCTAGCCCCTGGTGTCCCAGTAGGGCTTCTGGATCCAGCCCTGTATCTGCTGTGTCTCTCCTCTGCATTCAGACAAGCACCTGAACCCACCTTTGGATGCTGCAGCATAAAGTTCACAGCTTCTTCAAAGTACTCCAAGTGCATGTTATTCAGATACTCAGGGAGATCTTCAAATCTGAAATAAGCCAGAGCAAGCACAGCAAAACCATATCCAGCCAGGAGACTCGCTCTGTATTCACAGAGGCCACCACCACTTCCAAACAGATCGATGATCCCAGGGAAAGGCCCTGCACCTGGAGAATACCACGAATCATGAGGAATTCTAGACTTTTAAAAGACATTCTTAGGTTTTAGATTTTGGCAGTCAGGAGAGAAGCAAGGAAGGTTGGGGGTTTGGGATTCGTGGAAGGACCCTTTTTACTCAAACAAACAAACAAAAAAACCGGTGGGGAGAAGGGAGAACAAAATGCCTTTTCTCTAGGATTTCTCATATATTTTCACAAAACGATGAAAATAATATATAGTTGAACCTTGAAGAACACGGGGGTTGGGAGAGCTGCCCCCCTCCCCTTTGTGGTCAAAAATCCCCATATAGCTGTCCCTAGTTATCCACAGGGATTGGTTGCAGGAACCCTGCAGATATCCAAATCCACAGAGGCTCAATCCCTTATATAAAATGGCATAGAACAATATATAGTCAGCCCTCCACATCTGTGGATTCCCAACCAAAGATGGAAAAGACTGTTTTTGATCCATGGTTGGTAGACTCTCCAACCATATACTCAGTGATATAGAGGACCGACTCTATATTGATTGAAAAAAATCCAAATACAAGTGGATCTGCACAATTCAAGCCCATGTTGTTCAAGAGTAAATGAAATTAGAAATAACATGATGAGATGTTCATTTTCCACCAAATTTTATTTCTTGTTTTTCTTTTTGTAAAAAATCTATTTGAGAATGCTTTGGAAGGCATAAAGCAGTCTACATACATAGGGGATTATTATATTCCCTGTCGCTTTATGCCCTCTGCTCCAGCCTTAAACAATGCTATTCCTAAATGTGCCATGTTCTCTTTGGCCCCTGAAAATGGTATATACTATTCTCCTCCCCTCTCCACCTTTTTTTGACATGGTTGACTTCTCAGTCTTCAAATCTAAATTTAGATCTCCCTTCCTGTAAGACTTCCCTGATCTCTCTCCCCTCCCCAAGTGAGTTAGATAGCCTTTTATATGTTCCCACCCTGGGCTTGTACCTCCCCTGCCTTAGCATTTACTACACTCATTATAGGAGCAAGTATAATTGCCCATGTGTTCTATTAGGCTGTAAGTACAGTGAGGCCCATGTCTGATACTGCTAGCCATTGCATCCCAGTACAGAGCACAGTCCTTAACACATATTTGTTAAATAATTGAACCCTTCTACATTATTTACGGCTTTTGAGACAAAATACAATAAATTTTAAATGCACCACATACTAGGCACTGAAATAGCACTTAAGATTGACATGACTAGGTGGTGAGTTTTGTTTTTGTTTTTTTCATGAAAGTCTTTAGGAAATTCTTAATGAATCAGTCAATATGGTTTATTGAGCTTCTACCATATCCCTGTGCAAGCCTCTAGAAATATATAGTGATCTAGAAGACCCAGTTCTAGCCCCAGGAGTTCACAGTTGAGTAGGCAGCCACTAGTTAGGGCTGTGAGTTGCTGAAGAGCTGTAAGAATAAAGCAGGACCTCTTGTTTTGGAAAATAATCACATAATCCCCTGAGCTGTGGAAACTCCAGCATTTCTCTGTAGTGGGGTTTCAGTCCAGCATTTGGTTGGAAAGGGTGGGGTCAGGGGTCTTGTTTCCACGCTGCTGTTACCTAGTAAGTCTTTGTTTTTACTTAGTTTAGGGTTTCTCAACCTCAGCACTACAGACATTTAGAGCAAGATATTTCTTTGTTGGGGGGCTGTCCTGTGCTTTGTGGATATTTAGCAGCATTGCTGGTCTCTATCCACTAGATGCCTATAGCACCTCCCCCCCAACCTCCCAATGTAACAACCAAAAATGTCTCCAGATATTGCCAAATGTCCCCTGGAGTGGGAGGCAATCATCTCAGGTTGAGAAACACTGTCAGACTGTTTACAATAGTGGGGAGAGGATGATCAGGGAGTTTTGTTTGTTTTGGATTATGGTAAACTGTCTCTGTGGCTTTTGGCCTACTTGTAAGTTTGATGTGAAAGGAGATAAAAATCACTTTTGCACACAGGCAGAACTCATTGCCTAATATCGGTATTTGAAACACAGCCAGCTCTCAAATATATGTTGTATGCACTTTGAAGCATAGAGCTAAGGGAGTGACAGGATCTCCAAGAAGTGCCGTGAAACTTAAGAATTCCAACCAAATCCACGACAGATTCTGGAATGCCGGGACCAGTTTAAGAAAGTTCCACAACCATGTGGTTTCCTGGCCAAGCAAGTGGCCGCCCAGGGTCTCCCTCTCCACCCGACGTCCAGAGCAGCTAGGGAAGCCGGCAACTGACCTGGCGGCAAGAAGAGCGTGGCGCGAACCCGGCCTGTGCGCACTGGCTCCCGCCGCACCCCGGGCCCCAGGAAGTCGCGCTCGTGCACTGCCCGGCCCAGGATCTTCCCGGTTTCGAGCTCGTGGCCGTCGAGCACCTCCAGCTCCACGGCGAAGGGCGTCTGCACGTCTCGCTTCGCTAGCCGCAGAAAGGGCTTCTCGGGCTCCAGGGCCCAGAAGAGCCCCATGGGCTCGAGCCCCGCGAAACTGCCGCCCAGCGCGGGCGCGCGCGTCAGGTCCAGCTCGCCGCCGGCGTCGGCGCAGTAGCGCGCGTGGGCCCGGAAGAGCGCGCCCCTCTCGTCGCGCAGGGACGCGCGCAGCGTGACCCGCTGCCCCGGGGCCAGGGCGCGCACGACGATGCGCACGGGCTCGTCCCAGCGGCCGCGGTTGGGCTCCACCGTCACCGTCGCCGCCATCCTAACTGCGACAAAAAAGGTGGGGTGTGCTCCGCGGAATCACGAGCGGGGCCTAGTGTCCTTACACCTCCCTCGGGAGCAGTAGCAATTGGAATCTTTGCACTGCTCCCATTGGGTGGGTATGGGGACACTCTCTAATCCGTTGTGTGAGCTCCCCCTAGAGTTTGTGCAAATCCACTAGTGCCAGAAGAAAGTGTCTGCTAAAGTAAATTAATTACTTAACCCTGCAATCCAATGTGGTGTATCGAAATAGAAGTACGAAAACTGCTGAAAGCTAAGTATTAGGAAATACCCTGGTGGTTCCAAGAAGCTGGATTTTTAAAAAGCATCCTAGGTGATTGTTCAGTTGACTTGAATAACGCGGGGGAGGGGAGGAGGGGAGGGGCAGTCGAAATCCGTGGAACTAGTAAATCAGGGGATAGGAAGAAGAGCATGATCCTAATCCCTCCTTTGCCTCTCAGTCTTTCTCAAGCCTTTTTCCCTAGAACTAAGGGTTCCTAGCAAGGCCTCCAGAGGTAGATGTTTACAGAGCGAGACCTATCCGGGTTCCAGTATGACCCTGCTCCTTAATAGCGTAGTGATCCTCAGCAAGGTACATATTTAAGCCTATGAATCCAGTTTCCTTATCTGTAAAAGGTTTATTGTGATGATCACATGGGCTAACGTATGTAAAAAATACTGTCCTGATTGACCTACAGTAGATGCTCAGTAAATGTTTTGTTCTTTAACTCACAAATCTGGTCGCAAGGCAATGTCAGTGTTGAGCTGTATCAGAGTTCTGGCAGGAAACGAGTGACACTTTCAAACTGGGTAATTTGAGGAGAGTTTCATAAAGAGACTATTTGTAAAGGCATGGGAAAAGTTTTGTTTGTTTGTTTTAAAGTTTTGGTGCAGAAACTTGGGCCTGAAGCCTCAAGGGGAGAAGGCTGCCTGGTAGTAGCTGTAGCCTTCATAGAAGGAGGCAGGCACCCATGGTAAGGTGGCAGAAGTGGGGACAATAAAACCTTTAACTTCACTCTCCTCTTGCCCTGCAATATCAGGCTCTCTTTGGCTGAATCTAACCATACAGTTCAGCCTGTCTGGGTACAGAGCAGGGTGGAGAAGGGGCGATGGAGCACATGGAAGATGCTGAGCAAATTGAGGCTCAATAAATATTTACAAACTAAACAAAAAGATATCGAACTAGGCCCAGGTCTCAAGAGTTCTATAAGCTTTCCCCATTCCATTTCCTGAAGTAACTGCTGCAGCATATTTTAAATACCTGTTGTTGTAAATATTTCAGGCTGTCCTCAGTCTAGGAATAGCTTGCCAAGAATTTACCTGGGCTGCTACAACCACCAACACAATAATTAAAATTTGCATTCAGATTTCAGAAAATCAGTGAGAAAGGTGGCTTTTCTCTCCCCCTTCCCCGATGCCCAGGTTGCTGTAAAGAAGCAAGGAAATGGTTTCCAGGCAAATGAGAGAAAAGCAGTTAAGGAGGTCTACGCCAAGCCATTCAAAAATGCCCTCCTCTAGGGAATTCTGCACTTAGAACTCCAGGTAAGTAGGTACTGTACAGGCCAACTACCAGGGGATGCCCATAATCTGCAAAACAACCATCTGCTTTAAGAACATACTTTGCCCTCATGAGAGGGGAGCATCCTCATACAAATTCCAATGCCTGTCTAGTGACTTGAAATGGCTTTAACTTAATACCCAGATGTGTGACATGCTATCCCAAGTATTAAACATAAAAATTGATTTCTGTGCCTCCACTTTAAGGATAGGGACTTCATGGATGGACAAAAGACTTTGTCTGATCAAAGGTAGAATTTCTCTGGTTACCTCAGATAATTACCCTCCCAGAAATGTTTCTTTCTGAGAGGGCCCCATGCTTATCAGCTCACTGCATTTCAGTTATAAATTCAATATAGAAAGGCTGGGCTTCAGAAACAATTGCTTCTGAGTCACCTCTGATCAGTATGCCATCAATATAATGAATAATTTCACTATCTGAATTAGCATTAAGATATCTGTTAAAATCCCACCTTAATAGAGTCTGACAAATGTTAGAGAATTTAAATGTCTTGGAGACAAGACTGTTAAGGGAAACCACTGGTTGCCAAGTGAGAGCAAACTGTTATTCATATCTAAAATGTATTGGGACCGAAAACAATACCCTTGTAAGATCAATAAAAGAATGCCAGTCAAGGGTGATTTAGAAGGATCTTCCTATAGAGAAACAGTGTCAGCCACAGTTAACACGAGTTCATTTAGTTTTCTGTAATCCTCAACATTGGAGAGATCCGTTGACTTTCCCAAAAACCCAACTGAGAAAGGGAAAAGGGCTGGAGGTAGAGACAGACTTTCAGTCACTCTAGTATCTATGATCTTGGGCTTGGTACTATTTCATATTTACAGTTTTGGTGGGACAAGAGAAATCCACGATTGTTTTTAGCAGCCACTATACTATCCACTTGGGTAAACTCTTTCTCCAAGATAGCAATAACTTAATTTCAATAATACTCTTATGGTTAATAGTATTGTATCAATGTTAATGTCCTGATTTTGATAGTTGTATTATTGTTATGTGAGGTGTTAACATTAAAGGAAGTTGGAGGAAGGGTTATAGGGAACCTGTACTATTTTTGCAATATTTTTGTGAGTCTAAAATAATTTCAAAATAAAAAATTTTAAAAGAACAATATTAAGGAGAAATGAAACCACCAAAAAAGACACTTTTGGTCCTGTGTCCAACCTGTAGGGTTTGAAAAACCTGTCCACTTCAGATCCTTAAGCCTCAAACCCTTAGTCTTTCCCATTCAGTTAAGATTTCTGGGAATTTGCATCATCTCTGATCCTATATCTAAAATTACCTGAAATTCTTGAATATTTCTCTTGTCCAAAGCATCAAGACTCAGACATATGTTTCTTCGGAGGAATCTGATATTGTAGTGGGTCTAGAGAGAAAGAACATTAGGGCCACATGTCTCTCCTTTTGAAGGGCCTCATTCTTAGTCTTTAAGGGAAGGCTCTCTACATTCAGAGAGATTAGGTTAAATGGAAAGCATAGTTTTCAAAACAGCCACTTGCTTTCTGGGTACATTAAAAGCTTCATCCTTATCCTGGTGAGGCCTATCTTGGCTCAGTTCCCGGAACTTTGAACTATGGAAATTAGCAAGTGGAGTGCTTGCCAATATGGTGAAAAATGACTACTTGAGATTTATTACTTGTAGGAAATTACTGTTTGACTATCGCCATGGGAACAAAAGGCTTTTGATCATAGGGACATAACATTCTGATAACAAGCTTTCTGCTTCTGTACTCCCCGCTTGCACACCCCGACCTATAGGTTGACAGGTAGTGAATAGGAGAAAAATAGACCTTTGTATTCAGACAGAATGAAGAATGGGGTTTTGGGCTTAAAAACTCTGTACCTCTACATTTTGGGGCTGCTTAATTTGGGGTCTGTGTACCCCTGGCAGACCCAGCTGGCTGAATAAAGAGTGTGATTCCTATGACTCACTGATTCCTGGTAGTCCGTGTGTCTTTCGGGGGCTGGCGGCTACAACACCAAGAGTTGTGCTCTAGCTGAAGCTGTTACTGGGCCAGTTTGAGAGATGAACTATTTCAGGTGCTGCATTAATTATTTTTGTAATTTTATTAGATCACCAGTAAGCAATGGCCAGAGAATTTGACCAAGCAACTGTTGTATGAATAGAATGAAACACTGGCTCACTAAAAAAAAATTCTTATTTGCTGGTTCTCTATGTATTCACCACCAACACCATCCCCACCCTGCAGTAGCTCTGCCTCTGTTTGGAAGAGCAGGATGTAAATCTTAGGGAAAATAGGAATGCCAGTTTCTTTGCAAAAAGTAGATCATTTGGACAACTAAGGCGTCCTGCCTCAGGCTAAATTAAAATGGCCTTTTTTTTTTTTATCATTCTCGATTCCTTCTATTATATGACTGCAGTTGTTCTCAAATATCCGATAATTAGGGTCATGTAATCTCCATAATCTCATCAAACACAGGAACAGAGCATCTAACTCTTGGAATGTCATATTCAGAGGATAGTCTTCATTGTAAGACTCTCTTTCCAGTTCGGCCTTGTCTATTTGAATATCCCTCAGCCTTCATCCTAAGATCCTTATAGCCAATTTAACATAGATTTTCCAGAAGTCTGGTTGTATTTCCTAGTGAGCTGGATTTCCTAGTGAGTCATTAGGCCTTTTTTCAATATTGTGTCTATCTATTAATTGGACCTTGGAAACCTTTCTCTTTTATCTCTGCTAATACTGGGTGAGTTTGAGGTGATTTATGGAGAAGGACCAAATAAATTTACCCTTCGACATCATGAGAAGAGAAGTCAGAGATTCTGGTCTGGGGAGAGGCCAGCTGAATGCTCCCAACCTGCTCTGGTTTCTTTCTGGAAAAGCCAGAAGAAACAGCCATGAGACATGGTGCCCTCAACCCCTCATTTTCCCATCTCAAGCTTTAAACTCTAAATCTTCTCCCCAAATAGACCTCCTTCTCACAATCTCACAGTTTTCTGTTATTCCAGATCCTTCTCTTTCAGTGCTGATTTATAAAGATTTGTATCTGTGAATTTGCTTTGGGAATATTTGCATCTCTTCTTAAATTTAGATAAGGTATATTTGGTGGTAAAACCATGCAGAAGTTATCATTTTTAAAGCTGTAGCCAAGAAACACAACAGTGTCTGACGGTGCTTACTGGGATCCCATCTGTCAGGGTCCGGGGTATTGCTGACCTGACCCAGAAGGTTCAACGGTGTGAGGCCCAGTTGGACGAATGCACAAGGAGTTGACATGAGTATGAAACGGCAGGCACCAACTTTATCATGCGGAGCGCACTTCTGTTGGGAAGTGCAGTTCTACTGGGGAATGCAGTCTATTGCACTGGGCACATTTTTTTTTTTATTTTCCTAAAAGTGACTTTTTATTTTACTAAATTAAAAATTTTTTTCAATAAACTTATGAAGAATATTTTTATGTTTAAGGATCTATTTTGCTAGACTAGGCTTCTAAGGTGTCAGATGTTTTCTCTCAACACTTTGAAGATATCATTTCAATGGTTTCTTGTTTCCATTATGGCTGTTGGGAAGTCAGTTGTTACATTTACTTTTGCTCCTTTGAATGTTTTTTTCCTGTGGCTTCTGGTGAGATTATTTTTATCTTTTTCTTTTTAGCAGTGTTCTGTTGCCTGTTGCTACATAACAATTTTGTGGACAGATTGCATTTTCCAAAGATGAGTACAACCAATAACTCCCATCTCAAATGCTGTTCTAGAACCTTGCCAATTCCCTAGTAGAGCCAAATCCACTTTCCTTGTACCTAAGGTCTTTGTGTCTGCCTCAACTCGTAGTGTACAGCCTCATAGCTATGTGACTTCCAAAGCTAAATCATAGTAAATGCCATGTATTTCCACCTTCCTCTCCTATCACATTCATTCTTAAAACCCAGATAGCATGCTATGAGGAAGTTCAAGCAGCGTGTGGAGAGATCCATATGCATAAGAATCACAGCTGGCTTTAGGACTGGGTGGCAGGTGGAAACTGGAAGGGCTTCCAAGGAGGCTGCGAGTGAAGGCCCGAAGGGCCTCAAGGAGGCTATTATTGAGAAAGGCTCAAAGGAAAGCAAGAAAAATTCACTGGAAGCTGGAGGAAACACTGACACTTACAGTAATGTGAAAATAGAAAATATACCTAATGAATTCAATAATCAAGCTAAAGTGATTTCCCAGCAGGGTAATCAAAGTGCCAGCTGGCAGCTTTTTGCTGCCTACGATAAAATGCAAGAGAGAGAGATGAGTTAAAGAATGAACTGTTAAATACAATGGAACCAGGTTCAGATAGTCAAACTGACAAGTTTGACAGTAATACTGTTTCTCATTCCCAGCCTCTCAGATGGCAAATTATTAAGAAAGGACCTCAGACCAAAGTCAAATCCTGGGTAGCTCTGTGGGAGATCCTTTGTAAATATCTTGGAAAGATTCAAGGTAGGGCCTTCATAGAACATTTGATTGACAAAAGCCCTCTAAAGATTTTAAAGTGTGCCTAAGAGATCCTATTAAATAATAGGACTTCTGGGCTTCTTATGGGTGTTGTCCTAGAGGATCCTAGAGGAGCCCAAGGTAGAGGAGTTCCTATCCCAGACAGACTTATAGTTGTGAATTTTGTCTCATGGAGTTAACTCTGCTAAGATTTTTAGAAAACCACCTAGTTCTTAAGATAATTGTTCTGGTGGAAGCACTGCGAACTTGAACAAAAAGAGTGTGCAAAATAAAGAGATCTTTGGACTCCTAATTTTTTTCATCTAGGAAGCAGATTGAGGAGGCTTTTTAGTTGCTAATTCAGTTTTCTTATGGAAAATAAAGGTTTCAATTTAAAGGGTGAAACCAAGAGCTACAGAGAATAATTCAGAGAGTAAACTGAGCACCAATGAATTAGCAACATGTTCTCAGCTAGATTTCAAAATTGCTAGGGATCAGTGACTGTTGTGTGCCTCTCATTTTCCCCATTCTAAATAAGAATGTGTATGAGTTATATCCATCCTACCTTTGTGGTGTGTGTGTGTGTGCGCACGCGCACGCACGCACGTAGTTTCTTTAGTTCATAGGTCTTCAGACTGAGAACGATACTCAAGGAGCTGTACCCAAGGAACTGTACCTGAGGAGCCTCATTTGTACCTGGACCTGATACAGATGATGCAGTCTTGGACCTTGCATCTGAGTGTGATACTATAATGGACTGAGACTTTTGAGGAAGTTATATTTTATATATGAGAGGAATGTGAACCAGAAGGCAGATTTTCCAAAGATAGTTACAATATTTCCCATTCTACATGCTCTTCTAGAACCTTGCTACTCTTTTCAAGAGATGGACTCTGTTCTCCTTTAACTTGGGTGGGTCTTTGTTACTGTCTTGGCCAGTGGAGTATGGCAAGAGTGATGCTATTTAGCTTCTAACACTAGGTCAAAAGAATGCCATGCAATTCTGCATTGATCTCTTGCAATGCCCACTCTTGGAACCCAGACCAAGAGCCAGTGAAAACAAGAGAAATTGAGATCCCTCCCCTCAACCCACAGCCTTGCCTGGACTCCCAGCAGACAGGAAGTACTACCAACTTCCTTGCCATGCGAGTGATCATGTTGAAAGATCTCCAAACCTCGGGCTAACTACCCTGGCCACTGGGAACAGAGGTAATTCATTCCTACTAAGCCCTGACCAATTTGCAGACTCTTGGACTGCCAGCCTCCAGAACTGTGAGAAATGCCTGTTGTTTAAGCCACCCAGCCTATGGTATTTTATTATGGCAGCCCTAGCTGACTAGGACATAGTGCTTCTTGAATATGTGGCTTGATGTCTGTCAGTTTGGGGAAAGTCTCAGCCATTATCTCTTCAAATATACTTACACAATGCTTTGTGGCCATGATGTCAAAGAAAGTTAGGAATGATGCCTCTAAGAATGCCGCACCATGATTTTCCAAAGTTTATTTTTAGAGCCAGGAAGCAAGAAGGAAAATAAGTCATAGTCACTCACCCTTGGAACAGACTTTAGACTTAACTATTCTAGAAACAGATGTTCCCCTTCATTACCTCAATTCCTCCTCCCAAAGGATTCTTCTCTGAAATCCATGAGAAAGAATAAAAGGTTAGTCTGGCTTTCCTTACATCAACATTTTCTGTATACTTTTGGCCATTGAAAATTCTACCATGCTTTCAGTAGTTAAACCAGTAGCAAATACTGGATGGCCATTCTCTCTCAGTGATGGAAAAAGTAACCCAGTATTTGTTCTGCTTTAAATTTCATCTATGGCTCAAAGTGTTAAGTAAAAGAAATCTAGAGGAAAAGGTAAATTTTAACAATGAGGATGCTCTTATTTTTTTGAGTGGTATAACTCCAATTAAATCTTGTATAACAGGCATGTGTTATATTAGTAAAACTAGTGATAACAACTTATTCAAAAGAGTTACCTTAAAATACATCAATAATACAATGACATGAATTTGATATTATTCAGGGGAAAATTAATTCACATAAGATTATTAAACACTAGAATCTGACCTTGTACCTCTCATGTCAACAACAGATCAATGCATTACAATTTGAGGGAAGCTGCCTTCTGGGCACCTCCAAGATGTGTACAGAAGAAGTTTAGAATTTGCTTCCAAGCATCAACCTGGGCCTTAAAATGAGCCCTGGGGTCCCCACTCCAGATCACAGGCTTTTTCAGGAGTGTGTTCATAGAAGCTGGACAACAGGGGAAGTAAGGAGGCTCAATGTAATGCCCAGTCCCAGGGTAAGAGATGATCTGGGGTTTTTCCTTTCCATGGGCCTGGAACCGTTCAGAGGCTATTTCGGCATATGACTCACTCCTCCAGTTATGGTCATCCTGACCAACGATGAAGAGGATAGGCCCCTGGGCCTTCTCCATTGGAATCGTGCTGGGATTCTCACACCCTCCTACACTATCATTCATTAGATCTACAATGCCCAGAAGGCCTGAGAAAGATACCTTGATTCTCCTTGGGTCATAACCCAGTGGTAGGACATAATTCTCCTTGTAGGATATGGCTTTGTTTCCACTGAACCCAGATCCATTGATAGAAACTGTGGCTGAGACATTCTTCAAAAATGAGGCCATGGAAAGACAAATATCAGCCCCTACAGAAATGCCCAGAAGCCCAATACCTGGTACCTTTACTTGGAAGAAAAGAAGAAGAGTCAAGAGTCAAGAACCTACCCAATGGAAAAATGTCTTTCTAAATGCAACTACAGATGCCACTAGCTTTAATTTGTGAATTGGCTACAAGAGAATCAACTTCAGCTGACAAGAGTTTCTTCCCACATAGTAAAAAAGATCTGGTTGTCCAGATGGCAAACAAATCTTAAACTCACTGGCAAATTTTGGAATTGGTTACACATGTTCCAAAGAATCATCCACTAGAGAATGCTAAGTCATGGATTCTGTCAGATTCAAGACTTCATTCAGGTGGGCGTGATCAAAGTCTCAATGTGCCTAGGTATCTAACTGTATGGAACTGAGTTCTGTTCTGAGAAGTGAGTCATTCATCAGATCACATGTAAATCAGCAAATGATTAACTTTATAGAAACAAAGTAAGACTTCAAAGTTCAACTAAGTAGTTCTTAGCTTCTAAAAATGGGTGGGCAAGTTCTGGTCAAAATCTGAGAAAATACTCTGATATCAGAAAAAGATTAAAAACAAGCATGCAAAGCTAACAAAATAAAAGCTCCATAACAAAAGTCCTTTAAATAAAATCTCACATGTATTTTATGATTATTATGCATTATTAATCCATCTGAGAAAGTGGAAAATATATAGGCACATAAAATCAAGAAAGTCTCCAAAAGTAATTTCTGTGTAAGAAAAAATGGAGCAGCATCAGTGCACATGGCACAGATGAGTGCAAAGTGACATTCTCTCAGGAGATACATCTAGAGCAGTGGTCCCCAACGTTTTTGGCACCAGGGACCAGTGGTCCTATGAGAATCTAATGCCTGATGATCTGAGGTGGAGCTGAGGCAGTGATACTAGCTAGGAAGCCACTGCAAATACAGATGAAGCTTCTCTCACTCGCCACAGTTCACCTCCTGCTGTATGGCTTGGTTCGTAACAGGCCATGGACTGGTACCGGTCCATGGCCTGGGGGTTGGGGACTGTTGATCTAGAGAGAATGATACAATAAAGGACATTAGGAGAACCTGGGAGTATTGAAGCATGTAGCACAGGGCTTCTTCAAAGTAGGAGATGTTTATGCTGTTGAATTTCTTGGGGAGATCTTTAAAGTTGTAATAAGCTAGAGCCAATATGGCAAAGCCATGGCCAGCCAGGAGGCTGGCTCGATATTCCAGCAGGCCTCCTCCAACACCGTAGATATCAATGATCCCTGGGAAAGGTCTAGGTCCTAGAGAAGATATTATAAAAGGAAGATATATAATTTGAAGAACCTACTTTCCTTTTAGAGATCTTTCAAATTATTTTGGGTTGCTGTGAATGGGGGACGGGTCGGATGGCAAGCAGCTCCGAGTCACTATTGAAAAGAGATACAAGTTCCTTGAGGGGAAGCCAATCTACAATGTACCTTCTCATTGACAAGTTTATCCTCCACCAACCCTTGGCTGTGTGTGTGTATGTGTGTGAATTCATATTTCAGCTGTCTACTTACAAAAGAAAAATACCTAGAGATGACTTTAGGTGAGGAAGACAGTGAAATCTTAATTGTGATCTGTGGTAGAGAGGAACATGAAGTAGAGAAGAGGCCCAGTGTACCGAAGACTCTGGAGAAGGGCGACTTGGCAATAGCTTCCTTGACTGTCATCATTTTGCGTAAGGCCGGTAGGGCTGATACTGTAGAGATCTTTTAGGGCAGTTAGCAGCGAAACTACCAATCCTGTCCCTGGCTTTTTTTTTTTAATCTGCATAACACCCACGTCATTGGGATATGGGGTTAAATGAGATTATGCAAACGAAACGCACAGCACAGAGCCTAATACATAAAAGTACTCTTATTTTGGTTATGCGGCCACTGATTTAGTCAATGTGAGCCTTTCTGACCGTACCACTGAGCCAAATTGCCCTGAAACAGTACTACGGGTGACTCAGCGCACACGCTCGCGCACCCTCAGCAGCCCAGGCTCACCTGGAGGCAGGAAAAGCGTGGCGCGCACCTGGCCCACACGCACAGGCTGCCGCCGAACCCCGGGCCCCAGGAAGTCGCGCTCGGGCACTGCCCGGCCCAGGAGAAGCTCGGGCTCGTGGCCGTCGAGCACCTCCAGCTCTACAGCGAAGGGCGTCTGCACGTCTCGCTTCAATAACCGCCAAAAAGGCTTCTCAGGCTCCTGGGCCCAGAAGAGGCCCATGCGCTCGAGCCCCGCGAAACTGCCGCCCAGCGCGGGCGCGCGCGTCAGGTCCAGCTCGCCGCCGGCGTCGGCGCAGTAGCGCGCGTGGGCCCGGAAGAGCGCGCCCCTCTCGTCGCGCAGGGACGCGCGCAGCGTGACCCGCTGCCCCGGGGCCAGGGCGCGCACGACGATGCGCACGGGCTCGTTCCAGCGGCCGCGGCTGGGCTTCACAGTCACCGTCGCCGCCATCCCGGCCGCGCTCTACTGCACTTCCAACCCCCGAGCAGCAAGTCGAGGCCGGGGCTGGAATCCGTCCCAGCCAGTGGGGAGCGCGCCAGGGCTCTGACACAATCAGGCGTTCTCAGTCGGTGACTGAGCCGCTTCTGAAGGCAACTGGGCTCGTCAGACTCGTAGACCAGCGTCCGGGACTCGTCTGAGATCAAAGCACCAGGTGGCTGCCCTGGCCCTAGGCCGGGAGCGTAGGCACGGCCTGAGTTCCGGATGTGGCACCCAATCCGCGACTCTGGAGGAGCCTGCTTGGCCTCAGACCATTTTCACTTGTTGGAGTGAGAGTCGTTGGGCAATCGATTCGTGGTGCAATCAAAGCGGAATGAATTTCGGCAGAATTCCAAGAATTCCAGCCCTTCCATGGGTAATTAAAAATAATAATAATAACTTTTAGTGACTTATAACGTGTATACAGAAAAGTGCACAAATCCTAAATGTACAGTTCAACGAATTTTCACACTGCGAACATATCCGCATAACCAGGCTTTAGGATCTAGAAACATTACCAGCTCTCCAGAAGCCACCCTCATTCTTGCTCCAGGCACTTTCCCCTTCCCCAAAGCTATTCTATCCTGTTTCTGACAAAAAAAGGGTTAGGTTTTTTTCTGATTGCATTTTTATGAGAATGAATCCTTTAGTATGTTTTCTTTAGTATCTGCTTTCGCTCAGCATTATGTTTGTGAAATTCATTATTATTGTTGGGTTTAGTTGTAGATCGTTCATTGTAACTGCTAAGTAGTACTGCATATTGTGATCATAAAATTATTTGACAGTTTTACTGCCTTTTGGCGTTTGGTAGTTCCCAGTTTGGCACTATAGTGCTCTGAACATTCAAGAAACGATCTTTTGATGGACATGTATTTCCATTTCAGTGGGGTATATACATGGGAGCAGAACTGCTGTGTCACAGGAAATGAGACTGTTCAGCCTTAGTAGATACTAAAAGTCAACCTAGACCCTAGAAGCAATATAGGTATAATGTTCAGGGATGCCCAACATTTTATATATATTCTAATAATAGCTACTCTTTATCAGTGCCCCATCTGTTTTATATACAAATTTAACTATTCGCAAAACACTGGGAGTATTTTTCAAATATTGCAGGGGAGGAACCTGGAGCTTGGAGAATATTAAACCACTGAGGATTACCCTCTAGTAAGTATCAGAGCCTTGATTAACTCCAGATGTGGAACTCAAACGTGAGCAGTGATGTGGTGGTGCAATAAAATCAAACTTCTAGGTCTGGCTTCAGCACTGACTAGTTCTGTAGTCTTAAGTAAATTTATTCTCTCTCTGGGTCTCAGAATTCTTGTGTGTAACATGAAAGAAGTCTTCCATATGGAGGTCACATGTGACAGTGTATTTGAAAGTCTTAGAAGAATATCGTGAAACAAAATGTAATTATTGATTTCATAATAGCCTGAGATTGAGGCCATGTGTGTTTTGTGTCTCATGGTCTCCAGATAATTGCCATTGTTTTGCGTGTTGCTTTTTAAACTGCTCTGTAAAAGAAAAACCATAGTTCTTTTTTGAAGAAAAAAATACATATTTTTCGAAACAGATATAATACTGAAAAGTTTAAAATGTGAAATACGAGTCTCTTCTCCCTCCAGTTTCCCTTTCCGCAAAGATGGTACATCCATCTAGATTTGTCTGTATGTTATAGTATGTATGTGGGAGTGTGAACATACTATATTTACTATTCTGCAACTTGCAGACCTATGTTTTAATTTTTCTGTATATACTCAAGGGTAGAATTGATGAGTCATAAGTTAACTCTATGTTTAGCCTTTTGAGGAGCTGCCATACTGTTTTCCAAAGTGCTGCACCATTTTACAATCCCACAAGCACTGTATGAGGGTTCTAATTTCTCCACATTCTTGTCAACTCTTGTTATCTGTCTTTGATTACAGATATCCTGAGTAGTAGTTGTCTTATTGTAGTTTTGATTTGCATTGCCTTGATGGCTAATGATGTTGAGCACCTTTTCAAGTACTTATTCGCTATTTTACATCTTCTTCAGGTCGTTGGCCTATTTTTTGAGTTGGGCTGTCTTTTTGTTATTGAGTTGAAAGAAGTCTTTACATATTCTAGAGACAAGTCCTTTATCAGATTGGTGATTTACAAATATTTTCTCCCATTCTGAGTTGTCTTTTCACTTTTTTAATGATATCCTTTGAGGCATAAAAGTTATTCATTTCGATGAAGGTCAGTTCATCTGTTTTTACTTTTTTTGCTTGTGCTTTGATGTCAAACCATGCCTAAACCAAGATTAGAAAGATTTACTCCTGGATGTTCTTCTAAGAGTTCTGTAGTTTTTGCTCTTACGTTTAGGTTTTTGACCCATTTTGAGTCAATTTTTGTGGTTTGAGGTAGGGATCCAAATTTTGTTGAAAAGACCATTTTTTCTCCCACTGAATTTTCTTGGCACCCTTGTCGAAAATCAGTTGACTCTAAATGTGAGGGTTTATTTCTGTATTCAATTCTATTCCATGAACCTTTATGTCTATTCTTACTCATTCTACCACATTGTCTTGATCACTGCTGCTTTATAGTAGTTTTGAAATTGGGAATTGTGAGTCTTCCAACTTTACTCTTTTTCAAAATTCTGTGTCCCTTGAATTTCCATAGGAATTTTAGGATCAGCTTATCAATTTATGCAAAGAAGCCAGCTGGAATTTTGATGGAGATTGCATTGAATTTGTAGACCAATTTGCAGAGTATGTTAGTTTGCTAGGGCTGCCATGACAAATCCCACAGATTGGGCTGCTTAAATAATAGGAGACTAGAAATTCAAGATTAAGGTGTCAGCAAGGTTGTTTTCTTCTGGGGGCCATGAGGAAAAAATCTGTACCAGGCTTCTTTGTTCGGCTTGTGGATGACCATCTTCTATATCTTCATATGGTCCTCTCTCATGAATATTTGTGTCTTAATCTCCTCTTCTTATAAGGACACCAGTCATATTAGATTTTCTAAACTAGAAAAAGAAAATATGGGATTAATAGGAATTATGACTGTTAATGGGACTAATTAAGGAATTTGGAGGTTGACTTTTAGAAGATTTGTGTGTTTAGATTTGAACACAGAATTCAACATTAGAAAATACATGCTAGGAAACAAGAAGAAATTAAGCACATAGTATTTCACAGCAAGATGAAAATTCTCCCTCAGTTTATCTTCATTTCTCAAAATCAAGTGGGGATGAGAAATTAGTCAGGTGAAGGGGTGCAGGGGATGCTACCCCAAAATATGTCATTTTGGCATATTGACTATTTGAGCTAAAGGCAGTTGAAAAACAGCAAGTGTAAGAAGGGCACTTGCTCCAATTTTTCCCCTAAAATTATAAGATGAAACTTTTCTGTGAGAGCTGCTCTCCTTATACCAAGAGGAAAGAAACAATCTTATCACCAGAAACAGGAGTTAAGGCTAAGAGAATTCCATAACAACTTGTTAAAATAATTTCTCTTCCTTTAGTCTCCCTATATATTTCGCTTTTCCATAGTTGCCACTCTGTTCAATCCAGTATATGAGTACTTAGGTTTTGTTACGTCTTTGGGTCTTCATTTTCTTGTGGAGACTTTTTGCACATGTAAAAATAAAATTGCTATGATTTTTTCTTGGTAATCTCTCTTAACATCAATTTAATTCTGAGGCCCAACTGGAAAGCCTGAGAGTAGAAGTAAAATTTTGCCTCCCCTACACAGGTGAGATAAGGTAAACCCACATGTGTTCCTAACAGAAATTTTGTTGATATTGAAATAGGAACAAGCTTTGAAATAGAGCACAAACAAATGGATGTTGTCAAAATGGTGAGGGAGGCAAGAAGTTCATGTCATATTCCTAGATCCTATTTCTGATGACTCTCTCAACAAGTATGGAAGATACACTATTCTTGTCAGTTAGCTCAGTCAGCATTCTGTCTCGACACTCTGGAGAGCTGATGCAGAAAGATGCCCAAGTGTGACAGGCAGCTGATAAGGAAGCTAAATAAATCATCTATTTTTCAGGCAGTGGTAATATCACCACAAAACTACGACAAAAAATAGAAGCAAAACATTGGACATTGATGGACTTCAATATGGAAGTAAAAAATGAAATGTTTTCTATGAAAAACCAAGAAATTACATTGGTTTGACAGTTTATGCATCCCTAAAACTCCAATGAGTTGGTTATATCAAGTGGTATAAATATTAAATCATTTATTTTATATCAAGTGGTATAAATATTAAATCATTTATTTATATCAAGTGGTATAAATATTAAATCATTTGTTTTCACATTAATCACTGTTAAAATCACTTATGTAATTATCTAAATGTTTTACTAGCTTTCAAAGCAACTAAATCATAAAGCCCCATATGTGTAAACATAAACATAACTTAAAATTTATTTACACTAGGAGAATTCTTATTCATCCAAGGGTAAGATATCAAGGACTTAAAAATGTATTTGCTATGAAAATTTTTCAGTTTTACATCTAAGTTTTACATCTAGTAATTTACAGCTTAAGATGTTCACTTCTATTCTTAAGGGAGAAACTCAAATCATAATATTTTTGATATTATAGGCTTTTCTAAGGCAGGTAATCATTTATTAATGAAATTAAATGAATTATTAAATTCAACAATAAATAATTAAGCCAATTACTGAGTACCAATTGTGTCCAAGCCACTGTCAACCATTGTTACTCACTTTTCCTTTTGGAGCTAAAGCCTTGTATGTTGTGAGAGACTAAAAGTTATGCTTTTCCCATCTGCTGTGTTTTCTGCAGAATCACTCTCTTCCTACTCAGCTGGAAAGGCATGTAGTTTATAAAAATCTTGAGAATTCATTGGTCAGTTCATTTTAACAGTGAGGAGGGGGAAAATCTAATTATTAAAAAGAAAAATAACTACATACACACTAATTGCGGCAGCTATTCTCAGGACAAATTAGCATCAGAGATGCCACACAATTGAATAAAAGACTACAGTTTTGGTGGGATTGTCCCCTTTTCCCCACCCAAGTGTTTGTGGAAGAAAATCTGGAGCTGCTTCTAAGCATCCACCTGGGCCATGGCATGAGCCCTGGGCTCCCCTCCCCAGATGACAGGACTGCCCGCCAAGGTGTGCAGGGATGCCCAACACATGGGGAAGGAAGGAGGCTCAAATTAGTATCTCGCCCCTGGGTAACAGATGATCTGGGGCTTCTCCTATTCCAGTTGCGGTCATCCTGACCTGCAAGGAACAGGAAGGCACTCTCAGCCCTTTCCACTGGAATGAGGCTCTTCTGGTCAGGTCCTTCTAAACGGGTGTTCAGGACACCCAAAATATCTATAAAGCCATCATTGATCACCTTGATTCGAGTTTTGTTGCAAACTACAGGAGGCAGGGTTTTGCCCTTATAGTGTAAGGCTCCTCCAACATTGACCATGGAGCCGTTGATTATGACTGCAGCAGTGATTCCCTTCAGGAACGAGGCCATGGAGAGGTAGAGTTCACCCCCCTTTGGAAATCCCAAGCAGCCAGACTTCTGGACCCTTTACCTGAGATAAGGACAGAGGAAAAAGGAGAATGAGTTCATGAACCAGTGTGGTGAGTAGTGCCTGGAATTGGAAGTCACTTGGAGCTGAGCCTTAATCTGGGCTTTACCGTTTGTCAAGGTTTGTGACCTTGAGATATCTACTTATTCTTCCTTTCTATCTTCCTTTCCACAATTTCTCCATCACCATTGTTGGTGACTTCAATAGCCATGTAGATGACCTACTAAATACTTTGGCCTTTCAGTTCCTTGACCTCCATACCTCCAATGATCTTTTTTATCCCACCTCAGCCACCTACTCCCATTGTCATAACCTCAACGAAGTCATCATCAGTAACTACCTCATCTTCGAAATCTCAGCTTCAAGCATTCTATTCTCTGGTTACCATCTTAAATACTTCCAGCTTAGCCATTTTAGTACCACCCACTTTCATCTCTTTGAGACTTTGCCACTTTTTTCACTATCAATACCTCTCTCATTTTCTCACTTCACACCTCATCCAGCTTAAATTTCAAGCTTCATTGTTATTATCATTCTCTTGTAAGCACTCTTAGCTCTTTTAATAGCTCTCTTCCTTTGGTCATAGGAAGAGAGGTATTAAAATGCCCAGAAAAATGCTAACCTTGGTTAAATCCACCTATTCACTAGAAAAAAATGCTAACCTTGGTTAAATCCACCTATTCACTTTTAGTCCTGTATTTGTGCAAAGGATCATTGCTGGAGAAAAAAATACACGTTTGTGCTGACAGATCTGACATTCATTTCATGACCACAAATTTCAAATAAGCACCCATACTGCCTATCACTCTTGTCACACTTCACTGATATTTGCTTTCCACTTCCCCCAAAGATGATTTCATACCTTCTACCTCCTCAAGCCTCTTGAGCCCCTATTCCTCTTTACTTTCAGCTCTTCGTCTTTCATGGATAAAACAATCTATCCAGTAGGAACTCTTCCTCACTTCCCCCTGCCAAATCTACTTAGTTCCACATGAACTCGAACTCTCTGCCTTCCCTCCTAATTCCCAAAGAAGTATCTCTGTTCTTAACAAAGGCCATCCCTCTGCTTGGCTTGGATCCCATCCACTCTCATTCTCATAGACTTTGCTCCTATAACCACTTCTTTCTCCTCCTTCATAATTTTCTTCTTTACTGGCTCATTCCCATCAGTGTACTTCATGCTCTAGAACCTCTTACATTTTAAGCATAATCCCTTGACCCACTCTGCCCTAGTTTTCTCTCTTTCACAGCAAAATTTATGGGAAAAGTTGTCCTCTTACTTGTCTTCCATTCTCTATTCAGTCTCCATAGTAATTTGGGTTTGCACTATTCCACAAGGACTGCTCTTGTCAGTTGCCAAAAAAAAAAAATCCTAATTTTCTTGTGTGGCTTCTACAAAAGCATCCTTGACTGGTTTCAAACATTTGCTCCTCATAAAAGTACTAGGAATTAAATATCATCATCCCAATTTTTTAAAGGAAGAAAGAGGCCCCAAGGTCATGGAGTGGGTATTTGGTGAAATCAAAACTCAAATTTAACTTTAGCTACATCTTATTCTGGTTCCACCACACCTTTTCATTTTTTCTGAGAGTTCTAGTGCTTCCATCCACTATGAGCTCTGATTGAATTCTAAAATAAGCAAGGTTTATCTTCCGATTCTCTAATATCCTGAGCCTACAACCCTCAAAACATTTCCTAGTACCCAGGTTCTTTGGCTGCCAAGTTCTTCCTTTAATACTGTACTCTCAGAGGAGGCATAAGAGAGGGTTGTTAAACACAAATATTTAAACATTAAATATCCTTTCCTCTACTTCAAATCCAGAATTCTCAAATGTGTTTGGGCACATTATAAAACACTAGAACTTAAAATTCCATAATGCAACTAAGAACATATTTAGTAGCAGGAAATATAGTAATATATAATTGCATATAAACTGTCTATGGGAAGTGACTTAAAAAGGTAGTGTATTGTGAGTAGGGAATGGCTATCATGAATTTGTCAAGTTCTGTGAAAATCAAAGAGCATTTATGAAGAAGAGACCTGATATGTAGGCCACAAAACTTAGAGTGACCCCAAAGAGAGACCCCGACCCTGAGCTCCAGTGACCAGGTTCTTGTCTTATGCCTTGAGAAAGAATTCAAGGGCAAGACAAAGAGCAAGCAGAAAAGTGCAGGTTTTATTAAAAGTGCAGGTTTTATTATTTATTTACACTTAAAAGTGCAGGCACCTCAGAGAGAGAGAAGGGCAGAGTCTGCCCTCAACTCTGAATTACAGGTTTTTGTTTTCTTGGTGGTAGGGAGTCTCCCAAGGCTATCCAGCTTGCCTCCCAGTCCTGGCTTGTTTGCCATGCCACCTGGAAGGGAGGAGGTTGCTCAAGGCTATCTATCTTGTCGCCAAGCCTTGGCTTGTTTCTCGTCCCGGAGTCTCAAGCTTGAAACAGAGAGAGGGCTGAGTAAAAGTCAAGGAAGAAATTCCAGAGTTGTAGGGAGAGGGCTGAGTAAGGAACTGAGGAAAAGTTTCAGAGCTGTAACCTGGAGGGGAGAGGGAACTTCCTTAGACTATCCTGCCTCGACTGTGCTGAAAAACCTCTTTTTCTAGGAAAGAATTTCCTAGTTCTACCTCTCCAGTTCTTTGGCCTGTGCAGTGGGTGAGCTGGACTGTGGCTGGTGCTGAAGAAACCTGGCACACAGCAATCTCCATTCCTCGCTCTGACTAGTTAAGAGGAGTACAAGACTGGAATTGAGTTTTATCACTTTGTTGAGTAAGTAACGACCCTTAATAATCATAGGCCTTTTGTTTAAAAATGTGTTAAGAAAAAAGTCCATCTCTGAGGAGTTGCAGGTGTTCTTGCAGTGTTCTGGAATATTTATGATTTTGCCCAGTTCTGGAGGGGCCACCAAAATGGCATAGATGATAGAGGCTCTGTTCATCCCTTGGCGACTAAATCAAAATTGTGATGGAAACAAGGAGCAGCAGCAAGGAAAAATCGCCTGGGATATAGATGAATAAGCCATACAAGTAGGGAGAAGTCCAAGAAAGCACCCTGCAACGGCAGAAAGGACAGGGAGAGGACGCGGGACTGCCTGGTCTCGAGCGGCTGAGTGAGATGGAAGCAGCAGCAGTGGCAGCAATAAACGCCTCTGTGAGTAGATTTTCGTGGTGATGGACTTGCTCACTCTGAGCACCAGTGCCGATTCAGCTGCGCACGCAGCGGGCACCAGGAACTTACAGGGAGACATTGTCAGAGTGACAGCTGAGGCGAGATACGCTCTATATAGAAGTGCCGGCGGTATCCATTATTCCCCACTGAGCCCTCCCCACTGCCAGTGTGCGGACACAGCACCGCCATTGCTGTGAGATCATCAGACTGGATAACAGAGGTTGCTCCGCCCCAAGGATTCCATGAAACCCCGCCTTCTCCAACTTGCAGTCCCAATCCAAGCCACATCCAGGTTGATCCTCTGCGAGTCAGATGCTCCTTGCTGAGCAACACCTAGTCTCACACTGGAGGCAGCTGGCCTCGGTTTCTGATGTAGCCTTTTGAGGCAACTATAAGCAAAGCATCTGTAGATTGCTTGCTGAATCTTAACAGGTGGCCTTGGAGGGGCATAGGCTTGGGCTAAATTTGGCCTGTAGCTGAACCCCTCGCAGGACTGTGCCACTGGACACCTACTTCACAAATCCACACTAAGAAGACCGGGAGACTTAGGAGCTTTGCTTAGTACACAGAAACAGACATGGAAAGGTAGTCAGAATGGGAGGACAAAGAAGCAGAAAGCATATGAGAGAACAGAACGGAGATCCAGATATGATGGAGTCAAGTAATCTAACAGATGCAGAGTTCAAAACTGGTTATAAAGATGCTCAATGAACTTTTGGTTAAATTCAGTGAGAACTTCAACAAAGAGATAAAAAACATAAAAATGGAAGTGGAAATTATAAAAGAGAACCAATCTGCAATGAAGAACACATTATCTGAGATGAGAAGTATATTAAATGGAATAAACAGATTGAATAAAGAAAACGATCAAATGCCATATCTAGAGGACGGGAAAGCCAAGGGCACTCAATTAGAATGGCAAGAAAAAAGATGCCAAGACTATACAAATAATTTAAGGAGCATATGGGACACTATTAAGGGTCCAAATAGTCATCTGATCGGCGTAAGTGAAGAAAATCAAGATGTCGAACAGCTGCTTGAAGAAATAATGATGGAAAACTTCTCTAACCTGGTGAATAAAATGGACATAAAACTCCAGGAAGCTCAGAGAATTCCAAAAATCAGAGATCTAAAGAGGCCCACACCAACACACATCATAATTAAAACGCCAAAGCTTAAATATAAAGAATAATAAAAGCAGCAAGAGAAAAAGAAATAAATACTTATCAGGGAACACCCATAAGACTGGCAGCTGATTTCTCAAAAGAAACAATGCAGGACAGAAGAGCTTGCCAAAAAAATATTCAACAGGATGAAGACCCAGGATCTACAACCAAGAATAATTTATCCAGCAAAGCTATCATTTAGAGTTGAAAGACAGATAAGAGCTTTCCAGACAAAAATAAGCTGAAGGAATTTATCACCACCAAGCCCATATTACAGGAAATGTTGGAGGGACTTCTTTAAGAAGAAAAGACGTGTATCAAAAACAGGAATAAAGAATGGTAACAACTACATTTCTATCAATAAGTACCTGAAATGGAAAAGAATTAAGTGCTCCAACTAAAAGATAGAGTGGATGAATGGAAAGGAAAACAAGACCCTTACGTGTTGCCTATAAGAGGCTCACTTCAGATTAAAAGACACACTAAAAGTAAGGGGATGGAAAAACATATTGCTTCGATGGACCTAGAAGGTATTTAAATCATACAGAGAAAGATAAACACTATATGATTTCACTTACATGGGGAATCTAAAGAATAAAAAGAACAAACTAATCAAAAACAGACTCACAAATGTAGTGGACAATTTGGTGCTGGACAGAGAGAAGGGGGGTTTGAGGGGCTGGGAGAAGTAGGATTGAAGTACATATTAGCAGCTGATGGATGGACATGAGAATGGGGAGCACAAAGGGAATGCAATTAGAATGAACATGTTGGCTAAATGGAGGGTCGGGGAGGGAGGAAGCAATTGGGGGGATCATTTTACAAACTATATAGATGTCTAACCAATGTACTGTATACTTGAAACTAAAATAAATTAATTTAAAAAATAAATAAATCTTCCTGGGAAAAAAGCAGAATACATTTCCATTAATGCCCAGGTGGAGAAATAGTCCATTAAACACCATGAGCAACCAAGGTGACAAGGCATCTCCGAAGGAAAGAGAAAAACCTCCAGAAAATAAGCTTACCCCGCAAAAAAAGAAAGAAAGAAAGAAAGAAAGTTTATGTTCTGTCTGGTGGGGACATACATAAGTCTCATTTCCTTAATGGCCTCCTTAACATAAATGATTTCATTTTATTTCACATTTGACAAAATAGCCAGATATTTCTCCAGCAAAATGGGTTTATTCAGGAACAACAACACAAAATAAACATAATTCAGGACATCAGTACAAGTTCCAAGAGACAAAGGAGAAGAATGTTCTTTTATGGACCTGGAAAGGGTTGTTGTAAAGGAAGAGTCCATAGGAGGAAACTGAAAGTTGGAAGTATAGTGTGACTTTTCACTGGCTGAGTTACAGCAGTCTCCCATTGGTTGAGCTGTTACCGTGTAAGGAGGAATCATTTCTTCTTCTCCCTGTGGGAGATGCAAGGTATGTTCTCTCCCTGTCGGGGTCAGTAGTGTGTGTGGAGTGACAAGAGATAGAGTGCTCTCTTCTAGCCTCTTGCCTCCATTTTAAATGAGGTTTCTGTTTATTAATGTTTACATTTTCCCCTTTTGATCAAGATCTTTCTCTGAAAGCATCACTAATCAAGAGTCAGGTTTTTCTGAATTCAGTGGCCTTCTGTCCCTTGATGCCAGCAAGACTTTTCCTGGGTGTCATGTCTGACATCAGAGGGAAAGTGCACAGATTGGAAACCTACTGTGGTCACATTTGAGTAACAAGTTGGGGTAGGAGGAGATCTCTCAGGTATTCCCCATCAAAAGTCTGTGAATATGGCAAAGGCAAACTCAGAATATAAAGAATGAAACAAGTGCTTTGGGAAGACAATGCAGGAATAAAATATAAAGTAAACAGTATTGTTATCTCAAAAGATAACATTTGAAACAAAATATCTTATTAATAATATAGCCCGTAAGTTGCAAAATCAGAGACTATGAATTGAGTAAGAATCCAGAGTCAGTTAAATGTCTAGATGAAAGAGAGGCTTCTGTGAATTTTAAAGCTTCTAATTGGTCTCATCAGAATGTCTTGGGAAAGCTGTCTCATTAGATGTCTACTTCGATTTTGGGAAATCTTTACCTTTAGGTCACCAGTCAGGATTAGGTGCTTTCTTCAGATGTGTCATGCGAAACAAGGTGTTGGTTAGTGATGATTGGAGGCTTTCCAGAAAGGTTGAAGAGTCTTTCTGGAGGTGTCTTTTCCAATAGATGAAATCTCCAGGTTGCAAAATGTGTTGCTTAAGGTCTCCACCTCCTTGGAGTGCACTGTGAAAACACTGCTTTAGCAGAACCTGGTTAATTTTGATGGAAGCAATTAGGTCTTTACAACATTGCAGTACATCTCCTTATATCAGCTGTGGATCAAAAGAGGCCATGGGCTAGGTGCATTGGGTGTCCCGTGACTATCTTGAAGGGTGAGAGTTTATGAGTTCCAAAGTGAGTGAATCTGAGATTTAGAAGGACCAAAGGCAAAGCTTTTTGCCAGGATATTTAGAGAGTCTCTACAAATTTTGCCAATTGAGTCTTATATACCTGAGCATTGAGAGTGGTAAGCTCAGTGAAAGTGTTGTAAAACTGTCCAAATAGCACAGATTTGTCAAGGAACCTGACCAATAAAATGGGTTCCCTGATCATGATGGAGTTTAAGAGGGGGTTCCTCAGGTAGGGATAATCTTTTCCAAAAGGACTTTGGCGACAGAAGAGGCAGTAGCCCATCTGCAAGGGTAAGCTTCAGTCCAGTGAGAAAACACACAGACCATGACTAAAATATATTTATATCTATGAGACAGGGAAGCTATATGAAATCCATTTGTCAAAACTTGAATGGTCCACTCAGCAATTTATTACTCCGCCTCCGCCTTAATTGCCCTCCAACTTCCACCCCTGACCTAGGGATGTTGCTCTTTCCCCTTAAGAACTGGATCTCTGAAGGTGGGGCATCTCCTCTCACACGCTCACAGCGTGCACTCGGAGCCTAGCACACCCAGGGTATGGTCCGTGGCTCCACCTGGGGTGCGAACTCAGGACCTTCTGTGTGTAAAGCAGATGTGCTAACCACTACACTATAGAGCCATTCCCATTCGGCAATTTAAAATGTCTGGGAGCAGTGTTAACAGGCTTCCCTGGGTTGTACTTTGGACAAGCAAGACAAGTGAGGTAGGCACTTTTTGCAGCCTTAATAGTTCTTCACCAATATTGATTCATGAATATTATCATTTTGTCAGTGGAACAATGGCTGAATTGCATGTATAGTAGTTAGGATTGGGAATTACAGAGTCTCTGGTAGGAATGGTTGTTATTTGGCCCAAACCAGAGCTTTCTTTTTATCAAACCAACAATTGCTGGATTTCCAATCTTGTTTTACCTTTTCTGAGGTCAATTGTTAGGATTCTCTGGCCAGTTTTTCTAAATTATCATTGGGGAAACATCCCTTGGGACCATGACAGAGGTTTGACTGCTGTTAGTTCCTTTAAGAGCAACATTCCTTGCAGAAGTGTCAACAAGGTGATCTTCCTTAGTTTCAGAGAGTCAAGTTTATAATGCCGTGGGATCCTAATAGCTAAAGTAGCAGGTAAAAGTATAGCATCCAATAATTCTCGAACATACTGGCCATTTAAAATTTTATTTCCGCTGGAAGTAAACAAGTCATACTGCAAAATCATTGCACAACATTCTAGAATCACAACATTTCAGAATCATGAGATTCTCCGAAAGCATATCTACAATCAGTATAAATGTTGGCAATTTGCCCTTGGCTAGGGTGCATGCCCATGAGCACATATAATTTGGCTGGTTGGGCCATAGGATCTCTAGGCAAAGGTGATGCTTCAATTATATCAAAGGGTGTTGATATTGCATATACAGCACAATATTTGTCATCTTCATCTTTTAAATAAGAACCATTAGTGAACCATGAGAAGTTGACCTCCATTTTAAATGAGGTTTCTGTTTATCAGTTTTCATACCATAAAACCTGTGTTTGCCTCTGCTCCCGATAGTGTCACCCTCAAGAGCTTTCCCAGCCAAGCCTTTTTACTTAGTTCCAAATATTCTCATCCTGCTGGCTGGTCATTAATCATGCCACTCCCTGTAGCTCTAATTACTTTTGTACACTTTACAGCATATTTTGTGCACAAGAGTCTCAGAAACTAAAGAAGGTAAATAATAATAGCTAACTCTCAATTTTTACAAGAACCTTAGTAAAAAAAAATAAGGCCTAAAGTGGTCTACTGATTTGCTAATGATCACACAGCTAGAATAAGTATAAACGCTGGGATTTATACCTTTGCAATCTATTTCCAGAGCCTGTGCTCTGAATCATTATGCTTTGTCTCTCACATGATGATGTCCTGTGTTGAAGATTTGGAAAACAGACACTCATGTACTGTTGATGGATGCCTAAACTGGCATGGCCTTTTCAGGGCAACCTGGTTAAAATTATTTAAATGATATATTTTCTGACTCACAATTGCACTTCAGGAATTTCTCCTAAGTAAATATTCATGAATGTGTGTAAATATTTGGCTACAGTGATACTTATATTGTTTTAATAGAGAAAAAGTTAGAAACAAACTAGCAATATAAATTGGTTTAATCAATTTAATTGTGATGCAGTCCTGTAACAGAAGAGCGATAGCCATTAAGTGATATAGAAGAGGGAGTTCTGGTCAAGACGGTGGAATAGGTGAACTCTGTGCCCGCCTCCTCCCATGACCACATCAAAATTACAACTAAATTATAGAACACTCAACTTGGAGAACCATCTGAAGACTAGCTGAACAGAAGTCCTATAACTAACTAAGGTTATAAAGAAATCATGTCGAGACTGGTAGGAGAGTGGAGATGCAAAATGGGCTGGCTCCATGCCCACATGCGGTGACTGAGAATCAGGAGGGATATCTCAACTGCAGAAGTCCTCTCTGAGGAGTGAGGGGTCCCAGGCTGTGAAAATCAGCACCAGTGCTGAGAAGAGGAGCCCCCACAATATCTGGCTGTGAAAATCAGTTGGAATTCTGTCCAGTGAAGCAGAAGGCTGCTGGAAACCCCGACATCCTCTTAAAGGGCCTGCGCAGTCTTACTCACTCTCAGGCACTCACCCTGAGCTCCAGTAGAGGGACAGTGGCTCAGAAAGTGCCAGAGACATACAGGGAGAGACTGAGCTGTATGGCTTCAGAGTAGGGGCTAGAGGGGACAGCCATTGTGCCTGTGTTGAGCCCTCTTTCCACACAACCAGAAGGTGGGTACCATCTTTCCTGTGTTCAGACCTTCCCACACATAGCCAAATGTGAAGCTGCATTAACCTGGTAAACACTACTTGCTCCACCCTGGTGACTCCCAAGACCCTGCCTCACTGAATCTGAGTACCGCTTGCACGCAATAAGCCTATCTGCAGAAAGCAAGCAGAAAGCTGATTAGTTTTTAATGAAATTCCCCAAATTTCCTCTTCAAGATGAAGCAGAGGATCAAATCAATGATGTGGAAGATAAGGTAGCAGAAAATACACAATCAGAACAAAAAGAAAAAAGATTTTTAAAAAATGAGGATAGATTAAGGGGCCTCTGAGACATCAAGTATAACAACATTCACATCATAGGGGTACCATAAGGAAAAGAGAGAGAGCAAGGGACTGAGAACCTATCTGAAGAAATAATGACTGAAAACTTCTCCAATCTGGGGAAGGAAATAGACATACAAGCCCAGGAAGCACAGAGTTCCAAACAAGATAAACCCAAAGAGATCCACATAGATACATTGTAATTAAAATGGCAAAGGTTAAAGACAGAGAATCTTAAAAGTAGCAAGAGAAAGGTAGTTACCTACATGGGAGCTCCCATAAATCTGTCAGGTGATTTTTCAACAGAAACTTTGCAGGCCAGAAGGGATTGGAATGAACTATTCAAAGTGATGAAAAGCAAGGACCTACAACCAAGACTACCTAGCAAGGCTATCATTTATAATCAACAGGGAGAAGAAGAGCTTCCCAGACAATAAAAAGCTAAAGGAGTTCATCACCACCAAACCAGTATTACAAGAAATGTTAAAAGGACTTTTTTAAGAAGAGGGAAAAAAAAGAACATAAGTATGAATAATAAAATGGCAATAACTACGTACCTATTGATAATCACTTTAAAGGTAAATTTAATCAAATTTATAATCAAAAGACACAAGGTAGCTGAATAGATAAGAAAACAAGACCCATACATACACTATATAAGAGACCTACTTTGGATTAAAAGACACACAGAGACTGATAGTAAACAGATGGAAAAAAATATTTCATGCATATGGAAACGAACAAACAAAAAGACAAGGTAGCAATACTTACAAGAGACAAAACAGACTTTAAAACAGAGACTATAATAAGAGACAGAGGATATTTCATAATCATAAAGGGATGAATCCAACAACAGAATATAACACTTATAAACATTTATGCACCCAATGTAGGCATACCTAAATATATAAAGCATATATTGGTAGACATAAAGGGAGATATTAACAGTAATACAGTCATAACAGGGGACTTTAACGCCCCATCGTCATCAATGCATTGATCTTCCAAACAGAAAAATAATAAGAAAACAGCAGCCTTAAATGATACATTAGACTAGATGGATTTAATTAACATTTTTAAAGCATTTCATCTCAAAGCAGCAGAATATACATTCTTTTCAAGTGCACATGGAACCAGCATTATGTAAAATAGCCAAGATACGGAAGCAACCTAAGTGTCTATCAAATGACTGGATAAAGATGTGGTACATATATACAACGGAATATTACTTGGCCAAAAAAAGAATGAAGTTTTAACCGTTTGTGACACCATGGATGGATCTAGAGGGTATTATGCTAAGTGAAATAAGTCAGACAGAGAAAGACAAATACGTTTCACTTATATGTGGAATCTAAAGAACAAAATAAATGAACAAAACAGACACAGACTCATAAACACAGAGAACAAAACTGATGACTGCCAGATGGGGGTGGGTTTGGAGGGCTAGATGAAAAAGGTGAAGGGATTAAGAACTACAAATTGGTAATTACAGAATAGTCATGGGGCTGTAAAGTACAGCATAGGAAAAATAGTCAGTCATATTGTAATAACTATGTATGGTGCCAGGTGGGTACTGGACCTATCGAGGTGATCACTTTGTAAATTATATAAATTTCTAGCCACTATGCTGTACACCTGAAGCTAATATAAAATAATATTGAATGTCAACTGTAATCAAAAAATAAAAAATTTAAATAAAAAAAATTGATATAGAATATAAAGAAATTTTCACGACATTGAAAAAAGGCAGAAAACCATATGTACAACTTTTAAAAGTATATATTAATACATTTTTTAAAATAGTCAAAAACTACCCCAAACTCTTGTTTCTTACTCTTTAGGGTATTATCAGTAGTTTAAATTTTCTTCTTTGTTCAGAATTTCTAACAGAAAGAACATAGCTATTATAAACAGGATTTTTAAAAAATTGTGGTAATATACAAAGATAAAATGTACCATTTTAACCATTTTTAAGTGTATGGTTAAGTACATTTACAGTTATACAATCATCACCACCATCCATCTGCATAACTTTTCCTTACCTAAACTGAAACTCTGTACCCATTAAACAAAAACTCTCCATTCCTCCCTTACCCTCCATCCCCTGTAAATTGCGATTCCACTGTGTCTCTGTGAATTTATTCTAGGTACCTCTTATGAGTGGAATCATACAGTATTTGCTTATGTCACTTAGCATGTCTTCCAGGTTCATCCATATATGCAACATATATAAGAATTTCATTCCTTTTTAAGGCTATATAATATCCTGTTGGGCATGTATACCACATTTTGTTTATCCACTCATCCATCGATGGATACTGATGCAGGACTAGGCAAATTCCAAGTGGCACTGAACTGAGAGATAAGGATTCTTGACTGAGCACAGAAAAGAATTCCAGTGCACACTAGAGTTAGTTAAAAGGAAAGTTTATTAGAGAAGGGGTAATGCTCGAGACAGCATGGTCTCCTTTCAGAGACAGAGTGAGAGCGCTTGAGAGAAACTTAAGAGAGACACAGAGAGAGAGAGACAGAAACAGAAGGACAGAGAAAAAGACACTAAGAGGAACCACAGGTAATAATATGTACTGTGAAAAGGTAAGAATATGTAGCATAAAAGGCTTGCTGGCAATTGCCAGCCTTTGATCCATCGGTTCCCCATGTTTTAGCCATAGGGAATGAATGATTTTATTTTGTGTAGGGCATGACTTAAAGACTCTGTTTTCCCTTCACATTATGGGTAAATGGCTTGTTAATAATCCCAGCAGAAATCTTCCTTTGTTCTGCAGGTTTCCTCTTGGTCTGGCTGTTTGGCTGATCGGCAGATTGCAGTCTCTGAACATAGCTTGATTTAAAGTTTAGTTCTCTGGTCTCCTCCCTACATTAGATACCTCTTGACTATTGTGACTGTGCTGCTATGAACACGGGTATACAAATGTCTGAGCCCCTGCTGTCAATTCTTTTGGGTATATATCCAGAAGTGGAATTGTTAGACAACAATGGTAACTCTGTTAATTCTTTGGGGAAACTTAGCCAGGGTTTTAATATTTAATTTTAAGAAAATCTTTTAGTCTCATCTCAGAGAACAAGCCCTTTCACTCTTTTTGGAGGGTCCCAGGTTCTAAGCACAGCTGGAGCTAAGGCACTAAAGTCTGTGCTCAGATTGGTCAGTAAGAGATGGTGAACACCTGAATAGCATGGCCCCAGGTCAACTAGAAAGACAGAACCCTATGCCCAAAAATCCGCTCTCAGGATAAGTAAATTCTTTTCACAAGGGGAATTCTAAAGACTAGTAATCTGTAAGCCTGAAATTTTACTATTAGAGATACAGGACATGAAGAGTCCTCTTGTAAAGAGTGGAATTTACTGATAATCTAGTCAGGAGCTGGGGAGCAGTGGAGATGGAACTGAACTAACTGTGTGAAGGAAGATTAAGTAGGGGCAGAGATGAAAGGAGAATGGAACAGGCCGCAAAGACAGATTCATTCTACTTTGTCATTTGTTCTCATCAGCCTGGTCAACTGAAGCATGCCAGAGCTTCCTGTATTCATGTGTTCCCTGCTTTGCCTCTTTCTTAGTAGGACTTATGAACCACGGTGGTGGGGAAAATATGAAGTTGCATAGACTTAGAGGTTTATTTTTCAAAGGATGACCAAGAAATCCATTTTGCCATCAATCCATAAATACAGTGCAATTTCCCAAAGCTCAGTTTACAAAGGAAGAAATTTAATAAATTGTTGAAGATACCTTGATTGAACCTCCAGGTTCTGTGAATAGATTCATGGAATTATAAAGAGGTGGTTGCCTAGTAACCAAAATAAACAACTTTGGAACCTAAGAAACTAAGGAAGGTTTAAGATGCAGAACCTTGCTTCTCCCTTTGAAGATTGTGTTGTGGGAGGCCATTTTGGAGGTATTTCAAACACTGCTGTTTTAAAAGTGTCTGAAAGGAGCTCAGCAGCAGCTGAATGATGGAAGGCAGTCTGGAGTAGTTGACAAGATCTTGGATTAGGTGTCAGAAAGGTCAGTATTGTTCAGAAGCTAACTAGTCCTGTGATCACAGTCGCATCTCTTCTCTCTGGGCCTCAGTATTGAAATATGTAAGATAAAAGAGCAGGAACAAATCATCCTTACAGCAGAGTTTCCAGAGTAATTTCAGGAGACAGCACTATATCCGTGAGTGCATGGTGAGGAATGAGAATTAGAAAGTAGAGGAGAAAAAATGAAGGAACTTTCTGACGAGAGAAACAGCGGAGAGAAGGGATTTGAAACGAATCAGGTTAAGAGGCTGTATTCTCTGATCCCACTCTCCCCCCTAACTAAGCTTCCTTCATACATCCCACAAATACCTCTTGGGGCTGAGGTTTCTTTAATGTGTATAATAACCTCTGAGAGCTTGTTAAAATGCAGATTTCTAGGCCTCATTTGCAGCCTACTGAATCAATATTCTGGGGTGTGCATTTTAACAAGCTCCTTAGGTGCTCTTGATGCAGTGTCCTTTAACTATATTTAACGCTGTCCTAGCAGCTGTCCCCTCTTGGGCCCTACCTTAGAACTTCAGAATCTGTGGGTGCAGGTGAGACTGTATTACTTTTTACTGTGCTATGGTTTATTCTTTTTTAGCCTTTTTTTCTGTGGCAGTTTCTACTGCTTTAATGACAAGGAAAAAAGCAAGATATTATTCTTTATAGCACACATTATTCAGCCCACTTCAACTATTTCTGCGGAATAATGGTACCACACCCAGGGGGTGAGGGTAGGGGACTGAGAAGGTGAATAGAGAGTGAAACTAAATGTGGAACCTCTGAGATACCACCCATTTTAAGTCTGGATTCTTATACCACGTTTTAACTGGAGGCATGTGGCTTAACCCTTCCAACCCCACACCTGCCTGTCCACCTAAGTTCCTAGAAGGGCAGCAATAATGCTGGCGATTGCTACTTACCAGATTACAGGCCTCGTCTGCAGTTATGCCAGGTTTGAATAACTATAGGATGCCATTTATTCAATTTCTTATGTGGTCAGTGCACAAAAGCACCTGAGACCTGCCACTCTGCTTTTGGCTCTTAAGGGGTGTTTGCTGAGAGAGAGGACCCTGCCTCAAAATGTTGGTCTAAGTAACATTTGTGGATAATATGGAGTCTCACAAGATTAAAAATTAAAATAACTGGTATGGACTATAAGTAATTTATAAATTTGTGTCTGACATAGATAGGTCAAGGAAGAGTTATGGAGCAGGCAGAAATTGAGCTGGCCCTGGAAGAATGGGTAGAATTTGTGTCAAGTATGGAAGAAAGGCTATTTCATTTAGAGGACACAGATGGAAGCTCCACTCTGTGAAGGGAGGAATACTCGGAGAAGAGCTAGGACACTCAAGAGGTTACATGTCAGGACAAGGTCATTAACTGGAGGTCCTTAACCATTAACAGGTCACACTTGTGGGGAACCCCAAATGCCAGGCCGAGCGATATAAGACTTTGAACAGAGAGGAAGCAAATTTGAAGAAAAACTGAGAGCACGAGATACTCCTGGAAAGGGGATAAAGGGCTGAGCTTTGGAGACAACTGTGAGAATTGAAAGCAAAGATCTGATACAAAAAATACTTAGAGTGCTGCACCATTTCTTTCTTTTGTCCTTCTAATTCACATGACTTGCCATCCCCAGCTCATCTGTCTTCCAAGTTCTTTTCTTTCTGTACTGCTATGGGCTACCAATTTCTACCGACCTAGAACGCTGACTAGTTCCTCCCCTTCCTTTAACAGGTGACTGGTCATGCTTCCTGGACCTGCCTCTGGACCAGGCAGTGTGGAAGGAAGCATTTGCCGGGGAAACAATGACCAGGACCCAAAGGGAAAAGAACTTTCTCCCCTACTGTCTCCATCGGTCACTACCCCCACGGCTGGCATGGGGCATGATTTTCTACTTAAAACCAAGAAGCAAGGAGGAGTGCACCTCCGTCTCCAGCGTGCCTCCAGTCTTTGACTTCAGCCCACAGTACTGTGCGCACCTCAAGAACCAATATCTGAAAAAGGCTGCTTCAAACCTTACCTTCTCTCGGGAGGTGGTGTGGCAGCGAGGGCTGCCCAGCATTCCTTACAGCCATTACAGCTTTGACCATGTGTACAATGCAGACAACATCATCCAAGTTCCTCACATCAGGAAGGCCCGACCTGAGAAACCTGTCAGCTTTAAATTCTTGGATTCTTCGGGTCCTTCAGCAAGGGTTACCTCCCAGGCCACGAAGACAGAATGCTCTGCCAATCTTAAGAAGCCAAAGAAATCAAACTCAGCACGCACAGTCCAGGAAACATCTTGTGTTCACAGTCTTCATCCCTCAGGGGATTCAGACACACTGAGTCTGTCACTTTCTCCAGATATGAACCTAGAAGAGAGGGAAGCCTGGCTTCCTCCTCCTGAGAAGGAGGCCAGAGCCTGGGAGGCTCTCGTGCTGGAAAAGCTGAACAAGCGCACTGCCCGATGGATCCAGAACAAGCGTCCTCTAAGGCCTGGGGTGTCTCCCAACAAGTGGCAGAGCTTCTTGCGTCAGCAATATGACTGGAGCCACATCCGGGATGAGCTCACTTCTGCCAGCGACCTGGAGCTCTTGAAACAGCTGGAGGAAGAAGAGACAGCGGATTTTGAGGATCGAAGTATCATCGTGCCCATCCAGGAAAAAAAGGAGCCAGAGCTGCTGCTTCCTGTTTATTATAGGTAGACTGGCTGGGCCTCAGACATGCCTTTGAGAATCCTTGGCTCCCCATCAAGGATTCCCTGGGTAGGCTCACACTCATTTCACAATGCACTCTCCTATCAGCCTCTCGTATTCTCCACCACTAATCTGCTAAGACTTCCATAAAGTAAGGTTTCTCAGCCTTGGCACTACTGATACTCTGGGTTGGATAATTCTGTTGTGGGAGGCTGCCCGTGCATTGTAGGATGTGTAGCAGCATTCCTCTGATGCCAGTAGCAGTCCCCAGTTGTGACAACCAAAGATGTCTCCAGACATTGACATATGTCCCTTTGAGGGATAAAACTGCTCCCTGTTGAGAACCACTGCCTTTAAAGAGATTGGTTCTCAGCCTTTCCCTTTCTGCTAATCCAGTTTCTATCCAGGTGCTTCCAGAAATGTATCCATGGTGAGAATGAGGAAGGCAGAGCCCTCATGGGTCTTGAGATTTGGTCCTGCCTCACTTCGAATAAGCAGCCAGCATGTCACTGACTCAAAAACTGACTGGCAGCAGGAGAGAGAAGTAAACAACCTGAGAGAAGAGGATTACTGTGCATTTCTTAGATTGCTTCCTTCTCATTGATAGCTAGAGGGAAGACTGGAGCTATTATAATATCTGATTCTAAAAAGGGAAATAAAAGTAAGCGGAAACCCATTTATTTATTCATTGGACAAAGATAAATTGCATTCCCACTACTTTCCAGGTATTTTGTAAAGTACCAGCAATGTAATGTAAACGAGACGGACATGGACCTATCCTTTAAGGAGCTTACAATCTGTCCACTGGAGGTGGGCAGATATTAAAATAACCACACACGTAATAAAGTGAGGTAATGTAGGAGGTGAGTTCCCTTCCCCAAGTCCACGCAAACTCTAAGGGCACCGATGTTAAAGAAGGGTACTGCTGGGAGGATGTCCACTCCGTCGTGCTGTCCAGTGGCTGCAAAAGCAGTGGCTCCACTAGGTGAGGGGGGAGGTGACTGGAGACAGGCCCTTTTGGCAGCTCCATATTCAGCTGGAACCTTGGAGGCAAGGTCAGTAGTTAAACATAGGTGTTCTTTAAATGCCCATTATGAGCTGAGCTTAAAGAGGAAAGGGAATGAGCTGTGGATCTGATGGAAAGGGGAGGTCCATCTGCTACATTTCCCCACCTTGTCTCCCTCTCTCACTCCTGCCAAGAATGCCCAACTACTTATCGCAAGTGCAGAGATTAGAAACTATGTCTGGCAACAATAAGACCGCAGAGGATATCAGTGGACAGAGGAGCATCTGCCAGCCCCCAAAGAAGAGCTACTTCCGACAGATGAATGACCGAGCTGGAAAGTTTGCTTACTCCACAGACAACACCTTTGAACAGGAGATTTACTTCGGTAATAGAGCTGGGTGGGGGCTGTGGTGGGCATGGAATAAGGAGGTGGAAGGTAGTGAGGGGATAACACAGTCATCGGTATGGATGAAAGTTCCTGGATGACCCAGGTGCTTATAGTTAACATTCCCTGGTTACTTGCACAGGAGCTGGATGTGTTTTTTTTGTTTGTTTGGTTTTTTTTTGGGGGGGGGTGGTGCACACAGAAGAATCTGGTGGGGAGGAAACTGTTCTCCCTTTCCCCACGCTACTCTATCCCTCTATCTTACCAAGGAGGCAGTAGAGGGTGGAACTGTAAAGCAAGACTTGGCTTTGGAAACGAGCTACCTCTTCTCTGTACACCCTTCTCCCTCTCTCACTTTGAGATATTCCTCCACTGAAATGCTATACTGGAAAAAAAAAAATCAGGCTTTGGAGTAAAGGACATCTGAGTTTAAATCCTGGCTCAACCTCTTCCTACTAACCTTCAGCAAATTATATAATCCCCCTGAGCCTATGTACCTTATTAGTAAAACAATATTAACAAAAATGCACTTCAAGTAAGAGCAGACAAGGAAGCATCTATAATGCTTCTTGCCAAATGCCCAGTAATGTCCACTACCTTCCCCTTCCATCTTACTATCCTTGAGATGCCTAAGCTTCCAGGATACACAATCTAGGTCTGCATGCTCCAAGCTGTTTATTCTTTTCTACCCTCACGTTGTTCCTAAATTGCTGTCAACTGAAACTCTTTTTAAATGCCTAACAAAATTATTCAGACGAAGGTATTTATGACTGATGAAATGAATTAGGTAGCCCTTTATTAGTATTTAGCTTTTCATAGGGACCAATGCCTATCAGGTAGCTAGACAGGTTCTGCTTTGGCTTCCAGGGCTCTGAGGCCACTAACTCATATTTCCAAGCTGTGGTCACCTTCAAGAGATGTCCCCAAACATGGCAGTCATGAATCGTAGGGGCTAAAATGATCCTGGTGATTGAAAATCCAGAAAGAAGGAGGAGGAGGGTGCTGGGGACTCATTTATCTGTTTACAGATAACGTCCAGGTTATTCACAAGATTGGTGCAAAGAGAGACCAAATTTTCCTGGAAAACCGCAACCAGTACAACAAGCAGCTATCTAAGGTCTTCCCTGAAACCCCAGAAAAGTGGACTTCCCAGCCAGTTCCGGAAGCGCGTAAGCAGGAAGCCGATATGATAATTGGGGTAAAGATGGAAGTGTGGCTATTTCCTATAGGCCTCTCTTCATTGGGTGGGCACCAGCATCGAGGGGGACTAAAAATCATCTCATAAACTACTAAGTGAAACTAGGAAGAGCCTTTGTGGAGCATCCATTCAGATGAAATCCGATAAAACTTAGGTGTAATAAAGAGGTTTAGAGTCAGTAATTACCAGTAAGGCAGATCCTATCTTAATGCTTCCAGGCAAAGTATATCAAACCCTTGATCCTGCACTCTGCCCTTTTTCCTTGGGCTGGCTCTACCTTCCCACTCCTTTCTCAGGCCCATACATGCTTCAGAGTCATCCTCTGTTTTAAGTTTCTGTTTCACATGTACATCTTTCTTCACTCTGTAAGACAGACAAGATAGAGGGAAGAGAAGTAGCCAGGAAATGAACTTATGGAACAGAAAATGGCCATCCTCCAGAGACTATGTCTCCATTTCCCATGACTCTTTTCTTTGCAGTATCACTGTTCAGATGGGCCCCCTGGTGTGTAGAAACGAACTAGCAGCAGTACTGACCCATTCTTTTCTCCACCAGCCCCAAACCTGTCTCTAGTGCTGCCTGGCTAGGCAAGAGTCACTAGAATAGAGGAGGTGCTAAAGATGGCAGCCATGCACAGCTTCCCCAGTGCTCACACACCCTCTTTCTTTGTTGAGGACCACCATTATAAAGCAGTAGAGGAAGCACCCCAGCAAAGCCTTGGGTTGGGTCTTGGCAAGTCACCTTCTGGAGAGTTCAGTTGCTTCATTAAAACAGATAGTAATCGTTCCTAGAGCAAGGAACTTTTGTGGTACTTATTGACACTTAGGTGATTTTCTTAATGTTTTATAAAACAATACGGGCTGTACAAACTCAAGGCATTATTATTAGTACACTACCTTCCCCATAAGCCATGTCCTTTCCTCTGAGAATAAGCCAATTCAGAGACAGAAAGTTGATCAGTGGTTGCGAGGGAGGGAGAAATAGGTATGGGGTTTCTTTTGGGGGTGATGAAAATATTCTAAAATTAGATAGTGGTGATAGTTACACACTCTGCAAATATACTTAGAACAACTGAATTGTATATACTTTAAAAAGATGAATTTTCTAGCATGTGAATTCTATCAATAAAGCTATTATTTTTTTTAAAAAAACCCTCTGAGAATCCTACTGCATTCGCAGAAGCTTCACACCCATCTCACTTGTTCCATAGGCACTTTTTCCCAGTGGTGCTGGATGCCTGCCTTTTCCCCCGCAGAACACAGAACATTTAATGAGTCGATGCTGTAGGATTTTTCACATCAAACATTTCTTTTAAGATAGTATTTGAAATTGATCTGAGGGAAGTAAAGTCAGAATAGTTATATATACACACACCTTTGTATAACCATTTTATTCATCATCTCCTCTTAGGAAATGTTAAGTATGAAAGAACCTGGAAATAATAGAAAAATTCCTGGGGTTAGATGTTGGTAGATTTTTTCCCTCTCCATTTTGATGGAATTGAAAAACTTTGATGATGATTTCTTTAAAATGATAAAAATTCTTAAGATACAAACTATACTTATTACTACATAGCCTTTAATTTCCCCCAGATCATGATAGAAAATTCTCTAGTGTGCCCAAACAAGCATTACGGTTCCCCTGCACCAGGCACAGGTTTTAGGATACAAGTCTAAAAGGCACCATTTGTTCCCGCCAACAAAGCGTACTGCTGCACCTTTTGTCTCACAGAAAAATCAAAGGGTTGTTTCTTTGTGTGCTCCTTTCGAGATGACTTTTGATGTGGAAGCTGGCTACTGGATGTATTGCTACCTGACTAGAACTCAAAGGACTGGAAGTAAAATAAATGTTGGCCGTTATACATGTTTATTCCCACAGAGGTTAAATATCAGAGATTCAAGACTTTCTCACCATATCCATTTTAACTCTCTGAACAGGGAATTTAGGAGGGAGGGGGTTAATTCAACTACTTATCACTCCTTGGGAGGGATTTCAAGCAGGCTGGGAGAAGCAGGGAGTGTCATGTGACTGCACACATCCTACACCGCAAAGGAATGAAGCCCTGAATGGTGTGACTGAGTTCCCCGCCAGTGTGACGAAGCGGGGTGAGGACCATTTAGAGGCTATAGGGATCTGAGCCTAAACTGCCCTGGAGTCTCTCAGGACTTTTTTTCTGTACATTAGAAGAAACGGTATTACCTTCTTTGTTTAAGGGAAGGAATTGATTCAGAGCAAATCTAAATGTGTTAGAGTTAGAATGAAATCTTGGAAGAAACAGAAAGGGCTGATAGTGACAGATAAGAACATGAAACTGAGAAGTGGTGTAGCAAATAATAAATTTAATGATCTGGAAATATTTTTTATCTGTTTTGCCTTCTCCTTTTCCATACAACTAATCTGATACCAGGGAGAACAGTAAGCCTAGAAAAAACTATAACTTTTTATATAACAACTATAGTCATATATTATCTTGTTCTCAAATTTCCAACTGTTATTTGTCATAATTAGGAAAAACCCAGAAATGCCAAAACTTTTAAAACGTAGCAGCTTATATCACCATTCCTCCTCTCACATTAAAAAGAAAACTTAATTAGGAATTAATAACCAATTTTACTCTACTTTAAATTACAATATGTCAAATATTGAATTTTACGAGCACACCCTATTACATATAAACATATTTATATTCCTAAAGATTTATTAAACTTATAAAAAGGTTTGTAAATATCTCAGCTTTTCTCCCCCATCATCACGGCTTTATCATGTCTCTCATCAGGACTTTTCCTAACTCCCTATGGGAGTTGTACTCAGTTCCCTATACAATCACAGGAAAGTTCGCTCTTGGGAATTTTGTTTTGCTTTGCTCTTAGTCAAGAATAGGAATGTGATGCTAGCTGGAAGCACAAGGCCTAGAACAGTGGGATGAGAATATCTCATACTGCCAAACTGCACAGCTTATAGGCCTGTGAAAGGAGCTCTCCGCTGGACTGCTTTGCCCACTCCGGCCAAGGATCTGCTGCTGCAGGTGGGTGAAGAGGACCTGCCTACTAAGACCAAGAAACTGAAGACACAGGCAGAATCACTGGAGGCTATAACTTGGCAACTTGTGGTCCTGCGGAGGATGCTGCAGGAATGGAAGACTGCCTGGGCTCTAAGTAAGAGAAGGGGGCGCGTCCAGAGATATCAGTATGTATTTGTGAGGGGGGAGGGTCTCACCTTGTACTAGAGTTTCTCGATCTTTGAAAATCAATCTCTGTTGTGAAACATAATAATCTGGTTGCCTTATCAAGGTTGGACAAGACAAAAGCCTTTCACACAACGCTAGTTGACATGTATCTGGGTGCTTTTTGCATAGGTGGGTTTTACTTCAGTGATTTGTGAAAACTCACTATATTGAGAACTCTTCACAGGCAGGGACTCTAACTTACTGACTTCTGGAACTTTATGCTCAACAAATGACACATGAAGAAAAGGATGAACTATGCTGCCCAAGCAATGGAAATATAATGATCAAAAAACCGGTAGTTGTCTATGGTATAAACTCTGCTCCAAAATTCATTTGGGGAATTGAGATTATCATATATCTCTTTGCCTCGAGAGATATGGGGGTAGAAGGTAGAGTGCCTGGAGCAGAGTAAGGGTCTAGTAAGGACTGCTGAAAGCTACAAGATCTGAGGACTCAAGGGCTGCTGCCTTTTAGAACATGAGAAATGAGGTTAGTTCAGGAAAAAGGGGCAATCCACCTTGTAAACTGGATCAATAAACAAAAAATGGTGGAAAAAGATACTGAATAAAAACTACTAGTAGGGAGCAACTACAGATGGTGGGAAAACTGAAATAAAAGCTTGATACCTGCAAAGAGAGCAGTTAGCAATAAAACAAGGAAAACCTTGAAAGCCAGATGGAAGAGCCCTCAAAAGCAAGGAAACCTAATGATAACCACAATCATTATACTTGAGTCTTTATTATCTTGCTAGGTTTTTCACTAAACTTTGTCTAGTTAACTCACTTAATATTCAGTATAGTAGCTTCATAAAATTTTATGAAAAATTTTAAGCTCAGACAGGTTAACTAATTTATCCAAGGTCACGCAGCTAATAACTTATTCCAAACCAGGTATGTCTGATAACAAGGTGCCCTTAACCAGTTTTATTGTGCACTATTTTCCAAATGGTAACAGTGAAGAGTTCTTATAGCAAAGAGAGATAGAATATAGGATGGGATTGGGGGGAGTTTTGTTTGGGAACTGACCAAGAGGATACACAGATCATCAGAGTATTAACTTCCCCAAGGATCCCATCTCTGGGGCCCTTTATTCTTTTGAGCTAACGTTTTGCTTGAATAGTCCTGGTGGGAAAGAGACCTCGTCACCTGCCTGCAGCACAGTATCTAACCCTAACCAGGTGCTTCTCTTCTCTTTCCCTCCCTGTGGCATAGTCATTGAGTGGCACCATGCGACAATAGAGGGTCTGCTGCAGAGCTTGGTGGACATGCATGATGATATTCGAATCCAAGCCATCGTCACATGTGCTACAGCTGCTTTAGGACGGCCCCGGATTGCCATCAGCCAGGGGGACTCAGGTGAGAGCCAGACTGGACTACTTGAGAATACTATGAACACACTTCCCCCACTATCTGAAAACAGTGTTCCTATGAAACCCTTTGTAAGCTGAAGTGGCGTAAAGCAGAGTTATCCCTCAAGTTCCCGTTACTACACTTCGCTTTTACAGAAGACCTACATTAGTATGGTAATGGCTTTTTTCATAAAAGTGAAAAATCCTCTTCAGATTTCCTTCAGTTAGCAAAAAAACGACTAATACAGAATTGTAATCTACTGAGGAGCTGGTTTAACAAGACATAAGACCCAGATAATGGAAACTATAACTGCTACTGAAAGGACATAAAATCAGCTGACTCTTATTTCTCAAGTGCCCTGAGGGATCGCCTTTTATGTAAAGCCTGGGCTGACACTTTTTTCTTCTCTGCTGCTAGTAACATCCTAATATTATTATTCAAGTTCTAGTATTTGTCATGCTATCATAACTGTCTGTTACTTTTCTGCCTCCCTACCAGGCAAGAAACTCCTTAAGGGGAGGGAGGAATTTTAACTCTACAAAGTTGTCAGATTTTTAAAGTTTCATTTCACTTATTTCCTGTCTATTGAGTTCCAGATATGAGCATTTTTCCAACTTTTCAAATTTGCTGCTCCCTCTGCTAGAAAACTATTCCTCTTTACCTGATTAATTTCTATACTTGCCCTTCAATTTTCAATTATGGTGTCACCTCCTCTGAAGAGTCTCCCCTGACGTACCAGCCAGACTTGGTTTGGTGTCTCTGCTATATATGTGTCCACACATGTACATTTTTAATTATAACTGCTTGTTTCCTTGGGTATTAAATGGAATGATGTATCTTCAGTACCTGGCACATAGAGAAGACCTTCAATAGGCAGCAATGGATATTATTATAATCTTATCCCCAAATCTCCCACATACATACAAAAAACACCTTTCTCTTCTCCCAGAACTATGCCTTTCATGTGATCCCTTTCACATGTCCTGGGTGTCTAGATTTTGATCTGTCTTGTTTCCTCCCCACACCTTCTCAAAGAAATGCTCAATTGACTTTTTTTTATATTGTCTTCAGCACCTGTTATTCCTAGGTGGTTTCTCATCCAAGTACTAACCAGGCCCGACCCTGCTTAGCTCCCGAGATCAGACGGGATCAGGCGTGTTCAGGGTGGTATGGCCGTAGACTCTGTTGACTTTTACCTATTCCCTTGAAATACACATATTTCCATCTAGCTCATACGTAACAGGTGACATAGTGGCCTGAAGAAATAGCAAAAAGAACAGATTAGAAATCCTAGTATTAGTCACAGGTCTGGCTCTGCCACTTCTTGGGAAGTCAGTGAACTTTTCTGAACTTCAAATTTCTTATCTATAAAATGAGGATAGTTGGGGACAGAAGGTTATCAAAACTTTTCCCCATTCCACTTGAGAATTTGAGCTTTAGTTAAATGCCTAACTCTTGCCCGGAAAACCTGATAAGGACAGGAACTATCTTTGTAGGCAACATGGCTTATTATAAAAATGAACCCTGACTAATCAATTACATTTAGACTGGGAAGAATTATAAGTAAAATGTAAATAAATACCTCAAAGGAACACCATTCTTTGGTCTTCCATGAATGCTGTGACTCACTACAGGAATGCCCTTTGGGGACGCTAGAATTCTATCTATGGAGTTGTATATAAGAGATACTAACTCCTGTGGAAGTAAGACTTCTACCTAGAATGGATTCCATGCTCCTGAGCTGTCCTCAGAAGACTCCACAGAATGCTATACAAACTGCCTCAAGAACTCTGGCCAAAAGGAGTGCATAATGCTGACCTGTTGGCAAACTATATTCCCATCCTATATCCTTCCAAAGACTGGTGCCATGTGTAGCCTATGACAGTCTTATGAGTATGACTGTTTAGTTAAACTAAGACTCCTGAAATACACATATTTTGGGTTAGCTCTGCAGTTATGCCTGTCTTGCCTACTTCAATGAGATGAATATGAAAATATTATATAAATGGCAAAGCACTACCTAAATATAATTGCTATTAAAATTACAAAATATATAGGGTAAATAGGTTAATTTTTGTCACTAAAACTAATGGTGAAGGTTGCTATAGCCCAGCTGGAAACATTCTTCTTTGAGTTGAATATAGCTCCTTAAAAGCCTGATGATAAAGGATTTAGAACTGACATACTCAGCATAGAAGTGAGTCATAAAATTGTGCCCATTGTAGGGGTTGGCCAAACTCTTTAATTATATTAAGTAGCAGTAAGCACCTGCAACTGAGACTGAGGTCGGCCATCTTGTGGCTATAGGAATGGGAAGCTGTTTCAAATGAAAACAAAGGGGCTAGCATCCTCTTTCCAAGCTCTTTTGATCACAGACAAAGAGGAGGCTGTGAAAGTCCCATCAATCCAGGACTTGCCAGAGGTTCTACAGCCCGCTCTGGAGGCTGCTCTTTGTGACAAGAATGTCAATGTGCAGATGGCAGCAGCTGTATGCCAATATGCCATACAGTCACATAATCCCGTTGCCCGGGACATCATGCAGACTGCCCTTCTGAACGGTGAGTAGCTCTGTTACTTCTGACCTGGGAATATGGGGTAGAGAGAAGACATTTGACCATCAGCTTTTCCTAATCCTCTCCTTTCCACTATCATGCTCTAAGGTCTACTGTATTTGGTTTGCGTTTGTTAGAACATTCAAAAATTAGTTCCAAGGTACTTTTACAAAACAGGTACACTGCCATCTAGTGGTACCTGAGCTAAACGTTTCATAGATGGTTTCATTTAACTAGAAAACCATGGCCTTTCACATAACTGAATTTTCTTTTCATTGAAAAGATGTAACAATATTAAAGAATACTTTCTGAAAATTAAAAAATCACTACTTGAACACATCGGGCTTCCATTTTCGCACATTAACTTATAGGCATTGTCCATATGCATTGTTGGAGTGACACAAGCAAAAAGATCTGTCATGTTGACAGGTCTAGGTGCTTAACTTCTGAGAGATGTGCCTGCTCAGAGTGGGGGGACCAGGGGGTGGAGAAAGACTAGGCCAACTGGCTGACTGGTTTGGCCTTCTGCATATAGACACTCAACAGCTTGATTCATCTGTCTTAGGAAAGCCTTCACTCTAGACTTCCCAATCTCTAGGGGAAGGAACAACTGTTTCTCAGCCAGGCCAGAAGTACCTTTTAGGATTCAGCTTTTCAAGTTAATATTTTCAGTCTATATTTAAAACCTTGATAGGATCTATTTAAATATGGTTTATGTAAGGGGCTGGATTTCTAGACTAGAGGGGCACAGGGAGGTGATGTCAGGCAGGTCTCTTGGGGGAGAATAGGTGGCCATTCTGGAATCTTTTTTTCACCCCACTGTGGCAGGTAATAGCGCGGACAGCTGGGCTGCAGCTCAGTGCTTGGCTCTGGACGGTGCAGCCACTTACCCTGTGATTAAGAGGATCCTCCATCAGTTGTTCAACAAAAAGAATGCAGACACTGAACACCAGTCTTATATGCTCCTGAGCCATCTCAGTGGGAAGACAGTATGTGTCCATTACAGGGTCAGAGAAATGAACCAAGTTTGGGGGAACAATTGGGTCTTCTACGTCAGTGAATGTAAGGAATCAAAAATGCAGATGGTTAGAAAGAATGATCTCAAGCATAGGTAAAATTGGACTAAATGTGGTTGAATTGGGGTGTACAGGTGTATAGAGGGGAAGAGGGACAACAGCTAGCTGAGAGGAAGATGAGAAAAGTAAGTTGCAGATGGTTTCTGCATATGCAAGAAGAGTTGTGATAACGTAGAATTTGCTTCTGCTATGTCTACCTTTGAAAACCAAAAAGGGTAGTAAATACAATTGTATTTACTTTCAGCAGAAATGTGAAACTCACAAAGACTGAGGCATATACAAATCATTTCACAGGTAAAGACAGTTAAAGTCAAGAAGTTAGTTGGCTTAGATGGAAGAGTGCTATATACTTTATAAACCCCCCCTTTTCTAGGGATGGGCATCTCATGTATTTATGACATTATGTTGGATGCCATGTTAGGGTGAAAGTTCTTCGAGGTTCTAGCATCTCTAAAAGTGATAATAACTATCCACACAAGTCTTCTATTTTCTCAGACACTGATACACACCATGCTTGCTGTGGAGCTGAATAGCCGTCAATGGAAGGACCGGATTATGGCCTGCCGGGCTCTTTCACGCATAAGTGGAAATGTCTGCTTGGTAAGCCTTCTCTGTTTCCAGGACAGAAAATCTAAGCAAAACTTGGCTAGGGAGCCCTCCCACTTTTTGCTGCTATCTAGTATCCCATTCTTACCAGATCTCTGTGCCCACGTTGCTATCTTTAACTCCTAACCCAGAATTATCTTCAAATGCCAACATGTCTTTCTGTGACTTAAGCCACTGCTTATCAGCATGGTGGCAGTTCACAAACTGTTTGTAATCCTCCCACAATGAAATTAGCAAAAAAAAAACCCCAAGACTTTAAAAAACTTTTATAGTAATGACATTGATCAATATCAATGTACTATATATCAATGACATTTTCCTGCTCAAAAACTGGTCCTTCATCAGATAGTTTAAAAGCACTGTCTTAAACTACCCAACAATCCAACCACACTAGTGTCTATGCTGGCTCTCCCTGAGTGTTCACACACATACAGAAGATATAAAACATAGTCCCTACTTTCCAAAAACTGACATTATAGTTGGAGTAACAACACTAACATACACAAATGATTCAAGAACAGGTAATAAATGTAAGGTACTCTCTTAAAACTTTTCAGAGGGAGGGAGATTAGTATAGGCTGAACTTTAACTTCAGTTAAAGTTCTGTGAAGGAGTGGGACAGCTGAGCAAGACTTGGATAGAACTGAAGGGTGACTTCCTGACCATCATTTAGGCTTTCACCTGATCTTCTTCTTGCCATTATTTTTGAATCATCTTCAGCTGTCCAAATGGAATTTTTCCCTTCTTCCCGTGTATCATTATATCTTTCCCTTATAACACTAAGTACCTCCAAAATGGCCCAGAACATTATCTTTCCCATAAGAAGTGAACACCCTCCCCTTTCACCCTTGCATTTTGACGTGAAAAGCACAAAATCTGGCCATTTAGTATAATCACCTGAAGATGTTTTAGTCTGAGTTAATTCCACCTCAACTGCTATAGTACCATGTGGCTAAATCCTGGACCAGGAGCACAGGCATCACCTGGGAGCTTGTTAGAAGTGCACAATCTCACCTCAGGTCAACTCAATCAGAATCTGCATTTTACCAATATCCTTTTAATATCCTATTCATTTGCACATTCACATCCTTAGCACTTGTCACTCAGGACTGCCAACTGAAAGTAAAAAGACATGCGGAGCAAGCAGGGGATAGAGTAAAAATGAGAACTTCACGTCAGACTGCTGGAATTAAGAAAGGCAGTTATGACTAAAAGGAAGGGGATGGAAAAAGATATTGCTTTGAGGGACCTAGAGGGTATTACGCTGAATGAAGTAAGTCAGATAAAGACAAATACCACGATTTCATGTACATGTGGAATCTAAAGAACAAAATAACAAAAACGGAAACAAACTCATAGATAGAGAATATTTTGAGGGCTATTAGATGGGAGGGGGGTTGGGAGGACAGTGAAAAAGGGCAAAGGGATTAAGAAGTACAAGTGGATTGATACCAAATAGTTACGGAGATATAAAGTGTAGCATCAGGAAAATAGTCAACAATGTAAAAAATATGTAAGAGGGAAGAGGGGTACTTGATTTAGTGGGGTGACCACTTCGTGAGTTATATAGAACTTTAATCACTATGCTATACAACTTAAATATATTATTGTATGCCAACTATAATTGAAAAAATCTCATTGTATTGTACAATGTAAATATGAGCAACTAATTGTCTATTATACTTCAATAAAGTTGGGGGAAAAAAACAAACAGAAAACACAAACAGAAAAGGCAGTATGTCCATCAGTTCATTCACTCATTAAGTGATCAAGCGGTTTCTGACCACATCCTACATGCGAGGCACCATGCTAACACTGAGGATGCAAAGATATGTTTGCTTGGTGTTATAAATAACTATAACAGAAGCAGTTGTAAGGTATTACAGGGTTTTCTTATGCTTTCAGAGGACAAAGGAGAGTTCACTGAGATGCTTTGTGAGCTAAATCCTAAAAGAAGAGTAGGAAAACATCAGGTACCACGTAGGGGTGAAAAGGGGAGATGTTTCAGGCAGGGAGAATAGCTTGGACACATTCACACAATCAACTACAACTGCAATAATCTGTGTCCCTTCCCCTCTCAGAGAAGTACTAACATATAGGGGACCAACTGTCCTGGTTTGTCCAGGACATATGACTTTTAGTACTAAACCCAGAAAAGTCCCAGGAAAACTGGGATTAGTTAGTCACCCTGTTAATGTATTACCTTCAAATATTAACTCTCTCGAGTACAGATTACATTGGCCTCAATGTAGCTCAGAAAACAGACCTAGTTCTGAGTGCTGGCTCCAGCACTAAATTTATTAACCTTAGAAAAGTAAATCTAAGCCTTCAATTTGTCATCTGTAAATGGTAATATCTGCCTCATTGGATTGTTTGAAAGGATACATAAAAACTCTTAGCACAAAGGCAAGTATAAAACTGATGTTCAGTAAATGGTAGCTAATTACTATACCTATTTTATAGGATATAAAACATAAATTGATCCAGCTCATGTGGAGTGACTGGAATAAGGAAGTAAGACAAGCAGCTGCCCAAGCTCTGGGGCAAATGAGTCTTGGCAAAGAGGTGCATGATGCAATCAGGTAAACCTAGTCAACACAAAGAAACTTTTCTGTTCTTAAGTGTTCAGGGGCCCTGCGATCCAGCCAGCCAACATTTGTTGAGCTGTTCTGTGTTCTCAGCATTGTACTAGGTTCCACTGCAGAATTATTAATTTTTTTTTAAGTAAAATAAAAAGTTAGCAGTCCCTACAGACACTAATAATGTGGGTAAGGAAAAAAATCATTAACTGAGTGCCCACTAGATGTTAGGCAGTTTTAGATGTTTCAAAGGGCCCAAATGTATGACATGATACTGATTATATCAGCAAAATACACAAATGTCTGGTAAGGTCAAGTTTCACAGTAATGGATAAGACTACAAAGGAAGAGAGGAAAAGAAAAGACATTCCAAGTTGGGAGCCAAATGCAGAAATAAGCATGGTACATGTGTGAAGGCAGTGAAGAAGAGAACTTGACTGTAGTTAAGAGGTGCATGTTCAGTTTCCTTTATTTAGTCAATCAACATAGTTAAGTGCCTACCACATGCTAGGTAATAGGGATTCAAGTAACTAAGACCATTGATAGCTCTACCCAGTGAAACTTAACCTAATAGGCATAAAGTGAACTAGGGAAGGGCAATAATGGAGAGCCTGCAGAGGTTGGATTTTATCCTGAGTACATTAGGGAGGACTGAGGGGGTGGAATCACCAAAAGTTTAAAGAGGAAAAATTAAAGCCCCTGTAACTGTTACAGAGTCAAGCTGGTTCAAGGAAATTCCCAAGAGCGTGTGGAAGCCCTGTCCCTGATTGGTAGGCTCAAGCTCATGACCGCCAAGCTTCTCCCAAGCTTCCTGAACAGCTTCTCTGATGACTTCATGACAGTTCGACAGGCAGCCTGTTTGGCAGCAGGTGCCCTGCAGATCCGTAATACAATGGTGAGTCAATGAAACATGTTCCCATCTTACCTGATTAGCTGGAAGAAGGCATTAGCCTGAGCTTCCCTTGTAGTGCATAGAACACTCACTATTCTGCGGGAACACAGAATGAGAGATCAGAACCAGGAAGGTGAGGGGGCATAGGCCACACCAATCAGTTAGGACCACATTAAGCTCCCAGACATCCCAGACATCCCAGACTTCACTGTAGAGCACATCACTGAATCTTGTTTTCACAGCTGTGGCCTTCAGGATCAACTCTAATGAATGGAGTTATGATCCCATGTTATTAAGAGAAAACCTGATGGAGGTATCAAAAGAAGCCTGTATAGCCAGACTTCAGGGGTCCTCAATCCCAGGGCTGTGGACTGGTACTGGTCCATGGCCTGTTAGGAACTGGGCTGCACAGCAGGAGGTGAGAGGTGGATGAGCGAGCGAAGCTTCATCTGTATTTGCAGCTGCTCCCCGGCACTAGCTTCAGTGCCTTAGCTCTACCTCAGATCAGGCATTAAGATTCTCATAGGAGCACCAGTTCCTGGTGCCAGAAAGGTTGGGGACTGCTACCATACATAGATCTGTGAGCTAAGAAAATCAATTTACAGATATGAGATAATTCAGCTAATACATTATGTGTGCAGGCTAGTACTTCAGGCTCCAGCTCATTTATCACTAGAATTGATATGTGATTTTTGTAAGAGTACATTTTAGAGACAAGAGGGGTGGCCTGTCTCTGGTTCATTCTTGCTCTGGTCCTCTATACTCAACATGGCCCTTTTATCCATCCCAGGTCCTTAAATGCCTTCTGAATCTGATACAGGGAGATCCTTACTGGAAAATCAAGGCCTCTGCCATTCGAGGTATGAGAGTGGCCCCAGTTCCTCAACTTCAAATACCTTCTCATATGCTAGTAGAGATGATCCCCAGACTCTCTAGGAAGGAGGTGGAATGTAGGGGAGGGGATGATTGCATCTGCTCAGAAGTTCTTTGCCCAAGAAAGATTATTTTTTCTTTTTAATTTTTAGTTAAGGATCCTGAGTCTAGGTCAAGGTCAAATTCGTTAAGGCAAAAGGCTGACAAGAATCCCTGCCAACCAAATTAAGGCTAAGTTCCAAGTAGGTATCCACTGTTGGATACATTTGCTTACTCTGGTGGTTTCAGCTATAGGACTTTGTAAAAGTCAGACCATATTCAAGATGACTACACACCTAAAACCCTGCCTTCAAATTTTCCTAGGTCCTTTCCAAGAATCTTTGGCATTGTTTCTCTGATAGTCTTTGGCAGGTCTCTAGCAAAATCAGCCCTAGGTAAACCTGTGAAGTAATTATGCCTCTTTGCCCCATCACCCTGCCTTAACTAGAGTGGTCTTCTGAGTTATCTGTCCCATATCTCATTACAACATATGTTAATTAGTAAATTAGTATATTCTCACATGGGCAAGGATAGGATGGATCACCTTTCTAGGAATCCTTTGGAGACAATGTCCTTCTCAGACCCCTTCCTGAAATTCTAATGATGGTTAGCATCCCAAAAGGAAGATAAAAAAAAAATAGTTTAGCATTTACAATAATTAATATAGCAGGTAGCTAGCTGCCTGCACCTTATTTATTAATAAGGCCATTTCTGGATGACAGCTCGGTTTTAAGTGACAGTGGAACATGCTGTCCTCTAATCTCTGCAGCTTTAGGACAAATTGGCCAAGTGAGTCCCCAGCTGACAGACCTCCTGCTCTGGGCTGTCCACTATGAAAAGTCACCAGGTGTTCGACTAGAAGCTTGCCGTAGCATCCTAGCCCTCAAACTTCAAGGGGACCGGGTCCGGGACACCTTCCTAGACGTGTTGCTCATAGAAAACCATGATGCTGTTCTAAAGTAAGGACTAAACCTCTGGTTCCTTCCACAACCTCTTGTACTGCCAACTCTCCTCCCATCCCTGTTAACAGAATATACCCCTGCTTTTCCAGACTGCCTATGGCTGTTAAAAGCATGGGCTCACCTGTACATTCATCTACTTGCTCATGTGGGTAACAGAAAAGCTGACCTAAATTAGATTGAAAGTCAAGCTCATATTATTCATACATCTATTCGCCATCCCAGGTGGTTTTAAGTTATTCTATTTATTCAACTAATATTTATCAAGTGCCTACTCTGAGAACAAACAACCAGGGTTTGATTCCCAGCTCAGGCTTGAACTAGCTATGTGAGCCTGAATAAGTTACTTAAACTCCCTGAGCCCGTATTTTTCATATATCAAATTTCATATATCTTATGTGTTTGTGGTGATGAGATGACAAGTTCACTATTGGCCATAAAAGTGTTCAATAAATGGTACCTATTAGTACCTTCAAATATATCATCTCAAAAACTACACAACATCCCTATAAGCTAAGCATCATACCATTTTTGCACATAAGGCTCAGCAAAACCACATAGTAAGGATTAAAATTTAGGATTCTTGTTTGATTCCAATCCTATATTTTCTACCCCCTGCTTTTTTTAAAGATAAGAAGAACCACCTAAGAAATCCTTCTTATTTTCTAGGGAAATTCACCAGGCAATGAAGATACTCAACTTAGAAAAGGAAGGAAACCAAGAAATGCTTCAGGAGATAAAGAACAGGGTAGATAAGTGCAAGCTGTTTTCAAGAGAAAATTCAGGGCTCTCAAGAGTTCTTCAGACACTTTCTTCCTACTAAGCATGTATATATTCTTTCCCCATCACAAAAATACTTTCTACAATCCTAGACACAGATATCATACTGTTCGAAGATACAAAAATCTGTGCAAGATAGGATTATAAAATCTTATTAGTAAAAAGACAAAACAAAAATCCTATTTTTATCAAGTAGCCCTCAAAACCAGGGTTTGTTGTTTCTGAAAGTTTCCTTCCCTTCCTATTTTCTCCCCACTATCCCCTAAACCCAACATCTTTCTTTTTTGTAGATAGCATAATGAAGGAATGAGAAATTGGAGCTAGCATTCTAGGTTTTCTTTTTCCTTCTGAACTTTCCTTAATTCTTAATCTGCGCTCTTTCACCAAAAGAACACTCTAGCTGAACAGGTGGTTCTAATTTTTCGAAGCTGTTGGAGGAAATTTAGGAATCGAGGGAAAAAGACTTTAAAAATGCAGGATTCTTTCTTCATATAATTCTCAACACCAGCTTCACACCAAGCATTTCTTAGCAGATTCCTTTCATCATGCACAAAAAGCTAAAGTAAAATTTTCATTAATAGGTGTAAATGTCCAACCAATATCACAAGAGAATAATGCTCTCAGGCATTTATGTGCCACCTAATAGTAATAAGCATGATGCAGTGTTACTTTATTAATGCTTTTTCATGATTTGCAACCTAATGCAGTTGTTTTTTTCAAAATCATTTGTTCTGATCTAGATTCAAACACTAAACCAAAAGGACTTGCTGACGCAGAAAATATTCAAGATTGAGACGGTCGTAAGAAAATTGAAAAAGGAAGCTAAACATGTTTACTTGCAACCCAAAGAAGGGCAAAAACCATTGAAACTCCATACTTTTCTTCAAGAAACTTTTCAGGGTAGGTTTTCTAGGGGTGAGTCTTGTGTCTTAACTTTTAACAAGCCTTTTCCAGGATCTGGATGATTTGGGACTTAGTTGTGAGCCATGTAGGATGAGAGCTAGGAAAGGGTATCCCCTTTCCTTCTTCACCGCCATCCTCTCAGTCCTCCTCTTACTTTTTTTTTCCTGCCCCCCTACCCCCGCCAGCTTTTATTTGCTATTTGTCCCTTAAAAAAAAATTGACGAAGGCAGCTCAATTTGAACTATTTGAAAGGTCAAAAAAAATGCCTATTAGAAAAACGTAAGTTTAAAACAAAACAAAAAGTACCCCCCAAAAGCCTTGTAGGCTTAATTTTTAATAGTGGTTACCTCTGGAAAGTGGGGTTGGAGGGAGAGCCATCATTTTTATTTTATGTATGCCTATGGTTTTGCAACTTTAAAAGACTTTACAAAATTCTCAACCTTATGTAAGTGAACCTATCAGTTATGGTTATAGGATCTTAAAAGTTCCAGATAAACCTAAATGATGGGGTGCAGACATGAAGCTGTACCAATATATACTTACAAAATCTGTGTGCCCAGGTGTAGCAGCAGCCTCAGGTCATTCAGCCAGCTGCCTACCAGCCACCACCCCAAACCCAGGTCTTCTGGTTCCAAGTCCAGTGCTCTCTCTGGTACACCAGGCTCTTTTCCACCAATCATGAGAATATTCACTTGCCAGATAGGGGGAAGTTTCTTCCAACTGCCAGAAAAAAATGAGAGTGGAAAGTGACTTGAACAACAGCCTTCCCTCATGGTCAGCTTGCTACAAGCTGGTTGACTGAGGCCTATGATAGCACAACTAAAAGACATGCTGCCTCTTCGGGAGCAGTACCAGCCACTGATGCAAGCAAGCACTGAGCAAAAACATAATATACTCTTCAAAACAGACAATTGTACTGTTTGGGGTTCAAATACCATGATTAAAAATGAATAAATTACTCTCAAAGTTACAGAATTGGCCTCAATCCTACAACTACTCCAAGTTACCTTTTACCTCAGCCATTATAGATTTTCCCTATCTTCCTCCCCTTTCCCACATTCTTTCAACCAACCATGCTACATAATAATCTAGCCTTAGAAAAGGAAAACATTCTTTGGCACTTTAATGACTTTTCTAACATTCATACAAACTCACAATAACAAACGGGATACTGACCCCAACCCTCCCCCCAAACTGATGAAAGAGAACTCAAATGAAGAATGCAAACTCCAAATAAAAACTTCTAATGTCTCAAGCAGAATGACATAGCAAGTGCTACACAGTACACTGAAGCCGGAGGGTAATGATGAAGTTGGTACTCGAAATGATCAGAGATCAAGGTTATTTCTGCAGAAATAGCTCCTTTTATCCACCTCCAACTTCTGCTTTTACTTTTGTGCCTAGATGAGGTGGTGGTTCCTAGAAGACCATCTGAGATTTGTGACATTGAAGCAGTCATAAAGGTAAATGTGAGCACATTGATGGTTGTCAAGGTAAGAATATGAGTTCCCTTCCCCCCTCCCCCAAAAAGGAGGTGGTGGTATGACTCACTACTGTCTTGTTCCCGTCAAGAAACTAGTTCAGGTAAGAGGCATCTTGGTGAGCAACAGCCCCTTATCATATAACATAGTTGCCAAGGAAAGCTGGTCCTCCACACTGTCACAGGGCAGGTCTCCTACTTTAACAAACTCTGGGTAGGAGCGGAGCAAGAGTTCCATGGCATCAGCTTGCTGGGGGTATATCTCCAAGCACTTGGGCTCTTCCAGATGATAAACACGGGAGTTTTCCACTGTATAATAGAGAAACAAATGGCCTCCCTCACCCACCAGCCGAGCTATTCCATCCTGAAGCATGTGCACTTCTGTTTCTGTTGTCAACTGCGCCCCCACGTTTACAGGTTCTCCAGCCTCCCAGCGAATTGGGAGTCCATAAACACTTAGTGCCCTCTCCCTATCAGTCAACACGGGAGGCAGAGAATCGTGGATGAAGTCTTTGGCTCGCTGGTCAGCCACAGCATCGACAGGGGCAAAATGTCCCAAGCGGGCAACCAAGACCCGCACCTTCTCCATGAAAGCGGTTCTTCGCGGATCCTTAGAATCCGAATGCTGGGCCCCCATGTAGTCCATGAAGTCTCGGGGCAGACCCCTACGAAATTCCACATTTTCTTCCATTGCAGCCTGCACTGCCAGAGGCAATACAGCCTCCAGGAAGTCACCCCACGTATTGCGCTGGTATGTGGACAAGGTGAGGTGCAGAGAATGCATTCCATCCTGGCATTCGGCTTGGTGAATGAAGCCCCGAGGAAAATAGAGCAAATCTCCAGGTTCCAGCACGGTCTGTAGCACCGGCTCACCGAGGTCGTCCTGGCTGAAGTTGGGGCTAGATGTCAGGGCCAGTTCCTCAGTCGAGACCCGGGGTCGGTAGACACGCCAGAGTTTCCTACCTTCCAGCTGCAGCACAAAAGCCTCGATGTCGTCGTAGTGGGGGGCAAAGCCCTGCGAGTTGGGGGGTGTGAGGTAAACGTTGGAGCCGGCCATGCTTCCAAACTGCTCCTGGAGCACAGCCAAAAACTGCCACACGGTGGTAGAGAAAGCCTGCGGGCAAAGGAGGCGTAGGGAGCAGCCGGCCTGGTACAGGGACCACGCCGCAGCCGGTAGGGCACGGCCGGGCGGGTTCAAGGTTTCGCGCCGCCCACTAACGTAGCGCGCCGCGTCCAGGTGCTGCCCAAACTGAACCTCCTCGTTGCGCAGCATGGAGTCCAGGTCAGCGGTAGAAAAGAGACCCTGGTAGTAGGTGTGGTCCTGCCGCCGCACTAGCACCGCCTCCCGCTCCCACAGGCGCCGGTAGAAATGATCTGGTGGCATAGGCGAGATGAGCCACTCAAAGAGGCGCGCCGCCCGCCGCCGGCTACTGGGAATGCGGTTCAGCTCTGCCAAGACGCGCTGCAGCGGAGAGTCCCAGGTCAGCTCTCCTCCAGTGCTATCCACTTGCGGCCCCGAGAGCATCGGAGGGGCCACGGACGGTGGGGCGGCCGCCAAGTGCTGGGCAGAACACAGCAGGGCCGAGGTCTCCACCACGCGGGCTGGTGCGGCGGGCATCTCCACGAGGCGCGGGGGCGGCGCCGACGCGGGCACCAGGCGCGCCGGCGGGGTCTGAGCCTCCACCAAACGCGCCGGCGGGGTCTGCAGGGAGCGGGCCGCGGGGGAGGCCTCCAGCAGCTCTGCAGGACCGAGGTGACCGTATGGCTCTCGCCGGGCCCCATCCGGAGCGGCCGCTGCCCCAACAGGCAGCGGGTCCCGGGGATCGCCCACTGTCAACTCCACCCTCGAGTCCTCCGAGTCCTCGCTTGGCAGCGTCTGGGCCCTCAGCGCGGCCATGCGGGACGCAACACTTCTCCTCAGCTGCCTTCGGATCTTCCTGGGCCTCAAAGGCAGAGCCAGCACCGACCCGCTGTGTGGCTGCGGCGGTCGCCGGCGTCTCAACCTCCCGCGCCTTAACAGCCCTGCACTACCTCGAAGCCCATCCATAGTCTGACCTTCCTCGGAACCCGGCGGGAACAAGAGAGAAAGAGGCTCACGCCCGCGGTGGCTGCGGTGTACTCTGGGAAGGGGGCGGGCCTCCAGCTTGCTCTGGATTGGCCACGCCTACCATTCTTCCACCCTGCGCGGTCCGCTCTGCTGGTGAGCAAATGGTACCTTAGTTTGAATGTGTGGTTTCAGCCTAGGGCGGCGGAGCCCCTGCCAAATTAACGAAGATTCCATATTTAGAGGACATTTAAAAATCAAGTTGCCGGGGGCTTCAAAAGAAAGAAAGTTGGCTATTTAACTCTTCATTCCTTCTAGTCTCTGGGTTCCCCAGGACGTCCTCTTTTATGAACAGCATGTTCCCCAGCAGCTTTGCAGGGAAAGTGCATAAATCTTGTTTTCAAGGAATACCTTCAGGCAAACTTCGAGATTTCGTTCAAACCTTGGGTCCGCCAGGTCCTCTTTACTCTGCAGATGACATCATTGATTGCCGCCCTATGTAAGTTCCTCCGCTTAACTTCTCTTTGTACATTCTCCTTTTTAAATTCTCACAGTCGTTGCCTTCTCTCTGAAAAAGAACTTAAGAACTTTTCTACTTGCATTCTTTGTATCTGCCCTTCCCACGCCCTCTGGGATTTTGTTTCATTAGCCACAGCTTCTCTCTCCAGAATCTTCTTGTCACCTCTGAATCTTAAATCGACCTCTTAAATGTAGATCTCTCATTTAACAGGCACAGTGGAAGGCAAGGAGTTGTAATTGTTAAGAACAACATGGTCACTGTCTCCATGTAACTATTGTTTTGTACATAGCGATTACTTTCTTCATTTGAATAATTTAAGGTAAAGTCCTAAGAATGAAATTGCTGAGTCAAAGGGCAGGATAATTTTTATGATTATAAATAGGTTTTTACCAAACTCCATCCAAAAAAGTTCACCATGTTGCAAGCAATAACGAGCACATCAGAGAGCACGACCTCTAGGGTCTTTTCTGTGGTTCTGTTTGAACTTTTATTCCTCTTCCTCAGTCACACTTCTATCCAAACACTTGCCAAATCTTTTAGATTTTATCCCTACCCATGTGTCAAATCCACCTTCTTTTATTTCTCATATGGTCTATTACAGTGGTCATTAACTAGGGGCGATTTCGCCTCCCCAGGGAACGCTGGTTATGGGGTGGGGGGAGATCTTATAACATCTAGTGGATAGAGCCCAGAGATGCTTCTAAACAGCGACAATGCAAAGAACACCCCTGACCCTCCAGCAGGTCGTTGTTGAAACCAAAATGTCACTGGTGAGGCTGAGAAACCCTTGTTATGTTGACGAAAGAACGTCTAGCCTACAGAAAAATTTTATAAGAGTTTATTTGAGCCAAATTTTAGGACATGCCTGGAAGCTAGATCTCAACAGATTGAGAAAATGCTCTGGAGAATGGCAGTTTTGCAACTTATTTTATACATTAGAGTCAAAGGCGAAGAGGTAAGGAAGGTTATATGAAATCCATTGGTGGTAGATTAAAAAGGTGGGAGAAAGCAAAGCAGAAATCTCTAGGATTGGATAAAAAGCAAAATAGAGAAACATTTCTCTTACATTGATAGATACAGGATAGTTAGTAATTAAAATTTACAGTACAGAGAGATGGTATGCAGGGAACAAGATAACACTGAGGGGTTCCGTGGTCTCCTGCTCTGATGATCGTGTGCTCTGGTGCTGGCAGTTGTGCCTTCAAGGGGTCTGGAAAAGAATATTACTCTGACATTTCAAAGATATGTTATCCTAGATGCATATGGAGAGAGCTCATTTAAGGTAAAGATTGACCTTTGCTGAGGTAGCTATAGGCCTAGGATGTGACTACCCACGATAGCCTGGCCAGTTAGGAATTTATGATCAGACCATCATGTGTGGTTACTTTTGGCCACTGAGCTTATCAGGCCTTCCATGTGGACCCCTGATAGCTTATCAAGTTTATTACATAGCCCGTTTTCGTTCACAATTACAAGTACCTCCCAACTAGTCTCTTTAACTTTAATCTTTCCCTATGCCAATTCATGCCATAGGTAGCTACAACATTAATTTTCTCAAGCTGTGGTCTCAAACATGCCATTAACTTACTCAAAACCCAAGTGTTCCCCATTGACCAATCTAAGCCCTTTAGCTAGGTACTGAAGACACACAGTGTTATAGCCTTATCAGCCACAACTCCCCTAAACATTACTTCTACAGGTTAGAGTATTTACTGTTCCTTACCTGTGTTTTCCTCCATACATTTACTTATGCTGTTCCCCTAAATGCTGTCTCCGAATCATCTTTTGTCAAAACCCTTGTTAAAGTCCATTTCATATCTCATTTCTTCCCCAAAGGCTCTCCCATCTTTCTAATCACAAGATAACTTTGACCCTTTCACATGAATTAAGCACATTGTGTCTGTATTGGTATATTATGTACTTGAAATATTCCTTCCTAAAATTCCTAGACTACAAGATCCTTCAAGGAAAGGATTTCCTTATGCCTTTTCCTCCTGCTTTTAGCACACTGCTTTTCACACAGAAGGTGGACAGGAAATGTTTATTGGGACGCAGACCAACCAGAATTGAGTCCCTCCCACTCGTTATATGTGGCCTTAGCTCAGTCAAGTTATTTTCTCAGGTCTCAGTAATCTCATTGGTAAAATGAGAATAAAAATTGAACCTACTTCTTCATAGAGTTGTTATGAGGATAAAATTATGTATGTAAGACACTTAGCACAGTTTCTGGTACAGAACTAAACACTTCAAAAATGGTAGCTGTAATAATAGCTTACTATTGTGGAGCAAAGCCCTATATGACTTATATGATGACTTGTGTGCCACTGGCATACCTTAGAGAGGAACAGGAGTGGGGGAGGCAGAAAAGTTCTTTAATTGTGCAGAATGACAGCATGGGATGTGGAGATTAGATTTTTTTTGCATTTGCCCTGTGGAAGTTTAAGTGAATCAGACAAAGCCATTGTGTGAGGTACTGCCCTGCACAGTTATCTGGCCAAGGACAGACTAGGGGCTGAAACACTGATGTTTTCCTTCTACAGCCTGTGCCTAGTCTAGGGCTGCCGTGTCTGGAGGAAGGGACAGCAGAGGGGGCGCCCTCTTCCTAATTGATACATAGCTGTGTGTGTGTTGGCGAGGTCCTGTTATCAGATCCTCTGGGGAAATGCTGAAGAAAAAGGCAGGTGAAGTTTGACAATAGGATCTTTAATTGTCTTTTCAAAGAATGGTTTTCAATATACAGCACACACATTCTTCAGTGAACTGAGGGGATGAGGTGGGCTGCTCTGCTTTCAAAGCTGAGGGACAGTGTGCTGCTAAAGGAGGGCTGTGAGTTTATGTTTTCCAAATCCTGTACAAATATCTCCTCCTCCCAGTCTTTCCTGTGACCTCATCCTTTTCTTTCCTCAACATATAGTGATTTCCTCAGAGAATATTGTTGCTGGCTGTCCTGTAGTTTCCCTTGTGACTGGGAGGCACCTTTTGGAGACTGACTTATCTTTAATTTCATCACTTTTCCTGTGACTGTATTTAGTTCTCACTACAAAAGCAGCTATTAATAACTATTTTCAGAAACATAATTTAATGACATGGAATAATGGTCTTAATATATCATGACAGGGGAAAAAAGCAGACAAAATAAATATTACAGTAGGATCTCATTTGGGGGATATGTATGTGTGTGTCTATGTGTATGTCTATCTATTCATAGATACATTCCATTCATACATACTACTGACAGAAGTTTGGGAGTCTTTACACTGCAAACTTTAACATCTTTGGATGGTGGGATTCCAGGTTATTTCTATTTTCTTCTTCTTTGCTAAAATTTATGTTCTGGGTTTTCTACATCAAACATGTATCACTTGTGCAATTACAAATATTGTGTTTTTTAAACCACAGATTTCACTATCCTTAACTCATCTCATTTTTCCTCTTCCTCTAGTCATTGCTTGCCTTGCTCTTCTGTTCTTTTTTTAAATCATTATAGTTCTGTTTTTTAAAAAATCGAAGAAACTTGACATTAAGATTATCACTGATTTTTTTTTTTTTTTTAATGTCTATAGCTTTCTATTTCCAGAATGGCATAAAACTAAAAGCATACATTATGTAGCCTTTTCAGGCTGGCTCTTTCCTATAGCAATATGTATTTAAGGAGGTTCGCCCATTTTTTTTTGTGGCTTGATAGCTCATTTTTTATCTTTGAATACTATTCCATTTTATAAATGTATCACAGTTTGTTTTTCCATTCACCTATTGAAGGACATCTTGGTTGCTTCTAGTTTTTGGTAATTATGAATAAAGCTGCTACAAACATTTATGTGATGATCAGACTTACTGTTTATCTGACTTCATTTTTCATTTCAAGTATAATCAAAGAATATAATAAAAAGAATTGATAGAGGAATACATCTTGAAAGTCAAAAATAAAATGAAATGGTCCATTATAATTGATTTATCCTTTTTTTTAAAGTAATGAAAAACAAGGTAATAAATAATAGTTCAGATCTTATTATTTAACTAGCGATAATGCAATATAATATGTAGCTGAAATTATGTTATTTTTGAAATAAGAAATATAAGAGGCATGGTATTCTGCAAATGTGTGATTGGGTATATGTAAAATTCTGGTATTAGGCTTCTGAGGTTAATTGAAGAGTAATCAAGTGTAAAAATCAGAAATAATCCCGTTAAATTCATTAGACATCATAATAAAAAATTTTCCTATTTATTTAACAGAGGAAGAAGATATATACACAAGAAAAACTCACTGTTTGTCATACCACTACAGAATTGCTTCCTATAGATACACAATTCTGATATATTCTATTTCGCTTTATTCCTATCAAAAAAGAAAAATATATTGTGTGTTTATATGCTGCATTATTAGGAGAGAACTTTTTTGATTAGACATTAAGCGAGAACTAAATCCTTCTTTTATCATTTTATACATATGATAATTAGAAGAATTTTCCATGAACTGTCTTCCGGCCCTGTATATTTCAAACCTTGTTTTTCCTCCACTACCAATATACTTCAGTGTTGGGTGCAACAAGACATATTCTTATCGACCTGTGGCCCTGTACCTTTATGTCATATCACCAGTTTAATGGACACTAAGGACAATAAATTTCCTGCAAGGCAACCTAACCAGTGACTCACTGGAGCAGGCTAGACCCCTTCCATGGGACCTCAGCTTCGGAAGACTCAGCTCTGACCTCTGGCCACACATCTCCACATAGAGCAAGGCATCCGTAGGGCCAAATGGCCATGCCATACTATAGCACATACCTTGCCTTATAGACCACTCACTCTGGGTACCCAAGACTCTGGAATTCCCTGCCCATTTTTAGGGCTTGAGTGGACTGGTCTGTCTTCCCTAGGGTGGCCAGCATTGCAAGCTCAATGGGTGGCCAACGGGTAGTTATTTGCAGGTGTATATGAACAGAGCTTGGATATGCAGTCTGAGGTTTCCAAGTATGTATATGTGAGGACCTCACAGTGTGGAATAGAAAGAGATGGGTGGACGGCGGGTTGGCTTTCCTATGCCTCTGTGTTCTCGTAAGGAACTCCAAAGAATCTAAAAATTCCAAATTCAAGCCTGATCTCCTAGTCAAGGTAGGTGATAGAAGGTATTTTACTTAACAGTTTGTTAGATTGATATATAACATTTAAATATTTAGACATGATAACTGGGCTCCCATTTGTACTTTTGCCCAAAGTTGAGGATTCATGTGGGGATGAGGATATCTCTATTATTGTTCCGTAGAGTAAGTACAGAAACCTGTATTGATATCAGAACTATTTAGACTCCTGAGGATGCTTTAACCTGTCTTAAACCTAGGTACAAGCTCAATCCTGGCCATCACTACAATGGTTTTTGGGGCTGAAATAGAGCAGCGCTGTGTCTCCAGGGCCTATTCACCCTGAGTTAATCCACCTCCTCAACACATCCTGTGTATAATAAGGCTCTTTAGTCATAGCCTCAAGAGTGTCCCATAGTTGCTGCTAATTCTGCATAATAATAAAGGCATAGAAAACAGAGGGTAACCCAAAAGATCACCATATAGATGCCTGAGCCTTCTTGGATAGACAATTCAAGTTTATTCTCCACATTCGGTTCCTGACTGGGGTCAAAAGAGGCAGATCTTGAACACATAGATTCTATTTTCTTATTTATTATGGTAGTTCATAGAGCTGTTCTGATAAACAATAGCTGAAGAGGCTTTCTCTTTGGGTCTGTCTTTCACATGATACCACATATTTGGCATATGTACTCATGTGTTAATATTTCTCTGCAGCCCGTGATGCCACGCACACCAAATCCTTGGTCACAGAGTCCAATCCTCGGCCTAAACACACGAAGCAAAGGTCACGCATCGCTTGTCAAAGATCTACGTGTCCCCCGGGAAAAGAGAATTGCAATGGGACCATTTGGACCTGACAGCCCAGAGCTCTAGCTGGGTAAATACTCAGAAGTTTTTTTCCAGGGTCATGTTCTCTTTCCCTGGTAAGAAAAGTGATTCCTAGGATGAGCCCTTCTCCAAGACACAAGCAGCAGTTAACCCAGTCACATTTTGTCTCTTTAATTGATGTTGTGTAACCTCTTTGTCATGTTTATAAAAAAATGTCTATTTAACAGTAGACTTGGTTTTTGAAAGTGCACCATTTACACAGAAGGTTAAAATCACATTAGGTGATAGAGCATATTTTTCCATACCCCAGAAAAATCATATACTACATATAAGTCAGAGTTCCAAGTTTTACTAGCATAGAAATATCAAAAGACCCAGCATCTTTTGGAAGCTATATAAAGAACTTTCTGAAACCCAAAGTAGACTCCCATTTGTCTAGAAAAGAAACAGCTTAGGTGCCTTTTTTAAATCCACAAGTCTAGTGTTATTCTGGAGCAGGTTTTTTAAATGTAGCTCACGGGCAATGAGGAAGCCATGTCACTGGACTGTTTAAGAAAATCAAGACAGCATAGTCATTTTCCTCCTCATACTGTGTAGGTGGATACAAACACTTATATCCCTGGGAAGCATTGCTGCAGTTTCACAAGGTCAGTTAGCAATTCTCATGAACCTTGATGTACTGAATGCTTAAACAATTTAGGCATCATGAAGAATTACATACTGTATGTGTCATAAGATGGGATTCTGTAAAAGCACTTGATACCTAAAAAATTGCCATGAAAGAAGAGAGACCCAGAATTCAAAGTAATGTGAATCCAGTTTTCTTTTCCCAATTATTAGTTGTTGTTTACATCCTAAAATCTTGGGGACATTCAATGATGAAAATAAGCAATGTGAATCTTTCCCTTTTTCTTCCTCTAATCACATCCTCTGTTTCAATGGCACTGTTATCATCAGAAATATGACAAACAATTTTATGAACCCCTAGCAGCTATGGAAACAGGGAAAATAGAACTCTGGGGAATATCAATTAACTGCATAACGGAAAATCTTCCCTTTTCCTGCCTCAATGTAACCCATGTTTTTATTTATTAAATTACACATTCCATCCAAGTGATATAATAATCCAAAAAGCACCATCACATATACCAAAGTTATTTCCACATCTGTCAAACCTGAGGATCTGGCCACTTTGAGACATTCAAGACATTAATTCTGTACGAGTACTTTCTTGGCCCCTCCCTTTGACTTTGTCATTTTGTAGTGAAAGGACTTTATTATGCACTCTGCATTGCTGGCAAGAACAAGAGCTGAACTGAACCCTTCAGTCAGTCAATGAGGCCAGAAAGAGGGTCCTTTAGACCATCAGCATTAAGAACCTTTCAAAGACAATCTGTTTCGTATATTGCCCACTTGGCTGAACCTTGGCACCGTCAGCCTGCTCACCTATGCTGCCCACAGGAGTGTAGGGGTCCAGGGGAAGGGGGACTCTGGAGTAGTCATGGAAGCACAGAACTTGTTAGAATCTCATACTGCATAAGACTTAGGCAGAAGGGAGGAGCAAAGACCTTCCAGATGAGGGGAAGGACAGGAGACAAAAGCTGGAAGATGGAACGAGCTTGGGTAGTCCCTGCCAGTTCCCTTTGCCCTCCTATTTCCAAACTGGTTCACTTGTTACTTCACAATAAAGAAGCTGGGCATCCATTGTCTTTACCTAATCCATTCATACTAACAAAATGTTATAATGACAAAATACTCCAGGAGATTTACAAATCCTTTATAAAAAGCCTTGCCTGTCTTCTTGACTGAGGCATTTGTAGGAGATTGTCTTCTCACAAAGGATGTCTCAGTTGTCTCTGTCACTCCTTTTTTTCATCTTTCCTCTCCTGCCACATTCGTTAATTCCACTGGTTGATTAGACAGTGACTGCTCCTTTTCCTGTGATAAAAGGAAGCTTCTGTTTGGTCAAGATCTAGAGAACTTTTCCATTTTCAACCATGAGTCATGTCTTCAGTGGTTGACATATTTTACTTATATTAGCATCCATTAGTGAACTACATCAACAGAAATTTTCTTGACTAGACCAATAGCAAAGTGAGAAGTGTGGTTCAGAAGGAAAGCATCTGTGTTAGAATATATTCTCTCCCCTCCCATAACCTCCTCTTGGTTATCACTCGATTTTCCCACCCTACCTTATCATTTCTTGATAATCTATACTGTCAGCAAATATTCACCAAATGCTTCTATTTAGTTATCGTGGATATACCAGGAAGTACAAGATGGTTTTTTGACTTTGAAGAGTTTGTTGTCTAGTTGGATAAAATTGGCTCATTTTTTGAAGGCAGCATCAGAGCCTCTCAGAGATCAAGAATGAGCTGGACACTGCCTTTTTTGAGCCCCCAGCTATATTTTAAAAATGAAATGCCAAAACTGAATTTTTAAAAATTATGGTAGATTTTTAATGTATTTAACTTACTGCTTTTAACACAGAAAAATTACACTGACTAAATTTTGAAATAATGTCAAAAATCCAAGTTGACGTGAATGTTCATAGCAGCATTATTCATAATAGCAAAAAGTGGAAAAATTTGGTTTTCCATACAATAGAATATTATTTGTCAATAAAAAGAAATGAAGTGCTGATACATGCCATAATGGCTGAACCTTGAAAACATGATGCTAAATGAAGGAAGCCAGTTACAAAAGACCCCATATTATATGATTTCATTCACATGAAATTTCCGGAATAGACAAATTTATAGAGACAAAGTAGATTAGCAGTTGCTTAGGGCTGGGAGAGGTGGGAACTGGAAGAGGGGCTTGTGGAGGAGGGAAATAGAAATTGACTACTAATGGGGTTTCTTTAGAGGGAACAAATATGTTCTAAAATTAGATTGTGATGATGTTGGCACAGCCTTGCGAGTATATAAAAAAAACCCTACATTTTACACTTTAAATGGGTAAGTTGTATGGTATGTTATTTATATCTCCATAAAGCTGTTTTTAAAGTCTAAATTGAAAGACTTTAATTAGCATGAAAGATCCACCAGTATAGGGTGCCAGGCAGTGTGGTGTAGCAGGCAGAACACTGGTTTGAAAGTTAAGTACACCCGAATCCAAATATTCTGCTACTTATCAATTGTGTGACCCTAGGTGAATCACTTAAATTCTCTGAGATTTCTTTTATTCACTGTAAAATAAAGATAGTAATTCCTACTTAATAGGACTGTTTTTTGAATAAAATTAATTTAAAAATACTTATTGAACAGTTATGGTCCAGGCACTGTTCTAGGCTCTAGGGATATGGCAGTGAGCCAGGACAGCTGAGGATCTCTACCTAATATTTCATGTAAAAAAAAAAATCTAGATCTTTACATGAAATCTCTCTAATGTAAAATATTGGCAATTAATTTTAAAATACTAAAAACACTGTAAGCTAACACTGCCAAACACATCTGTAAGCCAAATTCTAACCTTGGGCTGGCAGTTTGTGACCCCTGATATCGGCTTTTTGGATGGTGAATTTCTAGTATATTGCCCACTTGGCTGAGCCTGCTTACCTATGCTGCCCAGCGCAAACCAAAGAAACATTCCTCATAAAGTTCAGAGAAATCATCCTAGCGAGTAATTGAGCAAGGCAGTGGCCTGGATCCCATCCATCTCTATTAGATGCTATAAGCTTCCTCACTGACCCAGTGAGACCTCCTATTCATTTCCTGTGCCTGGACTGAGCTAGCTGGCAGTTTGTACAAGATGGGTGTGGAAGAAACTTGTGTTCTTCATGTCTTTCAAGCTCATATGTTCTCCAAGGACCTCTGTGGAAGGCCAGTTCAGCACACAGTTTCAGATGTTAGAATTCAGACCGTTTCATTTTCCTTTACCTGCTCATACCTATCACCTCAACTGTTTTCGGCCAAACATATAAGTGTGCAGTAGCAGTATAGGCAGCTTTTTTCTGGAACGCAATAATGGATGATTAATTTAATCTGTTTTAATTCTCTAACGTATCCATGATCTCAGAAAAGAAAAAAAGTTTTAAATTTATCTTGTAGCTATTCAATTCAGAGTCAAACAACTTCACATTGCTCATTTATCCATCTCAGTTGAATTTAGAGCTCTGGGAAGAGAGAGTATTCATTGGCCCATAGTATCCATCAACTGTTACTTGGAGTGCTTCACCCCCATGGAGTCGTGGAATTCCCCAAAGCCTCTGAGTTTGACTTATGTCCTTGAGGCTCTCACAGGAAGAAGCTAAGTGGAGCACATCAAATTTCCAAAAGCCTCTGCACATACAATGCGAGGTCATAGAAAAACAGTAAACTCAAGTTCGAATTTCCTTCCGCTACTAATAACTATGTGACTGTACAAATTACTTTATCACTTTGAGTTTTATTTTCATCATTTGTAAAATGGGAAGAGTAATTATTATCTTATGGATCTATTGCAGTGGCTGTCAACTTGGCTGCATATTAAAATCACTTTTTAAAAATGTCTTTGCCCGTGCCACACCTCCTGCAAATTAAGTCAGAATCTCTGATGAGGGTGAAATCCAGACATCAGTTGATTTTAAAAGCTTCATAAGTCATTCTTATATGCAGTCAGGATTGAACATAACTGTTGAGGATTAAATAATGTTACTTGTGTAAAACAAGTACTCTTCAGTTCCTAGTTATTCCCCAAGTTTCAAACCAGCAATTGACTATACTTTTGGTGTGTTCTAAGATTGCACCACTAGGTGTCAGTTTGACCATACAATTTGGTTCTTAGGAGCTTCTAGTTCCGGATACTCAGAATGACAACTAAGTACCGTCACCACAACCATTTGCTGAGTACCTGCCTTATACCAGTCACAGTGCTAATGATTCTCAAAGCATGTAATTTCTAATCCTATATTAGATAGGCAAGGTAGTTACTATCCCAGTCATGGGTCAGAGGGTCAGAAAAGTTCTGTGACTTGTACAGAAGAATACACATGAAGTGGCAGGACTGAGATTCAAGTTTCATTCATTCAAAAGCACTTAACTTTCACTATGCATGAGGTACTGTATCTGGTATTAGGGATTCAAAGGTGAATAAGTTGTAGTTCTCATCCTCTGGAAGTTCATTTTTATCCTTCACTTGTATGTACATTTAAGAAGAAAAGATGAGCATCTCTTTTTACAGTTGTTCTTAGCCTCAGGTTAACTATATCTTCTGAAGAACTCAAATGTTGTGTTCCTAAGGGGGTTGAATGACTCTTAGGTAGAGCTTCCTGGGATGGCTGGACTATTATACCCAGCCACTATAATAATACAATTTAAAAGAATTGAGTCCATTAAGTACCTAAGAGGCTAGGGACCATATCTGGTATGTTTCACCACTGTCTTATTTATTGACTTAAATCCTTAGCAACAAACTATTAGTATAGACTATGTGTCTAATTTTTAGTCAGTGACTATTTACTGAATAAATGAATGCCTTATGCTCTGCTAAGCCATGAGAGAAATGTTTAAAGAAGTCTGCACGTTATTTTGGAAAGCAAATCTGAATATTTCCCTCTAAAGGTAGTAGTACTTCGTTCATCCCTGAGGTGGGAAAGTCTCACAAATCTTGGAAAAGGTTCTAAATGAGTTAGGGACCAGAAGATTATGATACTAACTAGATTTGATCAGTGTGTCCACAGTCTAATGGCTGCTCTAATGGCATTGTTCCGTGTCAGAAGGATACCAGCTGTGCCTTCTCTAAGTTGTCAGCCACTAACCAAACAGTTTGACAATTAGGACCATAGGTATTACTAGGCTGGGTTGGACCCACAGTCCATTCAATAATCTCTTACCTTGGAGAAAGAGTTATTCAAGTAGTAGTCATTAAACCTGGAGATGAATCAATCAGAATCACTAAGGGGAGCTTTGCAAAAATAAAATACAGATCCCTGGACCCTCCAACCTAGTTAAGTGGAATGCCTGGAACTAGGAGAGGGATCTGGGATTCTGATGTAGGACTAGGATTGGAAAATGGCTGACTCACTCATGTATGGTTCATAAATTTGCTTTGATCTTTTCTGTATTCTGAGTATATTTCCTCCCTGAATAAGAGTTCCATGTACTTACTATCTGCAGTTTGAAGTAGTATTCCTTTTTATCAGTCCTATGCTTATCTCTCCTGGAAGTTTATAAATGACATTGAAATCCTAGGATTTTGGGATTTGAGAGATGAGTCCATGTTGATTTTCCCCATGCTATTTGTGATACTGTAGCTTTAGCTCAGCTCTCTCCCTAAGGCATGCCTAGCAGTCACATGTCCATTCTTGAGATTTTTCTTGGTTTACAAGCAGCTCTGGCTTTATCAAGTGATTTATTCTGCATCAGCTAGACAACCTTTGGCCACTTTGTGCAATAGCACAAAAGTAATATCTGTTTCTGTGATGACTGTTGCCATGGATGGCTGCTGCTTAGGTCATTCAGGACAGGTAAGCATTTTCGTGGACTTGGGTTAAAGTCTTATTACGAACCTAGTCAGCTTGTTAGCTTTGGAGAGACCAGGAAGGGGACCATACTCTCACTTAAGAGCTCAGTGACTAACAAATCTCTTTGGAATGGCAATCTGGTTGGTTTGTAGAACAGAACACAGAGAAGGGAGTGAGTGGGGCAGGAGTATTTACAGCACAGTATACAAGGAGATGAATAGAGAAAAAGAATACCAGGGTCAAATACCTGCCAAGTAAAAAGGAAAAGAGTCTGTGGTTGGAGACGGAGATTTACAATTGGGGTGATCATTTTGGAATCTCCAAGTGCCCCTCAATGAATCAAAGTTTCTAAGTAGCCTTATGCACATGTAAAAAAGAAAGAGAGGGGAAAAGAGGGCTCAGGAGAGACAGAGAGGGAGAGGTGTTATCAGGTCACAGCTTGTACTTCCCTCTAGGCAGCTTTCACCTGGCCAGGATCTGTCTGCACAGAAAAATTATTGGAGCTTGGTTGGAAATTTTTACCCACCAGTAATGAGATTTCTGGTTGTATTCCTTGTGGATCTCAACAGTGACGCTGTTCTCAACTGAGGTTATTACAAGACAGATATCCAGGGACTGGTCCACCCAAAATGAAAATATTGTGGCCTCTGCTTCCAATACAGGAGCTCAAAGATGCTCTGGCTCCTATACGATCAACACTCAGAATAATAATAGCTTTTTCTGGCATTTCTTTCCATCTAGAGATTTCAAGTCTCTTGCAAACATCTACCAATCCCATAGGTACTTGATTAAGCCAAATCTCTGATAATCATATTCTGCATGGGGTCCTCCCCCAAATTGTTAACTGAGCTAGAAATAGAGTGTGGGCCTCCTGATTCAAGGTCTCACAATCAACTTCCATTCATTTTCACTAGCCAGTCTTAAGCAGTTTGTGGTTCTCCCAAAGGGTGTAGTTCTTTGTAGGGGCATGTGTGTCAGAACCGCCTGCTTCCTCACTGTCATCACCTCCCACTGACTGCATTTCTGGTTCCCTCGTGTCCTGGCAACTGGGATGTGTTTTGGTTCCCCGGGATGTGAGAATTGTTGAAGAATCTCCAGAGATTCTTCATGTCTTGTCATCCTTCATCCCAATTTACACCCTCCTCCCCCAATCTCAGGGCTAGCGAAGTACTGTGTCCTTTGGCTTATTCTTTCTCCTTCTCTATCCTCAATCCTCACCCACCCTCTGAAGAAGATGAAACCACAGACCAAGAGCTTGTGAGGTAGGAAGGAATGGAAGGGAACAATCTTTTCTCTCAGATTGCCTCTTGTTCCCAGGGAGAGGGCTGAGGTCGTGAACCTTGACCCCAGAGGGAGGAGGAGGAAATTAGCACAATGAGTCTTTGCCTCTATCACTCATCCTGAAGGAGTTGACTTTTTTTTTTTTTAAATCTGGAGGAGGGATGACTCAGTGCAGGCCCTTGATGAGGAAATCTGTCTCAGAGCCTGAGGACCACCATTCGCCTGATATTTTAATTTAATTTTCAAACCAGAGCGGTTTCACCGAATCAGAGGAAATGAGCTCTCTGTTTCCCTAGTGTTGACAGCTCTGAACAGAATTTCCCCAAAGGAATGACCCTGTCTATGGGAGTCCAACAGTGATTGGCAGTGGGATTCCAAATTCAGAGTGCAGGGATGGCTCCGTACGCCCTGGTGGAGGGCTTTATTTAGTCATACTCCACCACTATGCTTTTACCTACTAATTACTATAACCACTAGTGATCATTATATGATAATTAGCACATGCTTTTTTTGTAACTCCCAGAGCACCACCCCAAAATAAATGATGGTGTAGGGTGGCAAGGCCACTGCTAAAGACAACTCCTGACTCATTCATTCACTAAATATTTAGTGAACTACTGTGGGCCAGGCCCTGGGCTCAGTAGCTGTGAGCAGGATGGATATGATTCTTGGTGTCACCAGGCCGACTTGCTGTAAGAGGGATAGGCACTAAACAAGTTCACACATGGGACGTGTGTATCCAATGTAGAAGCACAGTGTCTATAATCGGAACACCAAACCCAATGGTGGCTGGGAGAGGGGATATCGGGAGGCCCCCGCATAGCAGTAACTTCAAAGGTGAGATCTGTAGGATGAGTAAATTGGAGCTAGTAAATAGAATCCGACTTAGGGTAAACCTATACTATTTGTATCATCTCCCGAGAACATAATGTTAAATCCAAGCCTCTTAATGTTAACCCTCCAGAGTAACTTCAAAGTACCTCTGACTCTGCTTCTGTATAGTGTGATGCTATCTTGGAAAAACATGAACCTCTACACAAGTGGAAGATGTAATTATTGTATCCTACTAGAAAATATTTTAGGGAGGAAGATGGCACCAGGGAAATAGGTGTGAAAATCCAGTTCTTCAGTTTCCACATCCAGACCCAATTCCCTGTGCCCCTGGGATGGTCTGAGTCCATACGGAAAATATGTTTGTCTCCACTTGAACAACATCCTTCTTATCAGCTGCTGCACGGAGAAGACACTGATGTTCTCTTGCAGGAAACGAACAGGAAAAGAAAGAAAGCCTACTGCTAAATACACTTCCTGAGGGCAAAATGAAAGGCTGCTGCTCTGGCTGCCAGAAGGAAAGGGCTGAGTAAATAAATACACCATCCCTATTGTGTAGGCAGACTTCCTGGGGGCACGTCCTCATCTCCTCACCCCTTAAAATCAGCCATCCTGCACAGGAGCAGGCAGACGTCTCCTCTGGCTACTGAGAGGTATTGAGACTTACTTGGCAGTTCTTTCTCAAACACTGAGGAAACAGGAGAGGAGACTAGTCACAGGAAGAGGAACTTGATATTGCTACACATCTCTCTTTCAGCCTCACAGAACCTTCCCAGCAACTTCTGCTTTGACATTTTCTGTGTGCAAATCTGGTAATGTTTGGGAATGTGTCAGGAGGAGAAGGGGTCAGGGCTGGTAGATCTTAGAAAAGCAGTGGGCTTGTTTAAACCACAGCTGCACAGGTGATTTGATTTGGAGGCAGAGGTGTAAACTCATTATCTGAGAGTATTTAGTGAACTCTAATGGTGTGGCACCACTAGAGTTCAGAAACTGCTCGAGAAGGTGACTCTGGATCAGGAAACAGTTCTAGTCTAAAGGATCCGAAGGCATTTCTTTGTGAGGATAGTTTTATCTTCTGCATGCAACACAAAAGGAAAGAACATGTACAAATATCGAGTTGGGGAGGAAGAAGAGAAAGATAATCTGAATAGAGACCCCTGGTCAAAATATGAGATGAGATGAGCTATGCTTGAACTTTTGTCTTTAGACAGTGTTTTTGTTTAAAGATCATTTATACTTCAGGAGTTTTTCTTCCATCTTTCTCACATAGTAATCATGAGTGAGCTCTGAGAAATGACTCAAAGCCAAAATAATGGGATTTCCTTGATTATAGTTCCTCATTTTCTCTGGCCACAGGCCAGCCCTCAATATCCTCCTCCCTTATAAGGAAGCCAGCTTCGACCCACCCCTAATGGCTCTCTCCAACCTCTTAGTGATCTTTCATGTTGAAAACGGAATTCTCTTCTTCTAACTTTCTAAGTGCAAAACTGCTCTTTTCTCAGTCTCTTAGTTCTCACTGCTCCCAATCCAGGGGTGGAAACCTCATCTTGGGTGCCCTTACTCCACAGAGTCTGCATGGGATCCCCTTTTCTCTTGTCTTCAGCTGAAGAATGACTCAGGTTGCATGCATAGTGATCAGCTTTTGAAAGAGACAAAGGTGATATAGCCAAGTCCCTGCTCATTCTGGGCACACTCCCCTGTCTCTGGAACTTTCATGAAGCCAGGCTCAGATTTCTGTATATAGGAGGTACTGCCATAATTAGCTCACCTTGTTGGGTTTGAGCATACTTTTCTTAGTATAAGGCAGGCAGGAAATTAGGCTTTTGTCAGTCATATTTTATGAACCTCAAATCTGAAATTGCTGTCTGCCAAGGATAGGATACACGTGGGTAAATGAAACAATATTTGACAATAAGACTATTCTGGAAAATTTACCATAGTCATATCATGTCCTTCCAGAGGCTACCATATATCATATGCTCATATAACATTAATAATAACTAATGGCTACTGTGTCAGGTCCTTTCTTGAATTTTGTAGATTATCTCATTTATTCCTCATAAAAGATTTCCTTTTAGTAGCTATAAGGGAGAGAAAAATCAGTCATTATATACTTAATAATGACATTAATAGTAATAATAATAGTTATTATATATGCCAGTTTTATAATATATGCCAGGCCCTGAATCGAACATTTTCTTTCATTTAATATTTAAATGAAATCTATAAGTGGGTATCATCATCATCATCATCATCATCATCATCATCATTGTAGGTAGTCTGATTCTAAAGTGGCTCCAATGATCTCCTTCCTGCGGAGGTAGTTGAGGTAAAAGGGGTCAAATATGTGGTGACAGAAAGAAATCTTAACTATGGGAGGTAAACACACACTGTAAATATATATATGCCTTACCGTTAAAATGTACAGCTGAAACTTACTGGATTTTGTTAACTAATGTCACCATAAAAAAAACAACAACTCCCTCCTGATATTTACATTCTTGTATAATCCCCTCTCTTTTAGTGTGGGCTGAACTTAATGATTTGTTTCTAACTAGTAGAATGTGGTAAAAGTGATGGGATGTCACTTCCTGATTAGAGTACAAAAGACTATGACTTCTGTCTTGTTAGCAGTCTCTCTGTTGCTGGCCCTCTCTCAGCCTCTTGCTTGCTTGCTCTGATGAAGTAAGCCGCCACGTTTTGAGATGCTCTGTGGAGATGTCCAGAAGGCAAGGCACTGAGGGAGGCTGCAGGCCAATAGCATGAGGATCTAAGGCTTTAGCCAAAGGCCTGTGAGCTATTGAGTCTTGCCAATGATATATTGAGCTAGGAACCAGATTCATGCCAACTTAAACTTGATTGCAGCCTTGTGAGAGACCTAGAGACAGAAGACCAAGTTAAGCTGTACCAGGATTTCTGCCCCAAAGATACAGAGATGACGAATTTGTTGTTTTAAGCTAAACACAGTTGTTTTAAGCTAAGTTTTGGGATAATTTGTTACACAGCAAAAGATAACTAATACACATCCCACTTTATAGTTGAAGGAATTAAAGCTCAAGGAGATGAATTAACCTTTCCCAAAGTCACGCAGCTTGTAAATGGCAGAGCCAGGATTTGAACACAGTTCAAGAATCTGAGTTCAAGTCTACTTTCTTATGAGATTTCAAGTGATTGGGAAACTGGTGTTCTAGAAAGCATTCTAGTTTCTGAAATCTTGGAGTATAGCCATGTTTCCAGGAAACTCTGTGTGTATATATAAAACAGAGATGGACAAAAGTTTAAATGATGCTAAGTGCTTTAAGTGGCCCACTCCCTGCTGCAGAAGAATGGCTGGTCCACCCATAGATCTGGAGATAGTAACCACGGTCTCCTGTCAGTAGCACAATGGTAAAGCTGAGAGCTGCAGCCCATCCATTTTAGAAGCACTCAAGCCATCCTACCTATAATATGCAAGGTACCCAGGGTAGTGGGGTATACATATTTTTCTTGAGAATGAAAATGCATTCATTGAGTAATGAAAAGATATGGTGTGCTATTTAAAAACCACATGAGCCTTGGAATTGGAAAGTGAATGGTTCTTCTGCTCAGGAGAACACTCTCTTCTTTTTTTTTTTTTTCTTCCGTCCATCCATGGAACAGAGCCTTGAACTTTGAAACCACAGTGCTTTGTTCCAGCATGGAAAGCAGCTTGGAACTTCCCTATGCTGGAAGCTCTTTAGTTTGGAATGGTAAAAACATCTTCTTCCAGATAGTTTTCCTTTGTTTATCCAGAGCTTCATGCCAGTGGTCACCTTTATGAAATCAAGTGAAGATATATTTGTTGGCTGGTTGCATGAGTATATTCTTCCTTGTCAGCTTTGCCCTGGTGCCAGAGTAGCAGGCTTTGAGCTCAGGGAGGATTTCCAGGTGGCCATAGAGCAATGGTCCCATAGGATAGAGTTCTGGCATGGTTCTTCTTTCAACCAGTGGCAGAGGCTGCACTTTGCTGGTGTAATTGTGCAACCTGGTATAAAGTCCATAGCCAGGGAGGTGGGAGTAAGACTCTAAGCTGGTTCAGCATTTTAATCATGGCCTCTTGACTCTCTTTCTAGCTTTCTTAACCCTCGTCTCTGCTAACCTGCTTCTCTCTCTCTGTCTCTTCTCTCTCTCTCTCTCCCTCTCTCTCTCTCATACCTCTCACCTCCCCCCAATCTCTACCCACCTCCCTCCTCTCCAATCCCTTCATCTCTTTCAGCTTCTACCTTTGGGGATCCCTAACTCAGGGTACTACCTCTTATCAAATATCTTGGCTTGCTTCCAACTGTTAGCAGCAGGCAGCTCTGGCCCTAGTCTGCTATCTGAGTGATTTTCTTTTCCACCAGTTGTTTGTTTCTCTAATCCATTTGGAATTGTGTGTAGAATGCAGGGGAGTGGGGGGACATCTAAAAACAAAAATGGAGCTTTTCCCCAGATTTAAAATAGAAATGAAAGGAGACTTGGATCCTGCTCCCTTGAAAAGTGATATGATGAAAAGAGGGCAGGAGTAGCAAAAAGAACAAAAAGTAGCATCAGCATACATACATTAAAGCCTGAGGCAAACCATATTACTCCTTAGATAGTGGGACATCACTCTGAGTCCTTCATCTTCTACTTAATCAGGATTTATAAAGACAATTTATGCCTTTAATATACCTGCCATCCTGGTCTTGCTCAAGTAGCTCTGAACAGATACCATCAGTACCACCTCCACAGCCAGCCACACAACACAAAGCTGCAGACTCCCCGACTCCAGTGTTCTTGCTTTCTAAGAGGGGGCCTTGAGAAAGGTGGGGAAGCACATAACACAGGAAAGAAAAGAGAAATTGGATGGAGTAATCACATAAGGTTACCCCGTGCATGCAGAATCAAGACATAGGGTATAAGTAATCATCTTTCCAGTACTGCATAGGCTTTAACACCACAATAGCTTTCTGTTGGATCAAAGAATTTTCCTTGACACTTTTCTTCTTTAAGGTTTTCTCTCTTTTTTTTTTTACTGGGTTGTATATGTTCATTTTACATTTCTTTTCTCGACTGATTTTCATAAGGAATGGGAGAGTAGAGTATATGCATGTGTAAGCAAAAATATTTATAAATACCCTTTTTTGTGTGTATGTGTGAAATAGAATGAATAGCTGACCTTTGTGGCAATTTTCCTAGTTTTGTGACAGTAATTTTGTTGTGTTTCTGAACTTAGATGGCAAGTCCTCTTAGTGAGGCTGGCCTAATTCTATGTTCTCTATGGTACCTAGTCACTATGGCTATTCAAGAACCATTATTACCCAAAGTACCATAATAATGACCATGCCTTCCTGTGACGTTATTATTTCCTATCTGCCAGGACATTAATTGCCTTCTAACTTGCTCTAAAATTGGTAGCTAGGGCATACGGCCACGACTAGAGAGAGGAAAGCTGCTGATAATATATTAAAAGGCTGTGTAAAAGACATACTGATACCTCTTTCTCATTGGAGCATCTTCACATTTGCAGGTTACTTCATTTGTTACGGAATGTTAGTTAAGGCTTGCCTTATATCTTAGATTCCATCATGGTCAATGTCTGATCTTTCCTTCAACTGAATGATTCAGACATCTCTGAAGTTATTTTGGCTTTTCCACTTTCCTTTTACAGGCTTTTTATGAGTCATTGAATTGAAGGGGAGGTTATTTCTAAATTGGAAGGTGAGGATGAGAGAAGGGGAGAAAAGTTCCGGAAAATAACTAGGAAAAGACACCGTATTGTTACGTATAGTTACTGAAGAAATAATTTCCACTTAGTTTTGTGATAGAGGTATGTAGTTTATTAAAATGAATAAAACTATTAGCTAGAAAATAGACTACTTTTTTCCTGGATAACATACTGTGCAGTTTTATGGACTCCTTGTAGCTTACTCTGCAAAGGACAAGAGAGTAAATGGAAGAGATATGAGACAAGGAGTTACCATAAAGAAGAAACGGGCAAAGCACAAAATTTCCGAAGTTCAGATTCTTGGTCCCACAGGAAGTTTACAACTATAAAATAATGCTTGTGAGGGAACTATCTCCTTGATCTATCTCAGTCCATCCCTGAGTGTATGTTTCATGGCCCATGGGTTTGTGTATTATAGGCGGAATTGTGAGGAAAGTACATTTAAATTCGATGTAGAAACTGAAAGAGTAATCAGGACAGCATTTTGTTATTTAGGAGCAGGAAAAGTGGGTGGAAATAAAAAAGAAAAGAAAAAGCTAATGATGGATATATTTCTGGGAGTATAAGCGTTTTTATAGCAACACCAAATTTCTCAAAAGTGCCTACTGTGATTTGTACCCAAATGAATAAAAATGCAATCATTTATTCTTGTACATTGTGCCAATGTGAGAAAAGAACCGCAATTCATTCAATGGTCTTAAATTAGACTGCTAGGAAGAGGGGCGGTTTAGAAAAAAAAGAGAGACAAGCTTTTTAAGTATCTGACACACATCTAGTAGGGTTGTTTAAGAACTGCTGAACATTAAAATCAAGTTTGGGGGAGGTGGGAGGAGAGGAATTTAAATTTCCAAAGCATCACAAGTGTAAAATGTGGCCCATTCAGTCCAAACTTGTTGATAGCTGCCTGGTCACTTTACAGGAACCAGCCAGGGGTGAGTCTGGAAGCTGAACACTCAACACGGCACTTCAGTTTATTAACGACGTTTACAATTGCAACCGAAGTGGACTGATTTCTGCTAAATAAACGGTTGTGCTTTGCCTTTTAACACGGAGAGTTCTGGGAAGAAGTTCAAGGAAACTGGGCACACTGGGACCTCAAAAATAAAAAGAAAAAAGAAAAGAGAGGAGAGAGAGAGAGAGAGAGAGAGAGAGAGAGAGAGAGAGAGAGAGAGAAATTTATGTATACAGTGCTTTTCTCCCAAGGAATGGGAAACACTTCTTAAACACAACCTCTGATGTTGGTGTTTTCTAAGTACTATCCAATGAGTAAGCGAGAGTTATAAGATTCTCCTTATAGGAAGGGAGCTGGAGAAAGGGATGAATTTACGAGTAAACTCTACAACAAAGAGTTAACCCTTCCCTGGTAACCTCATATGTGAGATTCTGCCCCTTCCTGGCTTTCTACTGCGCAACCAAACTGTACTTGAACCAGCCGTAGCCGTCTTATCCCTTGCCAGTTGCTTTAACAGACACTTTAGACAGCCTATCATAACTTTGAACGGTCCAAACATCAACCAATTAAAACTAAAGCCTGGTCTGGAACGCTCGGGGTCCGGACGGAGGCTAATACCGGGTCCAGGGAAAGGGGCGGTAAGGAAGCAATGATGGACAGGTAAGAAAAACCAATCAGAGCAGAGAGCCACGGCCCCACTATCCAATGCAGAGGTAGGAAGTATAAAATGGGTGGGCCTGTTGTCATGGGGGAGGTGGTGGCGCTTAGTGGCTGGCTACTGGCGGCGGAGGTAGAGGCAGTGGCTCTGGAGTTGGTCGGGGGCAGCGGCAGGTGAGTGCTGGTAATGCGGCCTGAGGTCTGGGGGTCATCGCGGAGCGGAAACTCGCTGCTTGGCGCTCCGGAGGTGGAGGCAAGAGGAAGGGCCCTGACAGGGGTCGGTCCCGGGCGGGGCCGCCAGGGCGGAGGCGGGGGCGGCGGCGAGTTCGCGCTGACTGGGCTGGTGGGAGAATGGCCCGGCTCCCGGCGGCGGAGTTCCTGTGCTCCAGGTAGGCTGGCGCTGGACTCGAGCAGGTCAGGCCGGGAGGACCCTTAGGACGTACTGCTGCACGGGTCTGGGGCACTGACCACAGCTGGTGTGTGTGGGATAGGTCCCTTGGGGAGACGGGAGCAGCCGGGGTCCCAGAGTGGGGGATGACCTGGGGTGACTGGTAACGACCTGATCCGAGGGCGGAGTGACTCGGGAATACCCAGGACAGCTTGGGTGCGAGGGAGAAGGGGAGCCCGCGAAGCCGGGGAGCGGCCCCAGCGGAGGAGGGAGCTGGGGGGTCGGGAAACTGGGAGTGGCTGGGGTCTAAGGGAGAAGGGAGACCGAAGGCAGCCGGGGTCCGGGTGACAGGGAGCGGCCTGGGTCCGAGCGAGGGCGTCGAGGAAAGGCAGGGAGGGGGCTGGGAACCCTTCTGAGAAAGTCGGCTGTGGGAGGGAGGAGGGCTTCTGGGAGGTTAAGGAGCTGCGGGTCTGAGAAGGGTTGGACCCGCGGAGACCTTGAACTCCTTGGGGAGGAACCCGAGCGCCTTCCCTCTCCCCCCAACCCCCACGCTGGTCTGGGATGGGAGAGCCAAGACTAGTCTGGGAACTTCTGGGTCTGAGGATCCCCGGGCACCAGAAAAAAACCCTCTTGGAGTATCTCCGATTTGAGACCAGAGGAGTCTAGCTGGGAAGTGGAAGTTCTTTTAGTTACAGAGGAGTCAAACAAAATGACATGCAGGTGGGCGGAGTAAGAAGGAAGTAAAAGATAGAGGGTAGTAGGAGGGAACGAGAAAGTTGCTCAGGAAGAGAGCAGTGGTCTTGCGGAAACTGGCCAACACAGTAGATACGGGAAATTAACAGTGAGGCTATTAATAGGCTCTAAGAACTTAAGAAATAGAATCCTAAGATGCCATCTAGGATCCAGAAAAGGTTCTAAAAACAAGATTAAGTGATTTGCATTTCAGAACTTACGTAAAGAATTTTGTTTGAAGATGACAGCAATAATATTAGAAAACGAGGACATTGACAGGATAGGGAATTTGAAAGGGAAAAGGAGAGGAATGTATAAAGGAGTAGATCTGGGGACTTGATCAGAAAGAAGAGAGTTATGAAGAGAATAGGAATACCTTTGCCAAATTAGAAGTTTGAATTCTAGTCCACTTCTTAGCTGGGAGAGTTTAACCTTTCTGTGCAAGTTTCCTCATCTGTCTAATAGGGATAATTCCTACTTCATAGGGTTGTTTTTTTCACATGAGTTGATATTTGTAGGACTTTTAGAATATCAACTGGCACAGAGTAAGCACTGTGTACTGGATTGTTAAATAGAGGATAAAGAAAGACCTGACTTCTTTAATGAAATGGTTCTCAAACTTTAGCTTGCACCAGAATCACCTGGAGGGCTTGGTAAAATACAGACTACTGGCTTTCTCATTTAGTAGGTCTGCGTGGGGCCTGAGAATTTGCATTTACCTCAGGTGATGCTTATGTGGGTTCACTTTAAGAACCACTTGCTTTAAATGAAAACTAATAATGTAGCAACTTTAAAATACCTGTCTTCCCTGCTAAAGAAAGAGGCAAATTGCAAAAAAGATTCTAATATAAGGCATACTCTATTTTAAGCCTGTTTTTCAAACTGGATCATGATTTATTAGTAGTTTTTAAAATTAAATTTTAGTGAGTTCCCACCAGCATTGAAAAATACAATGAAATAGAATTGACTAGCATTGCACTTGGTAAGGAAAAGTATTGTTTTGGGAAATTTTTCTCATACATGTATGTATGTACTAGGTCACAATGTAAAATATTTCTGACAGTCAAGAGTTTGTAAAACTGTTTTGAGCCATGCAGTGCAGCAAAATCAAATCTTCAGTAGGGGTGTGTCTAAGGACTAGTTTTTTTATTACTTTGTTTTTCTTCTTTTTGTGGTAATTTTCTCAGGTGGTGATACATTCTATTAAATTTCTTCTGTTTTTAATTTGGTTTCTCCTGTGTTTGTCTTATTACATACTGTGTTGTGCCTCTTTAAATATTGAAAATCTTTGGCACGAGGACTTAAGGGAATTTGAAGCAGAGAAATGAAATTGACTGGTATTTCTTAGATGTGGTACACTTTTGTTTCACTTGTGCCTTCTTGTTTACCCTTTCTTTTTTATCACTGTCTGTAAAAAACCCAAGTATACAGGACATATTGACAGTCAACAACTAACACTGAAATCGACTGGTTTGAGAACAGTTCATGTATAGAAAATAAGCAAAAACCAAATGAGACACACTTCAAAAGGGAAAAGTGAAAGAGTGTTTCTTTTTAATAATATCTTAAAATTTTTCATAGCCTTATACTAATACAAAAACATATAATATAAAAGCATTTTTAAGGGAACCAGATGTACTTGTGTATTTTAGATTTCTAGGTTTTTGAAGAGAGAAGAAATAGTGATAATACTTAATAGTGAAATACACCTGGGACTGAGGCTTAACCACAAAGTAAATAGTTTATTAAACCGGAACTTTTGTTTTGATGGTTTTCTCTCTTGAAAATGAACTGAATGTGACATATGTTGTAAATTTAACTTGTTTGAGGGACCTAAGTGTAATCTATAAGATATATTGAGAATATATGTGTATGTTTTGTGCTATGCTTAGTTTTATTTTTCTATTAAAAACAAGTTGGTTTATTATTTAGAAAGAGTTGGTTTAACTTTTTATGGATATGAGAACAGAAAAGCAGCATTGAAAACAGAGATTCTTGTAGCTCTCTTTAAAATCTTTAATTTAGTGGATTTACATAACCTTTTCATTAATGATTTATGAAATTGTGAGGAAACTGTTGGTGTAGCTTTGCTTTAGGATTTTTAGATAATTTTTTCCTCTCAAAAATAATTTTTCTAATAGATTTTTATATTTTGTTAAAATTTTTATTTTTGTTTGGAAGACTGCAAAATGTATTATCATTGCATGTTTAAGTTGAAAGATATAAACAGTCTTTTCATAAAAAAATTTACTAATTTTGTGTGATAAAGATTCCCAGGATGAAAGCTTTTGAATTCCTTATATTGAGTTAAATGTAGGATCCCTACCACAAATGGTTGTTTTTTACATCATTGTATATTTGGTGGGCACAGTTGTTTCGATATTCAGTTATTTTCTAACTGATGGAGGAATGCAAAATCTTAATAAGTGTGGGAAAACTATAAAAGTTCATTCTTCATAACTGTGAACAGTGACCAGTTTGATTACTTACTTCTTACTAAATGGACTTTATTCAGTTGACTTACTATTCATCCATAATTTAATCATACTTATCTCGGAATAGCTGATTGCTCTACTCATTTTACAGTGAGATTTTTTAATCTATAGTGGTTTTTATATCCCAAAGAAACTGCTTTTGACTGTATAATTCAGTGAAATGAAATTTCTCTTATCAAAGATTATTCCTGTAAATGATTTTTAAATGTGGAAGTTCAATTAACACTAGGTAATTAAGTTTATTTTCTATTTCAGTAAAGTTTTTGTCTTCTTTTCTGGAGGGTAATGCTCTTCAATTACCCATTCAGTAAATCCTAATGGAAATGTTGGTGCCTGAAAATCTAGTTCTGTCCAAGAACAAAAACCTATATCTGGTTTTTAGTTTGCTGGGAGAATTCCTTTTATTAGAAAAGGTCTCTTGGTGAACTTACCACCTTAAGAAAAAGTCTTATTTAAAAATTAGAGTACTTGAAGCTACATTTTATTTTGGAATTGCCAAAACACATCTATTGTATTTAATAGATTTTGATTTCTACAGAATAGATCTTGAATTCTGCCAATTTCTGAACTGTTATGTTTCCTTGATAAGGCTAAGGAGAAAGGAAACAATTGTATACCTTAAATATATTTTTAAAATGTGACATCTTATTTATTTATTTTTATCTCAACATGATGACAAATCTTTTATTTGCAAAGAAAATTTGTTTCAGTCATATAACGTACTGGAAATTTCATTATTAAAGGTAAAAATTTCCTATCATGCTTTAGGATGTTTGTTCAAATGTAAGACACAGGTACTGATAAATAGGATGTCATTGTGATATTGCTATACATTTCTGAGAATATAAAATATGCGCTTGAAAATCTTGGGGCAAAAGGAGGATTGAAACTAAGGGAGAATGAGGAGAATACTGACATGTGTTTAAGGAGGAGTCTGGAGGTCTGCAGGAAGTGTGTCTAGAGGAGTGAGCCTAGCCATTCTTGGCAGTTTTCCTGGAGTGACATATGTAAAGGAGGATGATCCTATTTGCAACATTCTCCCATGGACGTATTTTTTGTTCTGTGCAGTTTCCACTGCTTGCTATAACTCTTCCTTTGTTTTCTTCCACTCAGGAAAGCATGTCAGAATACAAGTGAATAGACTGAGAATTGCTAGTGCTAGAGGCCTGGAACCTGGGCAGGATCATGTGGATTTAGAAGAAGGCTGGACACTTGTCTCTACTTCTGCAGCTCTTGGGAACAGGTCCCCTGCAATTGTAACTAGGCCAAGCCTTCCCACTGGTTCTTTCCAGTAGAGTCTGGGATTAAGCAGTAGGGAGAGACTCGCAGTCATCTTAAAAGGATTAACCAGGGAGCTGCTATATGAATAATTATTGTTCAGTGACTTTCTCTTCTCACCCCACCAAAACTTTCTCCCTCCTTGCTTGCTGATGCCTTGCAGTCTTCTAATCAGGATCAAAGTCTTGAGTTGTCTGATTAGATAGCAAAATCTTAATTGTAGTAACTTGTTTAGAACACTGTTAGAACACTGCTTGGCTCCTGAATAACAGCAAAGTCAGAGAAGCCAGCAACACACACAAAAAAGCAAAATTCGTAACTTTATTTAAGATTGACCTTGGCTACCTCTGGCCTTACGAAAGTAAAAGTGATGTTTTCATTATGGTCAACTGTGCACAAGTAGACCTCAAGTACCCTTCAGTTGTGTCATGGGGTGCTGCTTTGCATAATTTATGAAGGTTTATTTACTTAATTACTTTTAATGTCACCAACTTCGTTATATGGAATTTTAGCTGTCAGTATTGTTTAATCAAGGTAAACTTTTTTTCAACTTGAAAATCTCACAGAACCACAGAATAGCCCGATTATGACAGACATATATTTGTAACTACTATATTATGAAATTGAAAAAGGCATTATTTGTGTTCTGAGGAAGCATTATAGAACAGACACAGTCCACGTTTCATAATTGTATGGTCATGTTTTTGAATCCTAGCTCTATTATTTACTAATTTAGCATTTTATTACACCTACCTTAGCCTCATTTTTGTCATTTATAAAATGGAGCTTATATTATTTTTCTTCTCAGGCTTATAGTTACAGTTAAATGAAAAGCATTTTGTATAGTGCCTTGCCCATAGTGGGCACTCAACGTGGGCGATGTTAATTATTAATAATTAGAACAATATTAGATCTATTATAGATTTCTCTTTCTAGGAGGAGCTAATAGTCCAGATACTGTGGTTAATGGCAGTTAGGAAAACCAGAATTGACTTTAAAATTTTACTTCTATTTTAAGCATTTACTACCTTAGTTTGTTTTTGTGGTTGGTTTAGTTTGGTGAATTAGACTAAAACATGGGGCATATGAGGCTAATATTTTATCATGTGGTCACTGGCTGTCTCTAGCATTACCTGATTCTCTTCCAAATATGTATGAGTTTTTGTTAACAGTGGGAACCATTAACCCTACTACTAGAAAAAAACAATTGAACATTATAGATTTAATGATTTTAAATTAGTTTTAAATGCCAATTAGAATCAATTTATCTTCCCCTACAGTTAATTCATTCCTCTTTACTATTCCAAGTAGAAGTAGATTTTATTTCACAAGTTAGGTCTTGTACCTTCCCTAGTTAAGGATTTGATCAGAGGTGAAAGAAAAACCTTTCTGTATCTGTAGAAAGCTGTTAAAAGCTATATTATTTCTTAAAGTATCTCTGACGAAAGCAGGTGCGTAATTTCCATAACATTCATGATTAATGGGCTTTCTTTAAACTTCATCAGTGAACATAATTTTTGAATGGTTAACTATTTTAAAGAGTTGATTTATTCTTATTTTTGAAAATTATTTGTTATTGGTAGTATGAAGGGATATTTCCTATGATAGCCAAGTCTTCCTTATTGCAAGGAATGCAGTACTATATATTGTATTGAAATATTGGCAAGAGAATGAACTGTAAATGTCCATTTATAGAACTAGTCATTATTTCTAAAAAATGTTAACATTAACATGTTACATCAAAAGCTGTTCATTTCCTAATGATCTCTTTTATATTCTAACCTAATTTTAAGAACCATACAGTTTTTGGTATTTTATATTGTTGAGGATTTTTTAAAATGTTATTTTGTGATATTAGATTTAATCTCTTAATAAAGTTGTACATTTTTGCATTCATGACTTTATATTTCTTGGTATTTTCTGACATACATAAATGTATTGAATGAATGATGGGGAGATCCTGACTCGGGGTTGAGTTCTGTGACAAGTAAATGAACTCGGATTGCCTGAGTTCAAAACTGGCTCTGCTTCCTTAGCCAGGTTAACTTTTTTTTTTAGCTTTAGTATTGTTATCTGTAAAATAAATTGCTTTGAGGATTATATTAGATAATTCATATAAAGCATTTAACACAGTGCTTAGCTCATAACATGTTTAGAAAATGTTAGCTACTATTATAAGATTTGCTGTGTTTTTTGCATGGACCGTAAAAGTCTTGTATATAAAGTCGAACTATGAAACTTAATCTTCATATAGACATTAAAAACAATCTTGAATTTTTCTCAACTCTGTTATTTTTAGTATAGTCAATCTGTGGAAAAACTTGAATCTTTATTTTAATTCAGCTATATTTTTGCCTTTAAGTCACAGTAAGTTCTTAATTTTTTATAATCAGATAAGCAGTGTTATAATCAATCCTTATATTCATTTAGATCATGAAATGTAGCTATGGAACTTATTAGATAAATTTTTCATTAGACCTGACTTTTATTTTATTTAAGCTAATATTTAAGTGTTGAATCTTCTTGACATTGAATATCCTTAATCTGTTACCTGCAACTCTTAGGATTAAGGGTGGATGTTTTCTGCTGTTAGTAAAGGGTTCTCAAATCCATTAGCTCATCAGATATTATCTGTAGATAAAAGTATAATAAGTTCTATATATACATATATATGTACATAATATGTACTTAGAACTTTTGTACATATATCCATATATACACAAACACAGATACATATATGAAGAATATAATATATAAATGTTGACATATACATATATGAAGACTATATGAATATATACAACATATATGTATATATATAAAACAATATATAAATGTTGATACAAATTTTAAAAATCTTTATTTTAAAGGCTAGACTGAATTCATGGTAGCTTTGGTTGCCTTCACTATTTGCTCCATCAAAGGATGCTGAAAATTCAGCTATTATGTAGGGATCAGTTAATATTTTGACTTTTAAAAAGGTTTGTCATATGTAAAAGCTCTCAGTGTACATTTTCTATCTTTTTCTTACCCAAATGTGCCATTTCAGAAACACTAGTATTTTTCTGTTCTCCCAACATATGCATTTTTTTTGAACAACTTTGTTCAGGTATAATTGGTATACAATGAAATTGTACATATTTAAAGTATACAATTTGATGAATTTTTATACCACAGGCGGGATGAGGAACATGCTACTGTAAATGTTTCCTTGTGCTTTTTTTGTAATTTATCTCTTTCCACTCCCAGGGATAACCACTAATCTGTTTTTGTACATTAACTTGCAATTTTTAGAATTTTATGTAAAGAAAATTGTATGGTGTATACTTCTTTTCTGAGAGGGCGGTCTGGCTTCTTTCACTCTGCCTAATTAATGTGAGATTTATCTATGTTATTTTGTGTATCAGTAGTTTGTTTTAATTGTTGAGTAGTGTTACAGTATATGGATATGTCACAGTTTTTAAAATCTATTCCCCTGTTGATAGACATTGGATTGTTTCCAGTTTTTGGCTACTCAGATAAAGCTGCTATGAACATTCGTTTATAAATTTTTGTACCAACACATGTTTCCATTTTTCTTGGGTGTTTACCTAGTAGTGGAATTGCTGTGTGATATGGTAACTCAGTTTTCTAAAGTAGCTATACTGTTTTTTATTCCCACCAGTGGTGGGAATTGGAATTCCAGTTTCTCCACATCCTCATCAACACTTGCTATTATCTCTGTTTTTTTTTCTTTATAGCCATTATAGTGGCTGTGATGTGATAATTCATTGTGGTTTTGTTTTACATTTCCCTGTAGGCTAATGAGGTTGAGAATTTTTTTCATGGTTTTATTGGCCATTTGTATAACTTCTTTAGAGAAATGTCTATTCAAAATCCTTGCCCATTTAACAAATGGGGATGTTTGTGTTCTATTATTGGGTTATGAGTTATAAAAAAATCTTTGCATATTCTGGATACAAGTCCCGTATCAGATATGTGATTTGCAAATATATTTTCCCATTACGTGGGTTGTGTTTTTATTTTCTTCATGGTGTCCTTTAAAGCTCAAAAACTTTTCATTTTGATGAGGTGCAACTTATTTTTGCTTGTGCTTTTGATATAATATCTAAGAAACTATCTCCTAATCCAAGGTCATGAATATTTATGCTTATGTTTTTTTCTAAGAGTTTTATAGTTTTAGCTCTTACACTTAGATCTGTGATCCATTATGAGTTAATTTTTGTGTATAATATGGAGAAGGGGCCCAACTTAATTATTTTGCTTATGGATATCCAGTCGTTCCAGCACCATTTGTTGAGACCATTACTTTTTGTTTATTGGCTTGTTAAAAAAGTCTAATAAAATTTTCTGCTTTGTTATGAATTCTTCTAGGTAGCAATTTGTTGGTCTAGGGTGGCAGTTGGGGTTATGGTGCTGAGGGACTCATTTTAGAATAAATGAACCCACTGACTTAAATATACATTACATAATTTCATCCTTACATTACTTTATACTTGAACATTAAATAAAATTCAGGTGCCATTTTACTTCCTACTGGACAACCTTGTGTCCATAATTCTACAGAAGCTTCAATGCTGGACCATTTAATGGGAATCAGGGTGAGATTTTTAAACATGTGACTTAAAGAAAGAAAAGCTTCTATTCTGTCCTTTCTTTTTTCCCTCTCTCTTCTTCAGGGTCTCCCTCTTTAACTTACCTGCCTTATTACCTTATTAAGATAAAAAAGACTCTTTTCGATTATTACATGTAGCTTTTTCTGAAAGAAGAGCAAATACTAAGGTTTTATTTTTTAAATTGGAAATTCAAGGAAATGTTCTATAGCGATGATTAAAAACATGGAGAAAAATTATAAGGATTTTAATTAACCTTGGTAAATTTAAAATCCAGAATTTATATCATTAATATCAAGGTTTTCTGTTCCATGTAATACTAGTTGAAGGTTAGAAATAACATAGTATTTTCCTTTTCATTTTAAAAATAATAAAAATATTTTACAACTTGTGAAATGTTACTTAATATTTTGAGAAAAACTTATTCTTTGTCTGTAGAACAGTTAACTCGAAATTGGGTTTCTAATTTTTTTCATATATTTTAATAGGCATTAATTATTCTCTTTTGGAGATCTTAAGAGCAAAGGGAAAAGTATAAATCTTTCATAAGAGTATTTGAATTTTCTGTGTTTCATCTCTATTTGTAGAGTTCTACTTCTTTAGAATATGAGGCCAGTACTTTGCCAAGTAAGAACTAATTTCCTGGGAAATCAGGTTGCTGGCCTGACTTCTTGCTTGCTGTGCCTTTCCCTTTTGTTTCTTTGTAATAGAGCTGAGTTCAGTCCTGTGGAAAATCACTAAATCATGTCATTATTTTCTCCAGCTCAAATTAAACATGATTGGTATATATTTGCATTGTACTGAATTCTGTAACTTTCTTGTTATAGATTTGTTAGCATACCCTGAAGGACTTTGAGGTTCATTTGATAAGTTGACTATTTGTATCTGAAATAATGCTGAACGGTATATTCTTTTAGTGAATGTTCTTACTCTTTTTTTTTCCCCCTCGTCGACTTAGTGAGAAGTATGTATCACTTGTGTTCTTACAGTGAAGCCCAGATACTTGTGAGATATAATCATAATTTTTATGTGATGTTGGCACCTACTTATAATTTTTAATTACATCCACATTTATTGTCTCTGTTTTTTATTCATGTGTATTTTTACTATATATATAATTTTGGAGCCTGCTTTTTTAAAAGATACATTCTAATATTACAATTATTTGAAAACAGTTAAAAATGGTGAATATTTCATTAATGGATATATCATCATTTATGCAACCAATTTTCATATCATTCACACTTAGATTAATAAATTTCCAATTATTATAAACAAAATGAGCAAATATTGCTAAACACAAATCTTTATTCACATTTCTGTATTCTTTTTAAAAAATTATAATAATTTCAATAATTTTATTTTTGTATACACATTTGCTTAACAATCACTGAATTTCTAGGCTAGATCAGGTAGTTGAAGAGCCTTTTGTATAAGTAGTTTATATTGTCTAGAAGCAAGGTATGCTGCAAATCCAGTCTGGAGCAAAAAGGGAAATTATGTTTTACTAAAGACGGGCTTAGAAATTCTGATCCAGTAGGTTAAGGTGTTTCCTTTCTCTGGTAGCAGGGCTAAGGCATACCTGGTTGCTAGGCCACCACCATTCACAGTAATAGCCAAGAAAACAGGATCCGGACCACGAAAAACAAGAGCAACCAATTTACCCTGTATTAAGGTACAGGTTTCACAATTCAAATCACGTGTATTCACTGGTAAATTTACAAAACCTTTGTAAGATGTTCGCTGTCAAAAATGGGTTCACTGCCATTGGTAAGCCTGCAGCTATATGTGCCACATTTAAGATGCACCATAAAAGACTTAACTATTAGGCCACAGAGGCAGCATTAAGTCCAATACATGTAGATCCATGTTCAAGTAGATCTCTTTCTGCTTCGGAAGTTGGTTAGGTTTTCTGGTTAATAAAAATAATGACATGATATCAAAGAATTGGTTTTTCTTGACAGTATCATCTGGTTCGTGATTTTCCATCTTGAGCCTTTTGCTCTCCTACCAGCAGTTGGTGCTTCCTCTATTTTTCCTCAGCTGCTAAGGCTCACTGCAACCTTTGCTCAACTCACCTGAGCACAGCCATCTTTGGCTAACACATGACTCTGCCCCCACATTTCTATGTTCTTAAGATAGATTCCTGTAAGTGGAATTATCAAGTCAAGGTATACATTTCTTAGGGCTCTTAAGAGAGCAAAATATTGCACAATTGCTTTCTAGAAAGGTTGTGCCAATTTGCATTACCATTAGCAAGGTATGAGATTGAGATATATACCTTCGCCAGCAGTGTTATTTAAAAATGTTTGCAAATTTGATCAGGAGAAAATATCTGCTTTCTGAAATTTGTATTTATTTGATCACTAGTGGAACATTTTAAATATGATTATTAACCTTTCAGTATTTAAGTGAAGTTATGTTCCTATTCTTTGTTCATTTCTTTTTTTTTTTTTTTTTTTAGTGGATGCTAATTTTTTACATGGAATCTAGGGATGGATAAAATTCAAAGCTGTGACTTATATACATGATCAGCAAAAAGTTGTTTCATGTCCCTTTCAATTTAATTTTACCCTCCCTTCCCTGCAACTACTTTTAAATTTTGTCTGTTCTTGAATTTTGTAAATGGAATACTACCATATGTACAGTAGTTCTCCCATATCTATGGGGGATACATTCCAAGACTCCCAGTGGATCCCTGAAACCAAGATAATTCAAACCCTATATGTACTGTTTTTTTTCTATGATAAAGTTAATTTATAAAGTAGGCACCATAAGAGATTAACAACAATAATAAAATAGAACAATTATGACAATATACTGTAATAAAAGCTATGTCAATGTGGTATCTCAATATTTTATCATACTATACTCATCTTTGATGTGAGATTTAAGTAAAATAGAACAATTATAGCAATGTACTATAATAAAAGTAATGTGAATGTGGTTCTCTCTCTCTCAAAATATCTTACTGTACCATACTCACCCATCTAGTGTTGATACAACATGATAAAATGCCAAGTGACGAGACGAAGTTAGGAGAATGACTTAGTCATGGTGACGTAGCATTAAGCTACCGTTGACCTTCTGATAATATGTCATGTTGACCTTAAAAATAAAAGTTATTTTACCAACAAAATGGATTCATTTGGGCACAGCAAAGAATTGCAGTTTGGGACAAATTATAGCAAAAGCCATAGGCAAGCCCAAGAAACAAAGGAGAGGACTATTTTATAGAGAAAAAGGAGGAAATTGGGAGGGGTTGTTTTGAATGAAAGGTCATTGGAGAAAAGCAGGAGTTCACGGTGATGACAGTTTCTCATTGGTTTAGTTTCTGGGGTAGTTGATTTCTTGTGGGAAATGCAATGTACATCTTTCCTGTTGGGGCTTGTTATGATTCCTTGTCGGGTCTGTAATTGACAATTCTTCCTGTAATGGACCTCTAGTGGTAAAATTTGACAGCTCCCCCTTCTGGCCTCCTGACTCCAGAGTCAGGAAGTTTCCCTTTAGTAGACTTCTTCTGAAGTCTACTGAGATTTCTACTTTAGTAATCGTGAGGTTTCACTTTATTAATTTTTATAGGCAGAAGGATGATCATCTTCAGATGATCCAGGATCACTGAGCCATGATGATGTAGGTGATTGGATGTCAGGAGCAGATGATGTCAGGGGTTGGGAAAATTTAATATTTTTGGTCTGTGGTTTACCATGGGCAAGCTGAAACCATGGAAAGCAAAACCATGGCTAAGGGGGTCTACCATACCCCTTTTTATCTGGCTTCTTTTGCTTAACATGTTTTTGAGATTCATTTTATTTTATTTATTTCCTTTACGTTTATTAAGGAAACCATAATCAGTAGAAAATTATAACAGTAGTATGTACTTTTAAATACAATGCCATTAAGATAATCTCTAAACCACAGTTTAAGTGTTCGGTTTGCCTCAAGTTCCAGTTGTATCTCCCTAAGACTCTTTCCATCACAGTAGCAATTTTAAGCCAGTCTTCTTTCTATACATTAGTAATTTCTGGAGAAAACACTTTACTCAGGAAGAACATGCACTAAGAATGCATAAGAAAAAAATGTGTAAATACATCGAAGAGATTCTATAGGAGTATCACTTAATAAACCCTGGGATTTATTTGCCTTTTAAAAGCACCATTTAAAAAAAGTTTTTATTGTGGCAAGAAAACAAATGAGTTACTGAACAAAAAATATTTTTATTTTCAGAATAGAAATTATCTTTAAAGATTTTTTAAGTGCATTTTAAAATGAGACAATTTGAAGAAAATATAAATAGGATATTCTCGTTGAATAGTAAATTCAAACCATTATTATAAACAACAGGTAACTTCCTAGGTAGCACAGTATTCCACAGTAGCAGGATATACCATGCTTTGTTTTTCTATTTTATTGATAGACATTTGCATTATTTTCGTTTTTTGCCTGTTATGAATAAGGCTGCTATAAACATTCTTGTACAAGTTTTTTTTTTGTGAACATAGGTTTCATTTCTCTTGGTTGAATACCTAGGAGTGAAATTGTTGGGTCACAGGGTAGGTGAATGTTTAACTTTATAAGAAATTGCCAAGTGATTCTCCATTAGCAGCGTGCGAAATCCATTTGCTCCAGATCTTCGCCCCTTACTTGGGTTGTTAGTCTCTGGTTTTTATCCATTCTAGTGGGCATAAAGTGATATCTTAGAATGGTTTTAGCTTACATTTTCCAGGTGTTTAAAGATGTTGAGCACTTATTCTTTTTTGTTGTTGACATCTTTTACAATGGCAAATTTACCGATTGATAATAAGTGTCTTAATAAAAGGTTTAGTGTGTTTTATTACTACATATGGATCTAGATTTATTAATCTGATTTGTAAGATCAGAGATTGATTTGTAATTAAAAGTAAAATGAAAAACACTTCAAGTATAAGATTTTTTAAAGTTCCATATCAGCGATAATTCATATAGATTTCTTGGAGTTAAGTAAACATTTGCTGTTGATTAATATTTGTCAGAACTTTGAGGAGTAAATGATTCAAAAGAAAAACTTCAGGCGGTGTTTTGTAGAGCTCTTTTTTAATTTGGTCCATTGAATCATTGATTCAGGATCATTAAAATCTCATCATCTGGCTAGTAAACTATTGTGTGTTTGAGCCATACGTGAGAACTGATAGTCTAGTAAGGGTATTAGGTAATAATAATACTAGCGGCAGCTAACGCTATATTCCAGGCATGTTCTCAGGGCTTTACATGCACTAATTTAATCCTCACAATAACCTCTATGAGGGTGGGTACTATTGTTATCTTCATTTTCCAGTTGAGGAATTTGCCCCAAATCATAGAGAAAGTGGTAGACTGGGATTCGAACATAGATAGTCTGGCTCCAGTAAGAGCTCACACTCTTACCCCTCAATGCTAAAGTGATTAAATTAAATGCAATCAATTTTGCGTTTTTACAGAGCATAACATTGTCTCGTAGTGGTGGCCAAAGTTTAAATTGGGATTTCTAAGTTTGCAAATAGGCTCTCCACCAGTTTCTCTCCCTTCGCTATCAGAATTCCTGTCATGTATCCCAGGGGGTGATTTATGGAAGGAAAGTTTTATTTGAATTAACAAATGGTGAACAACCCTAGTAACCTGAGATTGAGTGCTTTCCTAGAGAAGATGTCATTTCTCTCTATACCTGAAGTGAGTGCTGGAATTGGAGCTGCTACTTTCAGTTTTCAGCAGTGTTTGTTTAACTGGTCTTTGTGAAAATCTCTAAGTGTAAATGTTTAACATCCTTTGGAAAGAGTGAGATTTGAGATCGATGGAATATGTGCCTGAAAAATGTTGGGCCTAATAATAGAACTACCTAAATACTTGATATTCATAGATATTTATGATGTGTTGATACAAGAATCACAGTTCTTAAAATTCTCTTCTGTCTTTTGGAATCTCCTGCATAGTGAAACCATGGAACTCATCTTTGTCATTAGTTTGGGTTTAGATAAGATTCATCTTTGAGGGGAGGGCTAGGATTTTTGGCCAATTTCCTTGAAAGAAGGTTCGAGGATAGAAGGAAATGAATGTATGTATTGGCTTTTTCCTTTACCACACCTTTTGTGGCTCCCTCCGCTTCTACTTTGGTGTCATTGTTGATATTGTGGATACCCTAAAGAAGTTGGGGTGGATGGGAAGCATTTTGTGTGTATCGAATGAGAGAATGTAAATTCTTGAATAAATATGTCATGAGATATGAGTTTAATTCCTGTGCTGCTGCACTGTGATTTGCCTAAATGTTTTAACTTCTCCAGATCTTTGTTTCTTCTTTTTTTAAATCTTATTTTTATTTATTTTTATTTTTTATTTAGCTATTTTTATTTCTTTATTTTTTTTTTATTGTGACATTGGTTAACGAAATCCAGTAAGTTTGAGGTGTACAATTCAGCAGTAAGACGCATATATATTGTATTGTGTGTTAACTACCTATAGTTAGATTTCTTTCTGTCACCACATATTTGACCCCTTTTACCCCATCTGCCTCCCCACTGTCACCTATCCTCTGGTAACCACTAGTCTATTGTCCATGAGTCTCTGTTTGTTTATCCTGCTCATTTGTTGCTTTTAGGTTTATATCCCACATATAAGTGATATCATGTGATTTTCAACTTTTTCTGTCTGGCTTATTTAATTAGCATGATTATCTCAAGGTCCATCCCTGTTGTTGCAAATGGCAGTATTTCATCTCTTCTTATGGCTGAGTAATATTCCATTGTATGTATGTACCATAGCTTCTTTAGCCAATCATCTATCTATCATAGGACACTTCAGTTGCTTCCATGTCCTGGCCACTGTGCATAATGCTGCTATGAACATTGTTGTGCAAATATCTTCTCGGATATGAGTTTTAAGTCTTTGGGGTAAATTGTTTCTTCTTTTATAAAGTGATGGTATTGGACTGGATGATCTTTAAAATTTTTTTTTTTTGATGCTGAAATAGTTAAATTATTCTAAAAACTCTAGTGAATAAGGAATATAATTCAACTTTTTCATATGGAGAATACCAACACCATTTACTGAGTAGCATCCATTCCTCACTGATCTTCAGTGAGGATCTTAAGTCATAAGTCACATTTCTGTATACATACGGGCCTGTTTTTATGCTCTATTTGCCTGTCCCTGAGCTGTTGCTACACTGTCTTTATTTACTGTAGCTTTGTAATAAACTTAAATATCTGGTATGGTAAGGCCCTATCCCCTCACTTTGTTATTCTGTAGAATTATATTGATTATTCTTGTAAGTTTCTTTTAACCTTTAAAATTCTGTGATTTTGTGTATAGTACTCTAGTACTGCATAGACTCTCTGGGTATTTGATTGGTAATCAATACATTCTTATTGAATGAATATATAAACAATTGTCAATTAGACTCTATAAAGGTTTATGGATAACAAAGTGTTATAAGTTATTACCAGTAATACTATGACTCTTTTGAGAATACTGCTAAAATACTTAGCTTTTCCTTTTGGAAATGTTAAATTACTTTGAAATTTGTGTTGGAAGATAAAGTGATACATGAGTGTAAATTTATTATTTTAATAGTTAGGTATTTTTTAATTTCATCATGCAAAGTGGATTTTATTGCTCTATACTCTAGTTTCTTTCTTTTTTTGTCCCTCCATTTTTTATTCCCATCCCCCACCCCGTCCTTCAACAACCATCAGCTTGCTGTATATGTCCGTTTCTATTTTGTTTTGTTTTAGCTTCCTCAAAGAAGTAAAATCGTATGGCATTTGTCCTTCTATCTTCTCCAACTTCTTTCGCTTAACATAATACCCTATAGGTCAGTCCATGTTGTTGAAAATATTACCTTTGGATTAAAAATTTGGAAAGAATAAGTAGGATTTTTGAAAAATTGTTGTTTAGACTGATAGTTTAAAACCACCTTAAAAGTCATGATAAATTCCACATGAAATTGATGAAACTTGCTTTTAATGAGCATCTTTTACTTTAAAACTAGTCTATATGAGCTCCATTATTTGGAGTTTAGACTTGGAAAAGATATTAGTTTTTACTTACTTGAAAATATTTCATATTTTCATTTACAGTTTGTAAAGTTAAGTTCTATATCACACTCACTGAGAAATTTGTTTCCTATTTGCTAACGTCATCAAACATTGCAGTAGAGCTCTACAGTTCCTCTGTGCTCTCCCAATATGCCCTTTACTTTTTCCCTTTTTGTCTTTCTGTTAAGGCTGTTTGATCTGCTTTGAATGCTTTTTCTTTGTTTTCCTTTCAAGTGGTAATATAACCATCTTCTTACATGAAGTCTTTCTTATTCATCACTTTCTCTAACTTTATCTGTATTTTTTATTCCATATATGGCATATTGTCTGCTTTGCATTATAGTTAAGTATACATTTTTCTTCCTAAATAGATTATATACATACTGGGAACAGGATTCTTGCCACTGTAACATTCTTTGTAACTCTCACAGTTGCCTATCATAGTTCCTTGCATGTAGTGGGTCCTCAGTGGTGTCTGAATTGAATTAATAATCTTTGCCCTTATGGAGTGTGGTGGAAGGAGAGGCACAATAAGAAGATAAATAAATACACAGGCAAATTGCCACTTGAGAATATGTGATGAAAATAATAGTACATTTAAAATAAAAATATATATGTTACCTTAATTCTGTCCACACCTTTGTAAATAGATTCTCCATTAAGCTCTTTTCATTCATCCTTTTAAGTGTGCCATCTATTTAAGTCTGTTTATGGGGCAGTTTCAATGAACTTGTGGAGGTGGACCAGTTTGGAGTATGTTGAATAGGAAATGAGGGTTAGAAATTAGAGGCAGAGTTGATACTTTTTTGAGAAGTGTGGCTATAAAGGGTAACTGAGAAATGGGGGAGGAGGTGGAGCATAGCTGTTTAGGGAATGATCGGATACTTTAAAAAATATATAAATATAGGATATAATGGTTTAGGGTTGAGGACAAGGTATAAAGCAGCCACTATAGGGAGCTTTAGAGTAATATTGCTGTGGTTGAGGTTGTTAATTGTGAATTTACTAGAATAATCAGTCTGTGTGGATATCTTATTTTCTTCAGAACTCTACTGCTCTTTTGCAGTCATGGAGAAGGTTAGCTGGAGTTTTGCTAGGAGAGTGTCATGAGAAACATTGAATTGCCTGTGAGGAGTCATTGTATTGATGAACTGTGAAATCTAAACTGGATAAACAAGAAAGTGAAAGTGGCAGGTTTCATAAATACTGGTCTCATTAAGAGCTAAGAATTATCTTTACAAGTGAGTTGGAAAGATAATCTTTTATTATATGTCTTTCTTTCTGCTTGCTTTTCATTTATGTCCGAAGACCAGAATTTGTACAGACTTAACCACTTGGAATCTCTTCTTCTACATAGGCAGTTTAAACCCACATTCTAGCCAAATGGATTGAAACACACACACACACACACACACACACCACACACACCCATCCTCCATCTCCCCGCCCACCTGGTGGCCTGTAGAGCTTATGAGTGTGATTTCAAATGACATATTTTAAAGTCTATTATCTTTAAAGTCTAACTTCCTTTGTTAACTTCTACTTTCTATGAATAGGACACAGGAAAATAATTTTCTCTGAAAATATCTGGATCTGTTTAGGCACTTTCTGTGAAATTGTGACAAGACCAAAACTTATTTTTCCTCAAAACCATTAAAAAACTTATTGTCGGTACAGTCTTTTTGTAAAACGGTTTGGCAGATTCTTGTAAACAGGTAAATATACATTTACCGTAATGATCCAATAGTTCCACTCCTAGATATTTAACTCAAGCGGAATAAAAACTTATAGTCATACACAGAAATGTATACTAATGCCAAAAACTGGAAGCACACCCCTATATATTGAACTGGTGAACTGATAAACTTTGGTACATATATATACACAGTGGAATACTATGTCAGTGCATGCAGTAACGTGGATATGGATGTCGGCTGCATTATGCTAAGTGAAGCCAGTCTCAAAAGGCCATGTATACTGGCTGATTCCATTTTAATGATATTTATGAACAAAACTAAAGGGCCAGAAAACTGACAAATAGTTGCCAGGAGTAGGAATGGTTTGACTACAAAGGGCATGAGAGTATTTTTTTGGGTGTTGTCTGTTGTCTGCGTCTGTTCTGTTTCTTGTCGTGGTGGTTACACGACTGTATGTGTTTTTCAAACTCAGAAATGTACACTTAAAGATGAATTTTAGTATGTATAAATTATACCTCAATCTGTCTACGGCCATGCTACCCTGAACAAGCCCGATCCCGTCTGATCTCGGAAACTAAGCAGAGTTGGACCTGGTTAGTACTTGGATGGGAGACCACCTAGGAAGACCAGGTGCTGTCAGTGTAAAAAATAAAAAAAATAAAGGATTGTAAACAGACAAGGTCCTTGCAATCTGTGAGGTCAACCAAGGGTGGTCTTGCTTAAAAAAAAAAAATATATATATATATATATACACACACACACATATATATACATATATATGTGTGTGTGTCTATAATAATGATGATGATATTGTGTGTGTGTGTGTGTGTGTGTGTATATCTATGTATATATAATCCAATCAAAGTTCTAGGATATACATTACCATATTAAAAAGTACTTTGGAAAACTTAAGAAAATGTTTTGTTTTCAGATTTTGCTTATGTGATTTTTTGGGGGGAGGAGAGAAGAGTGGTAGACAAGGATCATTATCATTTATAAAGTTCTTTGAAGCTCTAGAAAACATGTAAGTGCTGAGTTTGTTTTCATTTAGCAAACATTCTTATCATATGTTTAAAAGAATGTCATGTTAGAATTAGTAGAGCCCATGAGACTTTATAAAGTGTCCTTGTTTTGTAGATAAAGAACTTGAAGACTAGGTTAGGTTAGCTAAAAGTCACACAGCTAGTCAGTGGAAGAGGTAGGTCTAGAATTTAAGGGTTGGATTACTAATTTGATTCTTGTTTTACTAAAACACACTTTTTATTCTGAGTTATTTCAGGATTATTTTTAATTCCTTTTCAGAATCTTTCACTTGTGTCATGCTAAAGCTGGAAACCACTCCCTTCCTGGTGGTAGGAAAGTCCTGTGTCTGGTTGATAATAGGAAGGCTGAATTTGAAAGATCCTACATAAATTTTGCTTAGATAGTCAACAAGGTTCGTTATAAAGACATTTTCTTCTTTGACTCTGAGAAACTAGATACTTAGTTTTGAAGTTGTCAGAGGCTACCAGTTAGAAATACGTTTTTGTAACTTGATTGCATTTAAAAAAAAAATCTTTCAGGTTATCATGATTATTGGTTTTTTTGGGAAGGTAGAAAAGGTTTAAAAATAGTTCCTCTGTCTTATGTGGAGCACTTAGGTTACCTTAAGTAATGAGGATTTATCTTGTAAATACAGAGTCTGTTGTGAGGATGCACTGGAAACAGTCTTAATAGCTACCCCTTCAGGAAATGGAAACTGGAATGCCATTCAGAATGTAATAGCAACTTTAGTTGTCTTCTATCCTTGAGGCTCAGTTAACTTTTACTGTCCCTCTGTGTATAATAGTTTTATGTGTGCCTCTGGACACCAATTCTAGAACAAGGCTTACGGTTCCTGCCTCAATATCTCACGGTTCCTGCCTCAATATCTCAGAGATTTTGGTGGTATTGTAGGTATGGCAGACGAATCACAGAGCTAGCAGGTGGCCTGGTTTCTTTCTTGGTTTTAAAAGCTGTCTCTTTGGCCTGCAACCTTCCTGGGAGTTATTGCCTATAAGTCATAGCCCCCAGCAGAACTGGCAAGTCGCTTTCTCTGTAAGGGAGCCCTACCCTCCAATAGTTCCTCTGTCTTACATGGAGCACTTTTAGTCCCTGTACTCCAGGGAAGCCAAACTCCCAGCTGCCACTGCCTGTTTCTGGACAAGGAGCCCAGTAGGCTCCTGGCTTCAGCACTGCTTACCATTTTGCATTTATGTTCCCTATCACTATTTATATTATTTTTTGAGGCAGCTATGCATTTTTTATTTATATATTTGATACATTTATATATTAATTATTATTTGGGTGAATATACTGCACTATCTTGACTAGAGCCATTTTAATCTTTCAAAGCTATGGTTTCTCATATTTAAAATTGGAATTATAGCTACTACCTCTTGGTGTTCCTTTGTGCTTATGAAATGAAATTATATATGCACTTGTATTTATATTTTCAGAACACTGCTGTCATAGTAAGTGATGTATATATAGACATATAGAGAGAGTGGCTATTATATTTTCAAGTGAGTCCTGTAATTCCTTCTTTGTTTAGAATGTGTGTGTATCCCAAACACTTGTCAATCAGTATTTGAAATTTCTGCAGATGTGTCTGGGCATTATGGCGTGTTTTGAGGCTTTGGGGTTTGACATTTAAATCTAATTTTAATCTCTGTCTTAATGGTCTTAATTGGAGGTTTTTCAGGATGAACTGCAAATTTTTTTTCAATATAATGAAATGCTGAAGTGCTTTATTCTTTGTATTTGTTGTATTAGAAATATTCAGGTAATTGATATTCTTTTAAGCTCTATTGCATATACTTTTCTATTAGCTACTAATCAAAAAAGTTAGTGCAGTATGTATACAGATATGGAAGTTGTAGTGGAGTGAATTTTAAGTCAGGAAAAAGGAATGTTATAGTGTGCATAAGGGAGGAAATAAGATGGTGTTTGAGAGAGAGGTCTTGGCTTAGACAACCATAGTTATGGTCGAGGTAAAGGCCCTCTTTGGAAAGAAGAATCAGGAGGAGGAATAAAATATTTAAAGAAAGACTTCTAACTTGTGTGTTTAAGTTATAACTAACATGCTTGCGTATTATAACTTCTAAAGCCTTCACTCTGGTGAGTTAAACTTTCCTTATGAATTTAGAAGCATAAATTAAAAAACTTTTTCCTTTTAAAATAGAAACGTCAAATTATTCTTGGATTTGGGGTTTGAATTAGTGGAGGCATGAGTCGTGTAGATTATCATCTACTACTATTTTTTAGGGAAGCCTAAGGTATTATCCTGCTCTTTAGAGATGTGTCTAAGAAGATTGTGCTTGCTGATAAATGATCTTGCTTCCTTTTTTCTTCAGTTGAAATAATAAGACATATTACTTCCTTTTTCTTCTTATATCAAGCCCTGAGTATGTCTCTGCTTTTATTTTTGTCTTATATCATGAACTGTTGTGTGCATATAGGTGTTTGGAACCACGAAAATGTATTATCAAGTAAGAGGCATGGCACAGTACCATTTAGGGTTTCAAAGTTAATCTACCAGTCAGTCAGTCAGTCAGTCAGTCACGAATGAGAACTAACTCAATATGCCAACCCATCATGTAGCCATTTTCAGATAAGTGTTTCTGAGAGGACCCATATAGTGACTGTTACAGGCACTTTGATACAAGGTTTTATAAAGTTCTTAATTGTTATGCATTTCTCCCCAAGCTGAAACGTGTGTGTGTGTGTGTGTGTGTGTGTGTCTGTCTCTCTCTCTGTGTCTGTCTCTCTCTCTCTTTCTCTCTCTCTCTCTCTCTCTCTCCTCTCTTTTCTTTTTTCTTTTCTAGTATGAGGAAGTAATTAGACACTATATGTCATAGTAACTGCTAAAATTTTACTTTTTCCTTTTCCAATAGTTTTCTTTTTCTCTTTTTCAGTATGAGATACGAAAGCGTCAACATTTAAAAAAATTTTCATGTTGAGAAATAACTGATATATGTAGTACAACTGTCATATCAAAACAGATCAAGAGGCTTTAATCTTTTGCCATTAATGCTTCTGTTGTATTGACCAATGAGCTTCCTTTTATCTGTTTGCCACGTTGGATCTTAGTGAAGCAGTGTAGTTTGGTGGAAAGAAAACAGGATTTGAAATCAGGGCTTGAAGCCCTATGTCAGTTTATTAGCTCTGTGGCTTGGACGTTTTTGAGATTGTTCCCCTTATAAATAATATGAAAAGAATAATGATATCTGTCTTACAGAATTGCTACAAAGCAATTAAAGCATAGCAATTAAAGTTTACAATTAACTGATTAAAATTAAATAAAAATACTTTGTAAACTATTACATACTCTTTTGAGTATTATAGTGTTTTTCATTTGGTACATTTGTTGTATTTTAGCAAAATAACACTGTTTTCAAAGACTGTCATCATTTGGGTTAAAAGACTGCCGACATTTGGTTTGATGTGTCATTTTCATTTAGGGTGAATATCCTTAAGTTTTTATCTGCCTTTATACTTTCCTTAATAATAAATTTCTTTACTGTATGAGGATTCCTCCTTTGCCAAAGTTAGGAATTGGTTAGGCTTTATCATTACACCCTGCTTCACAGTGTTATGAAAATAAGGGCTTTCTGGAGGCCATGCTGGGATCTAGCTTTTCTTGAAGTCACTGGTTCTTAATGGGGTCAGTTCCCGCCTATAAGTTGTTTGGATCTTTGAGGGTGCACTTTTATTATCCACAATGATTAGGTCGGAGTGGTTGCAGCATTGGCATTCAATAAGCAGGAGCCAGGAATTCCATACATCCCACAAGGTATGAGACAGTTCTGCATGATGTTTGAACATTCCCCAGACCTTGTTGTAGATGAAAAACCTGTTTGTACTTATCTGATTCTAATTCTGTTTTACATTTAAACACAAAGCATTTTTTGCATGGTTTTAAAAGACACTAAATTTTCCAGGAATGCAACTGCTTACTCAGTGCAAATTGTACTTGGTTTTGTTTTGTTCAGAACTTTTATAAGACTTGTTCACTGTTTCAGAAAATCATGTTACCAGTGGCATTGCCCCTTATAGTATCTGATTTTCCTATACAACTCTGTGTCAGTGTACATTTGTATCTGTCTCATTCATGGCATTTCTATGTATAGGTGCAAGTGTCTATGTCCTTAATAATATGAATTCTAGGATGGTTATACTTGAGCATTTACGTATTAACTATTTTATTAAAAATTATTTTTCTTTTTATTAAGCATATCTTAATTTTTTTAAACCGAAGATAGGTAAGTTACCTGCTTGCGTTTCAGGTTTATGCTCTTAAGACAAACTTTTTTTTAGTAGGGTTTCAGGATGGAGCTTGTATTTAATGGAAGTCTGTGTTGCTTTTCCAGGGAGAGAGAGAAGGTCCATGTTGACTACCTTACAGGTGTCTATCCTTTTTCTCTTCTTCCCTTTCTTTCCCTTCCCTCTCCTTTTTCTCTTCCTTCCTTTACTGTATTCCCTTCTCATTGTCAAGTACTTGATATGTAGACAAGAATATGGTACTGTATATGTAAGTAGTGAAGTATGTAATAAAACCAACACCTGTGAACTCATCACCCAGCTTAAGAAATAGAACATTACCAATATTGCTGGTACATTTCTCTTTGATTTCCATTCACCTGTCTCTCCACTAGGGATAAAAATATTCAAATTTTTGTTTTGGTTTTATTTATTATTCCCTTCCTTTTCTTTTATGTATTTTCCTTCTTGTATGCACTTCAAAAATATACTCTTTAGTTTTGCTTATTTTTTAGCTATAGAAATGGAACCCCATATATATATTCTTATTTGCTTTAGCTAATCATCATTTTTTAAAGATTCATCCATATCGATGTGTGTGTGTAACTGCGGTTCATTTTCTCAGAAATATATATTAATTGTATGACTACCATAATTTATCTTTCCTCCTGAATGTGGACATTTGTCGTTTTCCATTTTGTTGGCATTATAAACATATTCTTGCTTATTTCTTCAAGTGCACATGTGCAAGCATTGCTCTACAATGGTGAATTTTAAACATTTTTGATAGTGATCCCCACACCTACATACACAGTTGGAAGAAAAATAAAAATCGATATTCACCCTTACTATGTGTGATGCACTCATCTTTTCCATCTATTTCTCTTTCTCTTTAAGTGCTGATTGTGACCTAAATGATTTCACAGTTGATTTTCACAGTTCAAAATAGTTGTCTTGATTCCCTTTGGAAAGCAGATGTGTTGACCTGGCTTTCCTTTACCTATAGAGTGTGTCAGAGGGCAGCATCCCATGAGGTGATGCTCCTAGCTAAGCAGGAGCACTGCTTCCACACCTGGAAACATCTGGTTCTTAAGGTCAATGAAGTTTCAGGTAGGACTAAATTTGGATTCAGCCCTTTAGTACCTGCCATTCCTTGATGGAATGAATTCCCTAGGTATGCCCTAACTAAACATTTTGAGTCATGCCAGAGTCACACCATTCTCTGAGGATGCAAGGGGCAGGATGGGATTGGTCGGGGCTTTCTATTCTTGATATTTACTTTGATGTCAGACTTGGCTCCCCTTTTACTTATTTTGACCATAAACTGTATATTCTCAAAGGCTCATATCGTAATAGTTTATTCTTCAGTTTTTTGCATACTTTCTAGTGTGCATATTCGGATATTTCAGATATTTCCTTTTATTTGAGTTCCTCATTATTCTATGTTCTGCTAGATAGCATGATTTTTTGCTGAAGAAAAGTGAGTTGATTTACCTGGAACTTTATTTGACTTTAATCTTAACTAATTGTAAAGGTAGGCAAAGAAGCTACACGTTTTAACTCCGATTCAGTGTCTAATTATTAGAATATGTATGCAAACTAACTTTCGGCACTATGCTTTGAAACTCGGGGCGGAGGGGAGAATATTTTCACTTGTTCTTGATGACTCGTGTTGGGAGTCCTGAATAATAGGAGTAGGATCAGGAATAACCAAGGTAGTGGTTTATTTTCCTAATTTCATTTTTATGAACATAGGATTTAAAAATTAGCAAACATTCATTTCAGTCTAGAAGTTGCATTGTGGCTTGCATTATTGTTTTTTTTTTATTTTGGTAAAATAGACATAACATAAAATTTACCATTTTAACTATTAAGTATATAGTTTAGTAGCATTATGTACATTCACATTGTTGTGCAACCATCACCACTATCCATCTCTAGAACTTTATCTTTCCAAACTGAAACTCTGTACCCATGAAACAGTAACTCCCCATTCTCCCCTTCCCGCCAGTCCATGGCAATCATCATTCTACTTTATGTCTGAATTTGACTACTCTGAATATCTCATATACATCATGTGGAATCATACAATATTTGTCCTTTTGTGTCTGGCTTTATTTTACTTAGCATAATGTCTTTAAGGTTCATCCATGTTATAGCACAGGTCAGAACATTGCTTTTTAAGGCTGAATAATATTCCATTGCATGATATACCACCTCTTGTTTATTTGTTAATGTGTCAATGGACGCTTGGGTTGTTTCCATCTTTTGTGTGTTGGGAATAATGCTTTTGTGAACATTGGTGTACAGATATTTGTTTAAGTCTCTGCTTTTTCAATTCTTTTGAGTATATGCCCAGAAATGGAATTGCTGAATAATGTGGTAATTCTATGTTTAATTTTTCTGAGGAACTGCCATATGTTTTACTTTTTTTTAACATCCATAAATTTAGATGTATTTTTAATCAATAATTATAGCTCTGCATTATCATTTTAAATTTTTTTTAATTTTTAATTTTTTAATTATGTTTATTGGGGTAACATTGGTTAATACAATTATATAATTTTCAGGTGTACATTATAATTTGACATCTGTATATTCCATTGTGTGTTTGCCTTATCATTTTTCATGGCTTTATATGATGTCAGGCCATGTGTGGATATGCCATTGTTTATTTGTAGACATTTCTGTTAACAATTTTTGCTGTTATAAACAATACTGCAGCGATTCATTCACCAGATATTTACCGAACTACTTTGTGCTAAGCATACATAATAGCTCTTCTGTACATATGTATTTGCACACATTCATTTACTTATAAATTTTTTTAGAAGTAGGATTGTTGTGTCAAAAGGTAGGCATGTTTTGAAATCTGTTTGTTCTCCTAAAAGCTTTTATATTGATAAACTATTGTTAGATACAGTCCGAATAATAGTAAACAGGGTTGCCAGATTCTCCCCTCATATGTTATAAAACACTGAATACTATTGATCTTTTTAGTATGTGCCAATCTGAAATGATATCAGTTTGCATCTCTTTGGTTACTACTAGTGAAGTTGAGCATCTTGTGCTTATGATTTTATTTCTAGTTTGGTCCATTGCTGGAAGTCTTGCCCCACCTTGATCTTACCTTAATGTTGTTTTTTGCATATAACTGAGAGATTTCTAGAAAAGGTTTTTTGAAATAGAAATCTGTGTATGGATTGATTGCACCTGTATTTTGCACTAAATCTAATACAGTAAATAGTAAAAATGAGGTGTGAAAGGTAGATAAGGAATTAAAACTTATTTTAACCTTTTTTTAAAAATGAAAATCTCACAGAGATCAAGGAAAACGACCAATATTTGCCATAAAAAAAAAAAAGTACATATTGAACCTTTTGCTTTTTATTGATCTCTAAGGGTTAGGGGTGTATTTCTTTGTTCCTTGTTAATTTAAGTGAGATGGTAGATGAGAGAAATGATACACTACTCTTAGGAGATATTCTAGGATTTATTTGCTCTAAAAATTTCTTGCGTTATATGTCATTAGAGGTTATCGAAGTGGATGGTACTTCGATTTGTATTTTGCTCTTTGCCTTTGTAGTCGCTTTTGCCTTTCTAGTTTCTAAGTCACTTTAAGACCTTTGATGACTTTTAATCACTGTTCTGTTCTCTGTCCTGTTGCTATTTCTGGTCCCTGATTTTTTGTCTTCTCTGTACTTTCACTCTTTTCCTTGGTTCCTTTCCTCTATTTCAACTTGAGCTAGATAAGGATTGAAAGCATTTATTTCTTCTGGTTTTGAAGAAATTAATCATATTATGTGGTCTTTAATTTTTATGTACGGATACTTTCCAGCAATTTAGACTTCCTTAAGCTCTGAGTGCACAACTCCTCTGGACAGTTGAGTTTACTAGCCACTTGGATGATAGTGTATATGTAGACGAAATATTGTCATTTCACCTAAAATGTAATGTTAATAATGATATAATGATATGATTAAAATGTTGAACCTTGTGAACTTAATAGTAACTTTCCTTGTTACCTTAATCAAGTCATTTAAAGTGGCATATTTTTCATTTTGTAAATTTCGATGACCTCATATTTTATTGCTTCCCTTCCTTTAGATAGCATTTGCTTACATAGCAAATGGAAGAGCCAAAATATTTAAGCCAAACATCCGGTATCTTATCTGTTTTGTTCCTTTTACAAATATTTGCCTGGCACTGTTTTGGTCTTGAGGATACAATGAAGTCCCTCTTTTCAAGGAGGTTGCGAAGAAACTGGGTAATCGTATTTAAAGTCTCCTCATTTCACTTTGATGGGCCTTAAAATGCTCAAAAGTAAAAGGATCCAGTCTCTTAAATGCCAAATAAGTAAAGAAGAACTGTAAAGCCCATGGAAGGGACCCTGAATGAGTGAACTAGGTCAGTGCCTCTCAAAATTTTCCGTGTGTATGAATCACCCGAGGATCTTGTTAAAATGCAGATTCTGATTCAGTAGGTCTAAGGTAAGGCCTGAGATTCAGCATTTCTTGCAAGCTTCCGGGTGATGACTATGCTACCAGTCTGTGAACCACACTTTAAGTAGCAAGGAATTAGTATATAATAAGAGAAAAAAATAGCCTGCTGCCATTTTGAGAAGAGTAGTTTGGAGCCATGTAGCACAGGCTTGGAGTTGTGAGTAGCACATCACACTTGGCCTTGGTGAAATGAAATTATAAGAGCTGTTAATGTTCGTATATTAAGAGAGGGTGTTAAGGACATAATCAACACCTGTTTTTTTGAATTGAGCTTGGATGGATGGTGCAGGGGTCTGAAACCTTTGAAAAGATACTAGTTGGTGAAAGAGACAACTATCTTCAGATATGAGGAAAGTGACTATCTAGTTAGATAAACAGAATTTCCAAGAGTCACGTGTTGACTGGTAAGACTTAATTTGTAATTGAGAAGTTTTCCTCTTCTGTTTTTACTTTAACTGGCATAGTGATTCTAGTTTAAAAAAGTAAAAATAAGTCCTATCTAAAAAAATAGATAATATACTTTTTTTCTATAGGCATATTCTGTGTGGGAAGTATGTCAAATTCAATGTCAAATTCAAAGTATGTCAAAAACAATTTCATTGTTTTCCAAGTCTGACTAAAGCTTAAATGTGGTGCTTAAGTTGTCCTTCTCTGATATGTTCCTCCAGTGGTGGCTACTTGGAGTGTAAATAACCTGGGAGTTCATTTATCTTCATAGAGTTAGCAGAAGACTCTTAATCTTGGAGGTGGTATAAAATGTCCAGTGGGTATTGAGCATTTATCCATAGGGAAAATTTGGCAAGCCAAATCTTAGAACCAACAACCTTTTATTTAATTCTGTGAATTCTCAATGTTTGTGTTTCCAGTTGTGTTTTTAGAAATTTAGAATTTTTTTCCTTTCTGGTACTATTTTAGAAATACTCTATATTCATATTTCATCTTTAATATAGCACCTAGCTTGCTCCAGTCCTAAGATATTGGGAAATTTCTGCTGACACCCATACTTTATTATGGCTCCTTCATTAGTATCATTGGAGTAATTGTTTCCTTGAAAATAGTTACAATATAGTAAGGAGTTTTTTCCTTTATTTTGCTATAATGCAGGCAGAAATATGTGAAATGTAATCATGGACAAAACATAAATGTTGCCTTAATTATATTGGCATATTATGATCAAATACATATCAACTGTTTTCACTAGTGATATACCTAATGCAATTTCTGGCATATTTGAAAAGCATTTGCTACACTTATTATTTCTCTGTGGGTGTTTCTTTTTTTTTTGGTATGTGTTTAGTTCTCTTAGCTCAACTGTTAAAACTGAAAGTTCCCATCTGATCTCAGAAGCTAAGCAGGGTTGGGCCTGGTTAGTACTTGGATGGGAGACCACCTAGGAATACCAGGTGCTGTAGGCGTTAAAAAAAAAAAAAAAACCAAAAAAAAGAAAGTAAAAACATCAGAAGCGTTATAGCCTGTTTTAGAGTCAGTCCAGTGAAGCAATGAAGTGAAACACATTGTTGGCTAAAAATACATTTTGAAAATTACATCTGAAATTATTTTGTTAGAGCATCTATTGGAAATGAAATTCAGCTGTTCTTATTCTGCAGGTTATTTTTAAACATTATTATATGAAAGTAGATGTCTATACAAAATAAGTTTCTAATGTCTTTCAGTTTTTAACTAATTTTTCCTTAGGCCCATATAAGCCTTTAAATATTCTGAGTATTGAATGAATATGTAGAATGTTAGAAGTAGAAGAATTTTAGAGCTCGTGTGAATCTTATAGACACTAGAATTTCTAAAAAGAATTTTAGATTATTTACATAGGGTTACAGCTTTTGATTTTGACTCTTCAGGGCAGCAGTCCCCAACTCTTTTGGCACCAGGGACCTGTGCTCCTATGAGAATCTAATGCCTGATGATCTGAGGTGGAGCTGAGGTGGTGATGCTAGTGTTGGGGAGCGGCTGCAAAGACAGATGAAGCTTCGCTTGCTTGCTGGTGGCTTACCTGCTGTGAGGCTGGGTTCCTAATAGGCCATGGACTGGTACCAGTCCAAGGCCGGGGGTTTGGAGACCGTTGCTTTAGGGTATTTCAAAAACAACTACTACTGTCTGTCACATCATCTCATTTTAACACCAAGAAAATAAGAAGGACAGTCTCATAGTAAGCACATTTGGTTAACTTTATAGCCACTTTTGGTCATGGCTGTCACCTGTTCGAGGATTAGATTTTAGGAGCCATTCTCTAATACAACTCTGGCCTTTTAGAGATGATGTTTCTGAGCCCAGAGAAATATCAAAGTTCTTACAGCAAGGCATAATGATAACTGAGTTTAGAATCCAGGTCTTCTGTCAGACTCCTAACCCAAAATTTTGATCCACTCCTCTCAGTCTTTGTCACATGAGACTTAGGCTCAGAGAGTTTGTGCTTTAATTAAGATCATATGGATAGTAAGAAGTAGAGCTAGAAGTTGAGTCCCCATTACCCAACTCCTTTTTTAGTGAAGTCTGTACATTCACTTCCATGTAATTTTAACCCACTCTGTCAGCCCCTGTTCAGTTGTAGAGTTAGAAGTATAAGTGATTGCAAGAATGTCTATATTTAGCATTTTCTTTCCTTGAAAATTTCAGATTTGGGCCTTAAGCAACTTCTTCCAGGGAAGAAGGCCCCTGCAGCTGCTGTTGCAACTGAAGATCTTGATCCACATCCATAGATCGGAATATTGGTGGGCCAACTATCCTCAGACACCTTACTTAGGACAGGTAAGTGAAAGAGATAATTAGTAATGGTAAGAGAAGTAGAATGAATGCTAATATTCTTCCTTCCTGTTTCTTGTTAGAGGCAAACAGCTGACTGCCTTTAGAAATTTAACTCTGGTTAAAACAAAGCAGTTGAAATCTTAAGTGTGTGGAGCTAAACATTTTCTTGATTGTAAGATATGTGTCAAAATGTTAACAGTAGTGAAACTTACCATGATTTTTTTCTTTCTCTTTTTGTGCATTTTCCAAAGTGTATTCATTCATGAGCTTGTGTTAGTTACCTATTGTTGCATAACAGACCACCCCAAACTTAGTCTTTTAAAATATACCAATTATTTATTTTGCTCATATATCTGCAATTTGGGCAAGACCCTCTTGGTGGGGACAGCTTGTCTCTGTTAACCTGTGGTGTGACATAGGGTAGCTGGAAGGGTTGGGGTGGCTCAATGGCTGCAAGCTAGACTCATTTGAAGGTTTACTCACTCAAGTGTCTGATGGTTAATGCTGGGTGTTGGTAGGGACCTCAGCCTGGGCCATCAGTCAGAACACCTACACATGACCTCTCCTTTTGGCTGCTTGGCTTCTTCACGGCATGGTGGCCGGTTTCCAAGAGAGCATCCCAGAGAGCAAGGGGAAGTTGCATGGCATATTCGACTTAGTTTTGTAAGTCGTATAGTGTTACCCTGCTCTTTTCTATTGGTCGAGGTCGTTATAAAGGTCCACCCAGGTTTAGAGGATGGGGTGGACATAGACTCACTCCATCACTTGAAGGGAGGAGTGTCCACATTATAGAAAGAGCATATGGAGTGGAATCTGCTATTGTAGCCATCTTTGGAAAACATAATCTGCCACAGTTTGTGTTACTTGAAGTATATAAATAATATGTATGATATGTGAAAAAGGAGTATTTGCAGAAAATTATGGTGTATGAGTCCAATAAGAATTTTTTGTGCTCTTCTTGTCTAGTGAAGTATATTGAAAATAAGAGGCTGAAACAGGAAGAACTGAAATAGATTGAATTTTCTATTGTATCAACAAAGCTGTAATCAGAAGTAGAGACAAAAACTTATAAACAAGATGCAAAGTAAGATTTGTAGTTTGAGATTTGGTTTTAAGAAAATACTACTTATTTTTTTAAGTCTACTTGTTTTTTTTCCCTTGTTTTAATAATTTGAGAATTATTTGGGAAACTTGTTTCCAATACATATGATAGATTTGAGAAACTAGTGCCAGTATTATTATATATATCAAGTTCGTTTTTTCTGTCTGCTTTTTATATGAAAACTATAATCTTTTTTTAGTATTGTACCATTTTCCCTGCTACACTTCTGGTAAATATTGAAAATTTTTTATTTAACGAGACAAGAAAACTTGGAAAGTTGTAGAATTTGGTTGTCTTATTGATTATACTTACCCACCAATTATAAATTGCCTGTGACAGGTTTGAATATAGCTATTACTTAATTTCTGGATGTAATAGAATAATAATTTTAGATAGTCCTCTAAGAATTACATGGAGGTGTGGTCCGTTCACTATTGCTGAGAAATAAGCTCTAGGGAGTATCTTATTATCTATTAGACCCAGAAAATTTTCTTGCTGTCTAGATGCTTTCCCATTTCTAGGTGATTTGCATTATAATTAGCCTACTCATTCCCCATTCCTCACAGGTAGGTAGATATTTTACAGTGGAAAATGATTGAACCAGGTATTGTGATAATAGAGTAATCTGCTCTTAACTGTGAATAATCAGAATTGACTGAGTTTGCAAAACAATATATTTTAGTTCAAAAGGTACAATAATTGAGAAAGCTGTTTTTTTGTTTTTTTGTTTTTTTGTTTTTTTTACATTTGAAAACAAAATGAGATGTTTTCCAGTAGACATATATTGGGAATGATGATGATAGGTAGTGTAAAACAGTGTATCTTAAATAACAACCAAAAATATATACATACACACACTCGCACAAACATATAAAACTTTCAAGCAATTAACTTGCCTTCTTTTTTGTTTTAAGCATTTTATTTTTTTGGCCCACTATTGCTGTTACAAAGTCCAAGTAGGTGAATTGCTGATAACATTTTTTCCAGGTTTATTCACTGCTTTATCTTGCCTCCCTTCTACAAGGCCTGTGCCTGACGGGATAAAAATTCCTTAGGTGAGTGAGACATTGCTTTCTGACTGGTCTTAGCAAAACACTTTAAGCTTTTTCCTGTTTGATGATGTTAGCTGTGGGTTTGTCATGTGTGCCCTGTATTATGTTGAGGTGTGTTCCCTCTATTCCCTCTTTGCTGAGATTTTTTTTTTTAAATCATAAATAGATGTTGGATTTTGTCAAATACTTTTTCTATATCGATTGATATGATCATGTGATTTTTATCCTTCACTTTATACAGTAGATCACATTAATTTGGTTTGTGGATATTGAACCAGCCACCTTCTGTCCTGGGAATAAATCCCACTTGATCATGGTGTATGATCTTTTTAAAGTATTGTCGAATTTAGTTTACTAATATTTTCTTGAGGATTTTCGCATCTATGTTCATCAGAGATATTGGTCTAGGGATATTGGTTCTTTTTTCGTAATATCCTTGTCTGGTTTTGGAATCAGGATAATACTGGCCTCATAAAATGGGCTTGGGAACCTTCCTTCCTCTTCAGCTTTTTGGAATAGTTTGAAAAGGATAGGTGTTAATTCTTCTTTGAGTGTTTGGTAAAATTCACCTGTGAAGCCATTTGGTCTAAATTTCCATTTGTTAGGTTTTTTGATTACTGAATGGATTTGTTAATTGTAATCAGTCTGTTTATATTTTCTATTTCCTGATTCAGTCTTGGAAGAGTATGTTTCTAGGAATTTCTCCATTTCTTCCAGATTGTTCAATATGTTGGCATATAATTGTTCATACTATTTCTTTATAATCCCTTCTATTTTAGTGGTGTTAGTTGTCACTTCTTTTTTTCCCTGGTTTTATTTATTTGGGTTCTATCTCTTGAGTCTGGTTAAAGGTTTATCAGCTTTGTTTATCTTCTCAAGGAACCAACTCTTGGTTTCATTAATCATTTCAGTTGTTTTTTTTACACACTTTTTTATTTATTTCCACTCTGATCTTCATTATTCTCTCCCTTCTACTCACTTTGGGCTTTGGTGTTATTATATTTCTAGTTCCTTTAGCTATAAGGTTAGATTTTTTGAGATATATATATTTTTAATTTTAATTAGTTTCAAGTGTATAGTACATTGGTTAGACATCTATATAGTTAATAAAATGATCCCACCAATTGCTTCCTCCTTCCCCTGACCCTCCACCTAGCCAATGTATTAATGCTAATTGCATTACTTATGCCATGCTCCCCATCCCCGTGACCATCCATAAGCTATTAATTTGTACTTCTTTAACCCGTCACTCCATTCTCCCAGCTCCCCAAACCCCCCACCCCTCTGTCAGTCACCAAATTGTCCACTATATCTGTGAGTCTGTTTTTGATTAGTTTGTTCTTTTTATTCCTTAGATTCTGCATGTAAGTGAAATCATATCGTGTTTATCTTTCTCTATCCAACTTAAATACCTTCTAGGTCCATCAAAGCAATATCTTTTTCCATCCCTTTCCTTTTTATATGTAGGGGTCTTGTTTTCTTATCCTTTCAGCCACTCTATCTTTTGGTTGGAGCACTTAATTCTTTTCCATTTAAGGTACTTATTGATGGGAATGTAGTTGTTATAATTCTTTATTCCTGTTTTTGATAATGTTTTTCCTTCTTAAAGAAGTCCCTCCAACATTTCCTGTAATACGAGCTTGGTAGCAACAAACTCTTTTAGCTAATTTTTGTTTGGGAAGCTCTTCGTCCTTTAACTCTAAATGATAGCTTTACCAGATAAAGTATTCTTGGTTGTAGATCCTGGGTCTTCATCCTGTCGAATATTTTTTGCCAAGCTCTTCTGTCCTGCATAGTTTCTTTTGAGAAATCAGCTGCCAATCTTATGGGTGTTCCCTTAAAAGTAACCATCTGTTTTTCTCTTGCTGCTTTTAATATTCTTTCTTTGGATTTAACCTTTGGCATTTTAATTATGATGTGTGTTGGTGTGGGCCTCTTTGGATCCCTGATTTTTGGAATTCTCTGAGCTTCCTGGGGTTTTATGTCCATTTCCTTCACCAGATTAGGGAAGTTTTCCATCATTATTTCTTCAAACAACTGTTCAACATCTTGATTTTCTTCAGTTATGCCTATCAGATGGATATTTGGACCCTTAATAGTGTCCCATATTCTTCTTAAATTATTTTTATAGCCTTGGCATCTTATCTCTTGCCATTCCGATTGCGTGTCCTTGGTTTTCCCGTCCTCTAGATAGGGTATTTGATCCTCTTCTTTATTCATTCTGTTTATTCCTTTGTTTATTCCATTTAATATACTTCTCATCTCAGATAATCTATTCTCCATTTCAGACTAGTTCCCTTTTATAATTTCTATTTCCATTTTTATGTTTTTTTATCTCTTCGTTGGAGTTCTCTACACTTCCCAAAAGTTCATTGAGCATCTTTATAACCAGTGTTTTGAACTCTGCATCTGTTTTGACTCCATTATATCTGGATCTCTGTTCTATTCTCTCATATGGTTTCTGCTTCTTTGTCTTCCCATTTTGACTGCCTTTCCGTGTCTGTTTCTATGTACTAGGCAAAGCTCCTAAGTCTCCTGGTCTTATTACTGTGAATTTGTGAAGAAGGTGTCCAGTGGCACAGTCCTGAGAGGGATCTAGCTGCAGGCCAAATTTAGCCCAAGCCTCTACTCCTCTGGAGCCACCTGTTCAGATTCAGAAAGCAATCCACGGATGATGAACTTATAGTTGCTTCAAAAGGCTACACCAGAAACCGAGGCCAGCTGCCTCCTCTAGTGTGAGTCTCAGCAAGGAGCATCTGACTCGCTTAGGATATACCTAGATGTGGCTTGGGTGGAGCCGTGAGTTAGGGTAGGCGGGGTTCCAGGGAATCCTCTGGGCGGAGTGACCTCTGTTATCCAGTTTGATGACGTCACAGCTATGGCGGTGCTGTGTCTGGTGCAATGGTAGAGGGGAGATCTCAACAGGGAACAATGGATACCGCTGGCACTTCTGTATCGTTGGAGTCTCGCCTAGGCCCTCATTCTGACAATGTCTCCCTGTAAATCTCTGGTGCCCCCTGTGCGCAGCCAAATTGGCACTGGTGCTCAGAGTGAGCAGGTCCATCACCGCGAAAATTCGCTCATGGACGCGGCCCCTTTAAGAGGCGTCTGCTGCTGCCACAGCCGCTGCCGCAGCCACAGCTGCTGCCATTGCCACTGCTGCAGCCTCCGTCTCACTCAGCCACTCGAGACCGGGAATCCCCGCATCCTTGCCCCGTCCTACCTTCTGCTGTTACAGGGTGATTTCTTGGATTTCTCCCTAGTTGTATAGCTTGTTCATCCCAGGTGATTCTTCTTTGCTGCTGCTCCTTGTTTCCGTCACAACTTTGATTTGGTCGCCAGAGGGATGAACAGAGCCTCTATCATCTACGCCATTTTATTTTCCGAGATATTTCTTGTTTCTTGAGGTAGGCCCAGAGAGCTATGAATTTCCCTCTTAGGACTGCTTTTGCTGTGTCCCATAGATTTGGGGGTTATTTTGTTTTCATTTGTCTCAAGGTATCGTTTGACTTCTTCCTCGAACTCATTGTTTAGCAGCATGTTATTTAGCCTCCATGTGTTTGTATGTTTTCAGTTTTTTCCTCATAATTCTACTTTCATGTCATTGTGGTTGGAGAAGACACTTGATATGATTTCAGTCTTCTTAAATTTATTGAGACTTGCTTTGTGGTCTCACATGTGGTCTGTCTTGGAAAATGTTTCATGTGCAATGAAAAGAATGTATATTCTGCTGCTTTGGGGTATAATGCTCTAAAAGTATCAATTAAATTTATCTGGTCTAATTTATCAATTAAGGCCGCTGTTTCCTTCTTGATTTTGTCTGGAAGATCTATCCATTGATGTCAGTAGGCTGTAATGTCCCCTATTATGACTGTATTACTGTCCATCTCTTCCTTTATGATTGTTAGTATTTGTTTTTACGTATTTAGGTGCTGCGCTTTTGGGAGCAAAAATGTTTACAAGGGTTATATCCTCTTGGTGGATTGATCCCTTTATCATTATGAAATCTGTATGTCTTTTATAATAGCCTGTTTTAAAGTCTATTTTGTCTTATATAAGTATTGCTACCCTAAGCTTTTTCGTTTGTTTCTGTTCGCATGAAATAAAATTTTCCATCTTTTTCCTTTCAGTCTTTGTGTGTCTTTCAATCTGAAGTGGGTTGACAGCACATGTGTTGGTCTTGTTTTCTTATCCATTCAGCTACCTTGTATCTTTTGATTGGAGCATTTAATCCATTTACATTTAAAGTGATTATTAACAGTTACATAGTTATTGACATATTATTATTCGTATTTGTGTTCTCTTTTCCTTCCTACTTCTTAAAGAAGTCCCTTTAAAATTTCTTGAAATACTGGTTTGGTGGTTTTAAATTCCTTTAGCTTTTCTTGCTTGGGAAGCTCTTTATCTCTCTCCTTTGATTCTAAATGATAGCCTTGCGGGATAGACTAATCTTGGTTATAGGTTCTTACTTTTTGTCACTTTTAATGTTTTGTGCCAATCCCTTCTGGCCTCAAAGCTTCTGTTGAGAAATCAATTGACATTCTTTTGGGATCTCCTTTATAGGTAACTAACTGCTTTTCTCTTGCTGTTTTTAAGATTCTCTCTTTGTCTTTAATCTTTGCCATTTTAATTATGATGTGTCTTGGTGTGGGCCTCTTAGGGGTTCATCTCGTTTGGACTCTCTGCTCTTCCTGGACTTGTATGTCTGTTTCCTTTGCCAAGCTAGGGAAATTTTCAGTCATTATTTTTTCAGAGAGATTCTCAAGCCCTTGCTGTCCTCTTCTTCTAGTATCTCTGTCATGCAAATGTTATGCTTGATATTGTCTTAGAAAGAGCCTCTGTTGGTGGGTGAGTTGAGTGGGGCAGGGTCTCAGGGAGTCATCAGGGTGGGGTGAAAGGTGTTCACTAGACTAATGCAGATTCAGATTTGGCCAGTGGTGGGAGAGCTCAACACAGGAAAGTTGGCATTCACTTGTCAGCTGTGTGAGAGGAAGGCTCAACACAGGGACAGTGTTGTCTGTCTACCCAGCCCTTACCCTGAAGTCATACCCTTCAGTTTCTCCACTATGTCTCTGGTGCCTTCCAAGCTGCTGTCTCTCCACTGGAGCCTAGGGTGAGTGCTGGAGAGTGAGTGAGTCTGTGCAGGGTCCCTTTAAGAGGATGCCTGGGTTTCCAGCAGCCTTCTGTCTAGCCAGATGGATGGAATGCCTGCTGATTTTCACAGCCAGATGTTGTGGGAGCTCTTCTTCCTGGCACTGGTGCTCCAGACTGGGGAGCCTGGTGTGGGGTTGGGACCCCTTGCTTTTTAGGAGGGACCTCTGCTACTGCAGTATCTTTCCAGATTCACAACCACCATATGTGGATGTTAGTCCAGCCCATTTTGCGACTCCACTCCTATTACCAGTCTCAGCATGAAGGCATCTTAATATACTTAGTTATAGGATTTCTGTTCAGCATGTCTTCAGATGATTCTCCAGGTTGATTGTCTTATAATTCAGTTGTAATTTTGATGTGGTCATGGAGATATCGAGCCCATTGTTTATCTACTCTGCCATCTTGACTGGAACCTCAGAATTTTTTTCATTTTTATGGCTAAATAATATTCCATTGTATGTATATACCACATTTTATCCATTTCTCTTCTGATGGACACTTGAGTTGCTTCCACCTTTTGGGTATTGTGAATAATGCTGCTGTGAACATAGGTGTAGAAATATCTCTTTGAGCCCCTGCTTTCAATTCTTTTGGGTATATATACCCAGAAGTTGAATTGCTGGATCATGTAGTAATTCTCTTTAATTTTTAATGAATTGCCATACTATTTTCTATAGTAACTGCCCCATTTTACATTCCCACCAACAGTGCACAAGAGTTCCAATTTCTCCACATCTTCGACAATTGTCGTTTTGTGTATCTCATTGTGATTTTGATTTGTATTTCCCTAATGATTACTGATGTTGAGCATCTGAGCATCTTTTCATGTGCTCGTTGGCACATGAATTTTTATTATGTTACTTAGAATCAGATTCATACCTACACAGGTTGAGGGTGAGCTCAGGAGTTCATAAGCTTTATGGGGTGACTTTCCTGAGGACAGAAGGGGAAGGAAGAAAACAGTCGTGTTTGGCTTGCCCACTTGGAGGCGGGGCTCCATTGAATAGGGAGGAAGGTTCCCCCAGGATTTTTACTTTGGAGGCTTTTCATTCTCAGACTCTCTTGCTGCTGCTGTTGCACTCACTACAGAAGACCCAGGGACTGAGACAGGAGAGTTTGAAGGGAAAGGAGAGGAGGGAAAAAATACTCCAGGGATTTCCCCCACTTTCTCTGAGCTTTAAGAGTTCTCTTTTTTGGCCTTGAGCCAGAGCTAGAGGGTTTTTCCTCTGTCTCTCTCTGCCTGCACCATAATAACTCACTTCTGGGTTTTGGGTTGTGCTGAATTCGGGCTGAGTGGATACTAGAAGGAAAACATGGTAAACTCGCAGCAAATCTGATAATACTTTGAATTCCGGTGTTCTTCCTGGATCCACCTGTAATATTCGCTCTTCAGAGTCTTCAAATAGCTGTTCATGCGTTCTGTAGAATGCACTTACAGTTCAGTGGAAGATAAAGGGAGGTATGTGTTTACTCTGTTACCAAACTGGAGGTCTTCCCACAATTCTTGTTTTAATATTTTATTTTGATATAATTTTAGATTTACAGGAAGTTATAAAAAGAGGACAGAGTAGTTCTGTGTTCCTTGTACCCCATGTCCCCTAATGGTTACATCTCACGTAGCTGTAGCACAATACCCAAACCAGCAAATTAACATAATGCCAACTTTTTATTATGACACATTTCAAATGTACAAGAATGTTGAAAGAATAGTACATTGAACATCTGTATATCTCCCACTGATAATTCAATAACTTTAACATTTTGCCTTACTTGTTTTATGTTTCTAACGTGTGTATTTTTTTCTGTGAACCACTTGAAAATTGCAGACATTATGATATATCCCTAAATACGTAAGCATGCATCTTCTAAGATAAAAGACATTATACTTCAATAAACATTTATTTAATAAAAGCATATTATTTTCTATATAACTTCAATGCCAGTATCATACCTAAGAATATTAACAACATGAATTTTTTGGACAGTAGTCTAGGGCTTTTGTTTTGAAGTATGTTACCAATTCTCGAAGGCTTATTTAAACTGTTATTCAGGGAGATGGCCCTCCCGATGATATACTCTTGGTGATTATTTGGGTCTGCGTGTAATTTAGAGCCCAGGGAACTCCCTGATTTTATATTCTTATCCTCTCTCATTCTCTCCTCAGTTCAGTTTTCCCTCAGACTTCCTACCAGTCCTCTGAGCAGCTACTCATTACAGTAGTCCATATCAGGGGATTATACATGAGTCTGGAAGTAGGCAGTTGCTCATGTTGCTTCAGTGGCTCAACCAGTGTTGGGGCTCATATCTTTGTGATTTGATTGGCTTTCATGGTCCTAAGATATCTGATACATCTCCAGCCTTCCACCCACGTTTAACAATGACGACAAAAGGTTCAGGCCAAGCAAAAGCTTTCCTATTAGTGCTTCTAACAAGTCACTTTGAATGTCTCATGAGCTAAAGTTAGGTTATATGGTCACCTCTAACTGTAGTTAGCTTTTCAGCCTCTATAATGAGAGGCAAGGAGGGAGAACGGCTTTTTGGGTAGCAAGTTAACAGAATCTGTCAAAATTATGTGATTGCATTCATTTTACTTCAAAAATGTATTCATTTTACTTTCCTACAATGTTCAGCATATAGGTGCTTTATGATTACATAGTAACCTCTCACTGGGTACTGCGGGAAACAAAATGAATTTTAAATTTAGTTGTGAAAGTGAACTTTTGGTTATGAAAGCTGAAACTTGGCTTGAATTTTGGGACCTTAGTATAAATGGTATTGTGCTATGAATCTCAATTTTTTTCTGCTCAACACTGTTTTAAGATTTAAACATAAGCATAAATCTAATTTATAACTACTGACTGTTGTATAATATTCCATTGTATATTTCTACATTTTATTTATGCATTTCTCTAATAATGGATTTCTGTGTGTGGCTTGGAAACTACTAATACAAGTAGTACTGCTGTAAACTTCCTTATACATGTACTCTATTGCTTTGTGCAAAGGTTTCTCTGTAGTATATCTGAGGAAAGGCATTGCTGACTTATGGTCCATATACATACTTAATTTCACTAAATATTGCCAGATTGTTTTCCAGAATGGTTGCCTCATTTATACTCCCACCAGCAGTGTATTAAGGTTTCCATGTCCTTAAATCTTCACCAGTATTTGCTCTTATCCATCTGTTTAGTCTTTTCAATCTGATGGGTATAAAGTAGTATTTTGTTTTAATTGGCATTTCTGTGATTGAGAGTGAGGTTGGGTATCTCTTTATTTACTTGATACCATTTGGGTTTCCCCTGCATATTGACTAAAAAATTACCCAGATAATACATATTTATTGTAGATGTCTTTGGAGATACAAATAGGCAAATATAAAAAGATCATCTAATACCCCCAATTCAGAGGTAATTGCTACTAACTTTGGCTATATTTTTTTGGTATTTAAATATTCGTACACATACAAATTCATATAAACATAACACAAATGTGTATTTTTATTTATTAATAGGATCATATACACAGTTTTGTCACTTACATTTTTCATTTCACAATAATTTATGGCCATTTTCCCATGCTGTTGGAAAATTTTCTACATCACTTTGTAATAGGTATATATCATTACATTTTATGGACTTAAGTTATTTAATCTTTTATGGGACATTTATGCTATTTTTGTTTTTTCTCTCATTAACAGTACTTTGGTGAACTGTTAATCAAGCCTGCATTTTAATTAAACAAAGCTATAGGGATTATGTTCTTGTTCCTTTTGTGAAACTGGGTTTATAGCAAGTTGCAGGCTGTCTATTTTCTCCTTGGATTCTAGGGCAGGTATTAATGCTTCATTTTATAAAGATGACGTCTAGCTCTTGATGTTCCAGGGCTGGAATGCAAAGATTTTTCTAGTTGGGCCTTATCCTTCTCTTTTTTCCACTTTGGCATGGCCAGGTTAGCTTAGAAGGATAGTGCAAGAGTGGACTTGAGCCTGCGTGTAAATGTCACTGTCCCCTCCGATAGAAGGGATGCTAAACTGCAACTGTAAAGAACTCTAAATTGATGATTTCATTTTAGTTTTCAAAATGTTAATAGCTTTTTATAATAAAAATAAGAATGTTCATTGAAAAACGTTTGAAATAGGGAAAACCATAATGAAAATAAAATTCCCATAATCCTTCTACTCAAAGAAAGATAACTGCTGTTACTATTTACATACTTTACCTTATATACTTTCAGATGCTTTTCTAGGCGGTGTGCCTTGGCTCACCAGAGCCAATAATTAAGGAATTATGCAAGCCCAAATCATTGGTAACTTGATATTGGCTATGGTGGCAGCAGTTACACCATGGAAATTGGCAAATGCCACAAGTCAGGGCTTCCCCCTCTGTGCCTAGTTCCATCCACAACCAATTATTAGCATGCTACTGCATATATACATTATATCAATAAATAGAGATCTACTTTTTTAATGGCTTCATAGAAGTCCATTGTATAGATCAGTGGTTCTCAATGTGGTCCTTGGACCAGCAGGATCATTGTTAGCTGGGAATTTGTTAGAAATGCTAATTATTGGCCTCTACCCAGACCTGCAAAATCAGAAACTCCTCTATTGGGGCCCAGCAGTCTGCGTCTTACAAGCACTTTAGGTGATTCTGATGCATGCTAAAGCTTGAGAACCACTGGTGTAGATGTTCCATAAATTATCTGATTAGTCTGATGATTTCTATATGATAGATTTCTAGGTGTATGTTCATTTAAGTCTTTAGATGCGTATTGCCAAATTCTGTTCTAAAAAGGCTGTACAAGTTTTCATTCTCACTTGAAGTCTACATCAATTTCATTTTAGGTTCTCTTTCCATATAGAACAAAACAGCTATGTTAAAGATCTTCTCTTTTAGCTGTGTCTGTATCTATTTATCCATCTTAAAACTCAATTCAGTTTTATTATCTTCAACAATAAAGTACTTTAATATTATTCACACTTTTAAGAAGAGGACAATTAAAACGGAGGACGATGCTTTTGTCTGCAGAACACATCTAGCATAATGTGTGTCTATGCCTGAGTACCTACCATTAATACCTGTGTGAATAATTAGACCATGACTCTTTCCTTACCTCTGACTCGAGACACCACTTTAAAATGGATTAAGACCTGCTTTTTGTGAAAGTTGCTAGTAATGGTGCCAAGCTGTTAGAAGTTGGTGGTGGCAAGGAGGAGGCAGAGGTGGGGGCAGGGTGGGTGGGAAGGGGATTCCAGCAAGAATTTGTGACTTTTCTTGGCTTATTTAGATAATAAACTATAAGTGCTTTATCTTAAAGACTTAGATTAGGAGACAGAATTTACAAGTATTGATGAAAAGAAGGATAATTTAGATAAATTTGCCACATTTTATTGGCCCTGATAGTTGACATCAATATTTCTCATTTTGAACTTTTATTAAAGAGCAGTTGCAAACACTAAAATTGGCCTTTATCCCAACCTTCATCCTTAAGTGGCTTTTTTTTCTAGAATGATTACTTTGGACTCGAACAATTTTATGATGGCATTAATAGAGTCTGCCAAATTGCCAAGCTTCCAGATTTATACAACCACAGAAATAATTTGATTATTTAGTAATTTAATGCCTTAATTAAGCATTTAATAATTTTATTCTTATTGATATCTCCAAAGTTCTTGACCCAAACAGTTCTCAGAGATACTGCTCTTGAAAGAAATGATGAACATGGGAGTTGAAGTGATAACCCTCTTATTCTCTGATGTTTTATCTTACCTTCCACTACAGTGCGGTAGCTTGGATAGCTACCTGAGCCTTAGTCAAGTCACCTAATTACTTTGTGCCTCCGTTTTCTTACCTGCAAAATTTGAGTTACCAACACTCATCTCACAAGATTGTTACCAGGATTAATGCAATATGATATGTAATGTGCATAGCACAGTTCTCATAGGCACTTAGTAATTGATAGATTCCTTTTAATTTTTCTTAATATAAAAGTGTTCTTCATAGGTCTCATCTTTGCTATTTCCTCTCCTTACACCAATAGTTCTTAACTCTTTTTGGGGTCTTATCCTCCTTTCAGAATCTGACATAAGTAATGATCTCTCTTACCAGAAGAATGCACATGTTTATTAAACTTTACCTGCAGTTTTGGAACTTTATAGACCCCCACCCTGAAGCTCATCTGAACCAGGTTAAGGATCTTTGCAGAACATCTTCTTGGCAGACTATCCAGTTTCCTGGCATCGTTGTCATCTCAGTGTAGATGGCTCCTAAACCTGGTTCTCTGCCTTGTGAACCTGTTGGACATATTTATCAGGGTATCTTTATGTAATAGAGACTTAATAAGGGAATGGAGGGACAAATCATATTTTAATTATTGATATTATAGACTAAATAAATTTTATGACAGTGTGTGGCTAGACTTAGAGAGCTGCGCTCACTGTAAACTACAGCTAATAAAGCTAAGCGAGGTTGGATATTAAGGCACAACTGTCTAATTTCCTGTGGTATCCATTGAAGCTTACTTGTAAACTTGTGGAAAGGGTTTTGGTCTGATATTCCAGCTCGGAAATTAGTTTCCAAGAAACCACCAAATGTGGTAACTTCTTTCAGATTACGGGTTATAACCAAAATGTTCATTGTTTCACTTTGTTAGTGTTGTCATGGCTTGTGTGTGTTATTAGAACTTCGTGCCTTCATCTCTTCCACTCCTCTTTTCCACAGTTTTAGTTAGGACTCTAATAGTTGCAGAGACAGAAACCCAGTTTACGGGGGAGAAAGAGTTATTGGCTCAAGTAACTGAATAATCCTAATTTCTGATTTAGCAGAGATTAGGGGCTCAAATGACTGTCAGGGGCTCTTAGTTTTATTTCTTAGTTCTCAACTCTGTTTTTCTTTGCCTCTTTGCCTTCTACCACAAGTAGCTTTCTTCAAGTAGTCAGGGAAGATGGCTGCAAGTACCTCCAGTTTACATTGGTTTTATATTTGCCATCTAAGAGAAAGAGAGGTAATCTTCCTCCTAGCATCAGAAAAAAAAAAAATTCCTGAGGAAGACTGGACTTGATTGCTTACCTATATAAGTGATTCTCAAACCGTGGTCCCTGGACCAGTAATATCAGCATCATCTGGGAACTTGTTAGCAATGTAAATTCTGATGGCTCTTCCCTGACCTAATGAATCAAACTTTTGGGGTAGGACCCAGCAATCTGTACCTTAACAAGCCTTCCGGATGATTCTGATGTATGCTAAAGCTTGAGAACCACTGATCGATATCATGTGTTCACAGCTGTCTGAAACAGAAGAGAGAAGGAATTTTCGCCATTGAAATAGTGGTTTTATTATGGTCCCTAACAAGCACAACTGGAAATTTATTTTTAAATTTAAATTTCTGCAAGATTATTATCTTTGTCGTTCATTTCAAGCACTTCAGTTCTCTTTAGGGAGATGAGTTTCTCTAAATTTTTAATGACACTGTCATCAGGAAAAAAGGAAAGCAAAGTAGCATTTTTTGGTGCCGTCTATATACCACTCAGGCCAAATATGTTTATACTTGGGGCTTTAATCCTTCACACAATGCTATAAAATTGTTCATAATATTGTGTCCCTATTGTTGCTGAAAGAGGTTTTAAAAGTTGCCTAAGGTAGTGTATCTGATACGCAAAAAAGTCAAATTTGAATGTAGACATTCCACAAGCATTTTTTACAGGGCCTACTGTGCGCTGGGACCTGTTGTAAGTATTGAGGACAATAATGATTAAGATCTAGCTTTTGTCCACAAGGAACTCAGTCTTATAAGGAAGACAGACAGTACCGAGTAATGACTCTTAATACAAAGCTATCCAAAGAGTGTTTTGGGGAACAGTGGAGGGAGCATCTGACTTTGCTTGGAGGATTGGGGAAGGCTTCAAAGAAGGATATGATCTTTGATGTTTAAATAGATAAGATTTTAAAAATTCCTTTGATAAACACAACAATCTCATTCTGCTTTCATGTTTAACGAAATTTCAAAATAAATTAATTACGGTTTCTAAAAGCAAATCAAAGCAATGATAACTTTAGAATGTTTTTTTCAAACTACATTTGTCCTCTATCCCAATATTCTAATGTGTTCTCAAAGGAGGGCTTGTTTTAGCACTTGATAATTTAAAAGCTCCATTGTATGTGGTTTAGATGTATCATAATTTATTCAGCCAGTTTTCATTTTCTTATATTTAAGTTTACAGTTTTTTTCTAGTATAAATGGTGCTACAGTGTACATTTTTTATATTCATCTTTGTATATTTGTGTTATGCCCTTAGTATAGTTCTGAGAAATAGAAATGCTGGACCAATGTTTTTATTATGGATTTATATTTCTTCCTTTGGCATCTGTCATTGTTTTTTGTCCTTTGTTTTTAAAATGCTCTTTACATATTATGTCTTCATAACACGGATTATAAGGATTTTTGTTACATTTGTTTTCATTTTTGTTGATAAGTAGATAAAACATAGGTTAATTTTCGGTGGTCTTTTGGCATGTAATCCTGTAAAGTATTTTAAGCAGTGACTATTTAATCATATGATTTTAAAGTTGTTTTCATCATGTACATATTTCCCTACCCATGACATAAGAATAGTACTAACTTTATGCTGTCGCCCACCTTATTAAGTAAAAAGAGAAGATATGTATAAAATGGAGGCCAGAGACATTATATGACTTATTTAAAGTCATATACTTTGAAATTGGCAGTCAGGTTTTTAGCACAGGTCTTCTGACTTAAAGTTCCATATGCTATTGCAGTTTTTCAGCCCTATTGGAGATATGACGTAGAGAGCAAAAAGATCAAAAGAACTGTAGAACAGAAAATAAATATGTGACACCAAACACTGTGTCAGTTTTTGCCATCATATCGTAGTCTTAAAAACAACAATAACAAAAAACATGGGATAGGGAATTTCACTCCCTATCCCAAACAAGTTAATAGCAGAGATTAGGATGGAATTTTAAATGTATGAAAGAATGGATTCTGAGATGGATAGGAGAATACTGATAATAAAAGAGAAAATTATAGAAATGATAATATAGAGCTAGAACTGTTTTCATAGATAATACTAGGATATTGGAGGATACAAGCAGAAATGGAAATACTAGAGAATAGAAATAATGTTAGTTCAGTGGCTTTTTGTCTCTAAGCAAGCTTTTTTCATCCTTAATATAGTTTTCTTATGGTGATTTTTTTTTTTTTTTTTTTTTTTGGTGAGGCAACCCTTGGTTGACCTCGTAGATTGCAAGGACCTTGTCAGTTTACAATCTCTTATTTATTTATTTATTATTTTTTACGCCTATAGCACCTGTCCTTCTTAAGTGGTCTCCCATACAAGTACTAACCAGGCCTGACCCTGCTTAGCTTCTGAGATCAGATGGGATCGGGCTTGTTCAGGGTGGCATGGCTGTAGATGGATGGAGCTGACTTTAGACACACATACACACACCCCACCCAGAGTTTTAAGTCTTATTAATGGGCTATTATTAGCTTACTAGAGTGATTCCAGAATGATTCCAGGGTTCACAAAGGTATCCTAGTCATCTTGGGGACTTTTCAGACACAGCTAAATTCCGGAAATTAAGTTAGAGTCAAACGAATGGATATATGTTAGATGGGCCATGTAGCAAATTAGCTACTTTGTTATCTTCAATTGCTTTATGTATAAATGAAAAAAACCCTCATATCTTTTGATGGTTTTGTTGGTCTTGAAAATGGTCTCTATCTCAATTGCTTACTACATTCAGCTGACTTTATGACATTTTGTCAAGGAATAAGTACATTCAAAAACAGAATATAATGTAAGATGAGAACTTATTACTTGGTCACAGTGATGGGAATTTTTTTTTCTATGTAGATAGCCATTGTCTATTCTGACATTCAGATACAAATTTTTTACTCATTTAAATTTGATTTTATCTACTTTTAACTTCTGGCAGTAGCAAAGAGAGTGGCTAGCTTCTTGGATGAGAGAACCCCTCCCCCCCGCCCCCACCTTTTTTTTTTAAGAAAATAAAGTATTGGAGGGAATTTCTTTCAGTTATTAAGGTGAACATGAATGAGTTTCTGGCTTTTTTCTGGAATTTATATTATATTTGGAATTTTCAAAATTTTTAAATATTTTGCTTCTGTGCAGTATAGTAAAGCAAATGTCAGCTTATTTTATAGCAATGTGAATATTGGTTACAGTGAATTATTTTTTCATGTAATTTGTTCCTAGTGAGTTTAAGTATGTTTTATAACCACATAAACTAGTGATCTGGCTTGTAAGATGTAACATTTTTCTTCCAGGATTTGTGAAAATTCTTGGAATTTTGTGGAAAACAAATTCAGTAAATATAGTTGTTTCACTCTTTTATTTGAACCACTATTCTTAGTAGGGGATATTAATCTTGCCCTTGAAGGAACTTTTGATCTGATGTAAAGTAAATTAACTGATTGAATGTGTACCTGTCAAGTTTCTTCTTTAATATTTGATTTACAAATTATTAAAATGTAAAACTGAATTCTCAGACCCACAATAGAGAGACAATACTGATATTTTAAAGAAATAAGAATAACTTAATTATGTATATCATTTATTCTAATAAATTTTACCAAATTTGCTTTCTGCCATAATAATCATTAAAAGTTTTAAGTTATATCTGACTTAAAAAAAAAAATTTTCCTCACAAGGAAGTTATATCTTACAAGGGAGAGGTTTTCCAGAATTTTTGTTTTAATGGTAAGGTTTCTTCTATTAGAGTTCTTACTAACAAAACATCTGATAGATTGAATGTCTGTTATTACCTTTTTTTTAACTATATAATCTCAATGATTAGAATTGGGCCGAGCACATATCAGAGTTCCAACAAAATCTTTGTGGGTCACTAGATGCTGATGACCTTTAAAATCTTTAGATTTCACTATATAGAACAAATTTTGAATTGGAATTTTCTTTATTTCTGTTTCGTTTTTTCTGTCAGTTTCCTGGTAGTATTCAGTTAAGGCTCAGGGATTTTCTTCTAGAGATCAAGCAGCCTGTTCTTCCCTTAGGAGAGTTATTCAAAGTCTTCTTTTATTTTGTGGTATGTGCTTACCAGGCAGAGTAGCCACTGTATTCTAGTAAGAAAATCTATTGCCAAAACACCCACTAGAGCAGAAAACTGACCTACTTAATGCTGACAAGTTAAAAAAAAAAATTCTGTGGGATTGTACTAGCATTGGATCAAATACTTCCTTCTCTTGGGATGGGGATAGAGAAGAGGATAAGGAAGAATAGTGAACTGCTACAGGGGGAGTGAGTAATACAGTAAATGAATATTTAATTACCTGAAATGATTTGATTAAAAGCTGTTCATTTAGTACAATTTGAAGGCCTCCAAAATTCAGCAGTTCTTAAATCACTTTCAACTTAAAAAAAAAGGCATAGGAAATTTCTAAGGCTTTCATGCTAATAATCTACAAAAGCCCTTTAGATAAGGTTTTTAGCTAGTATTTCATGAATAATTGTTTTTTTTGGCAGAATATGGTAAATTTATTTTAAAATTTTTTCCAGTTTATTTTATCAGTATAGTACATTTTAGAATTTATAAATATTGAAATGAATGTTTGGAATATTTATTTGTAGCAAGTGACTATAGGCCTTAACTATCAAACTCTTCGTTCCCACTGTTAATATAATTTCACTACTCTCAGTATCACTAGCATCTAAATTTTAGGGCTATGCCGTCCATTACAGAAGTTATTACTAGCCATATATGACTATTTAAATTTAAATTAATTAAAACCAAATAAAATAGAAACTCTAACCACATTTCAAGTGCTTACTAGCCAAAAGTGACTAGTTGCTACCATATTGGATAGCACAAATACAGAACATTTTCATTATTGCAGACAGTTCTGTTGAGTAGGATTATTCTAAAGGCTGCCTCATTCTGTCGTGCTCTACTTCAGGAGGTCCCAACCTTGGCACTGTTGACATTTTGGGCTGGATCATTTTTTGTTGTAGAGGCCTTGCAGGATGTTTAGCAGCATCTCTGGCCTCTACCCACTAGATGCCAGTAGCATCCACCCAGTTGTGACAACCAAAAATGTCTTCAGACATTGCTATATGTCCTCTGGGGAGCAACGTCAACTTTGAGAACCACTAATATACTTTTATATGTTCTGTATCAGCTAGTTTTTGTTTCATAAAAAGCTTAGTGACTTAAATCATTTACTAGTTCATGAGTTTGTGGATTGACAGTTTGGTTTGGCTGTATTGATCTCTGCGACTATTGATGGCTTTTGGAAGAATAGCTTGGCTCATACGTTGGTTGGCAGGCTCTGACCAGGGTAAAAGTAGGGAATTTATTTTCCATGTGGCCTTTCCAGCTGGCAGATTTAGTCATCTGGTGGCTCAAAGTTCTAAGAGTAGCGAGAGAGGACAAATTCCAACGTGCAAGCACTTTTCTAGTCCTTGGTGACATTTTCCAATGTCCTGTTGGCCAAAGCAAGTCACATGGCCAAGCCCTAATTCAAGAGGTAGAGAAATAGATTCCACCTCTTGATAGGAGGAGTAGCAAAGTCACATTGTAAAGGCGTGTGCATAAGGAATGGGAGGAATTATTATGGCCATTATTACTCACAGTGTACTGCTGTTATTTTCTGGACAATACAAGGAACTTATAGCTCTTTCATTCCACTTAACAGTCCCTTTTTATTTTCTTTTTTGCTTTGCTTTAATTTTATTATTATTTTAGTTATTTAATTTTACTCACATATTTCCTCTTCGTAGTAGTCATGATTCTTGTGTTACACTTCCATTCGAGATTATTTTCTTCATAGATAATTCTTTTTAATGTGAATCTACTGGTAGTGAATGTTCTGTTTTTGTCTGAAAGCACTTTTTATTTTGTCCTTATTTTTGAAGGATATTTTTAGTGGCATAGAAATGGAGGTTGGCATTTATTTTCTTTCATCCCGTTGTCTTCTGATTCCTTTGTTTTTGTTAGAGAAGCCATGTTTTTGGTTTTCATCAGCTTTCAATAATACCTCTAGGTGGTTTTCTTCATATTTAAGATGCTTGAGTTCCATAGACCTTCTTGAATCTGTTGCTTGATGTCTTTTGTCAGGTTTGGAATATTTCTTCTGATATTGCTTCTGCTCCACTCTTTCACTCACTCACTTCTGGGGTTCTAGATATCTGTACATTAGATCTTTCCCTGTATCCCTTGTTTTATGCGCTTTTCTGTATTTTTCTTTTTTCTGTTCTCCTGGGTGATATCTTTTGACCTGTTTTCTAGTTCATTTAGTGTTCAGTCTACTTTAACAAGCATCTATTTTATTATTAATTTCATATGTATTCTAGAATTTCACTTTAATTATTATTCATTTGTTTTTATAGATTCCAGTTTCTGGTGAAATTTTCACCTTGTCATCTATTTTCTTGAAAATATTAATCACAGTTATTTTAAAATCTCTGATAATTACAATATCTAGATCCCCTTTTTGTCTTTTTCTGTCATCTGCTTTTTCTCTTGGCTTTCATTCATTTGGTTCTGTCTCATAGCATTCCTGGTCGTTTAAAAAATCAGTATCAGACTAGAGGCTCTTGATGATGATATTGTTTTCTAGAAAGGATTTAATTTTTTTTCTGGTAGTAGATAAAAGTAGGAGCAGATGACCTTCATCCAATACATTCTTGAAATGACTCGAGTCTTTGTTTTAGGCTTCTTAAGGGCTGATTTAAAGCCAGTTTCCTTACTCCAAGAGTGTTGTCTTTCAGAGGTATCATATGAAATCCTGGGGTGTTTGCCAGGGCCTCTCTTTCTCGGCAGGCCTTGAATTTTTCTTTTGCTTAAACAGTGAGGCTACCAAAAGTTCTTCTTACCTTTTTTGCTTTAAAATAGGCACTTTGCTTGCTTGATTTTTGGTCTCTTGTCCCCAAACAGGTTAGGATTCAGTAAATATCCTGAAGGCAAAAGCAGAACAGGATGTCCAGACTCACTTTTCTGTGGTTGCCTTTTCTCTGGAACCTTAGCCCCTCAAATCCTGCCTGTCTTGATAAGCTCTGAACTCCATTCTGTCTGTGCAGCCCTGTGAGACTGCCAAAGCTCTAATCTGCAGCTAGTTGCCTCAGGAGGCGAGAGTGGTGGAGAATGTCAGGCTTAGCTCTTTATTTCTTTTTTTTGTGGTATTTTTGCTTCTCACATCCTGACTGCCTTCTGTGTGTGTGTCATTGTTTGTTTTGTTTGTTTTTAAATCTAGTTCTTATAGTTCTTGAATTGGTCTGATATAATCTATTCTTGTCATTTGTAATGGATGTCTCTATTTATTGAATCATTTATTAAACAATATTAATGACTTATAATAAACAATATTATAAATAATTTTAAGCATATATTAATCATTACAGTGAACTTGACATATGAGGATCCTGCTCTCATGAAGTTTATATTCTTCTATGGAAGAGAGGAAATAAGTACACATTTATTTATGTTGTGATAAACAAGTAAAAGAGAATTACAGGGTAGTATGAGCTTGTGATAGAGATTTAGTTTAGGTGAGAGGAGGTGGTCAAAGACAGCTACTACTTTGAGGAAGTGATTTGAGTAGAGCTCTGACAGATGAATAGAATTAATTTAGGGTGAATTAAGAGGTTATTAGAACTGTGGATTAGAAACCTTGAGGTAAAAAGAAAGATGGCAGGTTTAAGGCATCCAAGAAGGCCAATTTGGATGGCCTGATAGGCATGCATTAATTCTGCCAAGTTTTGTAAGCGTTACTAAGAATTTTCTTATTCTTTTTTCACTCTTTCTTCCAGTCATGTTCTGATCATTGGTCTGACTGTAATTCACCTTCTGTCTCAAGACAGAGTTACTTTTTTTTTTTGTCTAGTTATATATTCACTATGAATATATTAGATGCCTTTTGCATGCAAGGCTTTAAATTAGGTACTGAGGTTGATTAAAGACAACATGAGTCATTGGCTTTAGATTCAGACAAACCCGAGTTTAAATGCCAGCCTATACATTAGCTGTGTAATTTCGCATCACTTAATAACTCTGAACCTGAATTTCTCATATGTTAAATACTAATAATAGAAGTGATAATAGAAGGATTAAATTAGCTAATTGATAAATATGCTTAATAGAAGGTGGCCCTTTTTACTATTATACAACCATAAATCATGAACTCTCCTTTCAAGGTATCTAAGTTGTATGGCATATGACATACAGCAATAGTTATAATACACATAAAATATTATTTAATATTAATCATATTAAATGCTATAAGAAGTGAAATAAATGGTGATTCAGAGGGAGGAGATATTATATTCAGGCTTGGAGATTATGACTGTTTAATGATGAATATAATGGGTGTAAGACTTGGAGCTAGCCATTTTTTAAAAGTTAGACATATAACTATCATTCATAAACTTTTACATTTTATCAGGCTTATCACCCAAACTCCTGATTTGCCCCCTGCAACCTATCCCATCTCTGTCTTCCCTATCTCTGTAAGTGGCAGCTCCATTCTTGTGATTGCTCAGGCCAGTAACCTTAAGGTCATCTTTCACTCTTTACTTTATGCACATCCAGCTCATTAACAAAACCTGTCAGCTCCACTCTTAAGATATGATATATCTAGAATTCTGCCAGTTTAGAAAGGTCCTGGAAAATGACTGGATGATTTTAAATTTAATCATTTGGTGATTTCTCTTGCAACTGCTGCTCCAGATGTGGTCTCTAATGATGCTGAGGGCACACATAGAAAGTGGACTGTCTCTCTAACCTAACTTCACTGCTGTCACTGATCTAAGCCACTATCACCTCTCACCTGGACTAGTTTAATAACTTCCTAACTGGTTCCAGCTTTATGATTTGTTTACAGTAGGGTAGCCAAAATGATCCTTTAAAAATATGAATTTTATTATTCCTTTGCTCAGAACCCTTCAGTGGCAGTCATCTTATTAGGAATAGAAGCCCAAGTACTTGCAATATCCCATGAAACCCTATGAAGCTGTCTTTCTGACCTCATTTCCTGCCCTTCCTTCTCTTACGATGCTGTAGCCACATCACCTCCTTGCTTTTCCTCTAACACACTGAACATAGTTCTGCTTCAGGACCTTTGTACTTGCTGTGGAATCCTGTCTCCCATCTATCTACTTGGGCTGGCCCGCTCACTACTCAGTACTTTCAGATCTGTCTGCTCAAATGTAACTTAATGAGCAAAGCTGTCCCTTATGTAGCCTTTTCAGAATGGCTTTCTTCATTTATTAATTAATACGCACTTAAGGTTTCTCTATGTCTTTTCATGGCTTGATAGCTCATTTCTTTTTAGTGCTGAATAATATTCCATTCTTTGGCTATATCACAGTTTATCCATTCACCTACTGAAGGATATCTTGAAGTCTGATTTTTTTTCCTCTAGAATTGGTTAAATCTAGCAAGATAAGATTTAAAACACATTATGGTAAAGGTTGTTTTGAGAATCACTTTAATTTTGAATATAGAATACTTTCAAACTCAAGATAAAAATAACTATAAACAAATAATGAACCCTAGTCTGTAGGCTGATTTTTTGTAGTGATATGAATCGGCAATTTCGAAGCTATTTTCTATCTAGTCTAGGATTGAACAAATGAATAAGTGTATTGAGTATAATGGGAGCCAGGGTTTTCATTATTGGAGAAAGGAATTTTATATATGGAAAAGAAGGCTAGAATGAACTCTATGATGATGGATTTGAATTAGAGGTTATGAACTCATGATTTTTAATATTTATGTAAATGTAGAAAAATACGCATGTGTGCACGTATACACATATTCCCTATAGACATACATGCATATTTGTATGAATATGTATGGTGTACACATATGCTTACGTGTGTATGTATGTATATTCCAGCTTTGTTTGCTAAGAAGGCCTAGAAGCAATTACATCTTTGATAACAATAACACTCCTAACTCCCATATGTTTCTAAATGATTCTCCACTAAAAGGAAAGCAGAACTCCTTGAAGAAATGGCTGATCCCAGGAAGAATTAGATCAGGGAAAATACAAGAGGAGTCTGGAACATATTATTATTTTACAAAGTAAGAAGGTAATCAAAGAATGATGGGGCCATGTCAAAAGGAACAAGAACCTTTAGAGAAGCATCCAGTGGCCAAATAAATAATGATAGTTGTAGATTAAAACCCATTGAGAGAATAAGAATCTGTGGGTCTATACAAATATAAGTAAATGAATGAATGAATAAATAACTAAATGAGGGAGAAGGGAAAGTTCTTCCTTAAAATAGCAAATACAAATGTAGAACTGTTGAAGTTAGAAAATGACCAATTTGGAACAATTAAAATTGTACTTTCACACCAAAACTGTTGGGTGAGAGTTTGATGAGGAATATGATGTTTACACAGCCTCAAGATTTTTACTTGTTACAAAGAGAAGAACAGTAACTTCACAGTGGAGAACTTGACAGGTACTCCTTAACCAAATGATCAAAGTAAGGCACTGATAATAGGATCCACAAACTTCTTGCGACTTCTGATGTGATACAGTGAGAAAACCCAATGTTTGTGACATTCCTACAAAAAATGCATAGCCTGAATTTAAACACGTGAGACCATCAGACAAACCTACGTTGAGGGACATTCTACAAAATAACTGGTCTATATTCTTTAAAGATATCAGTCTTAAAAGACAGACTGAGGAACTGTTCCAGATGATAAGATTCTGAAGAGATATTACCAGCAAATGCAATGCATTATCCTGAATTGGGTTCTGGACTAAGGAAATCGGTAGCTTTAAAGGACATTTTAAAGACAGTTACTGTATTTGAATATGGACTGCAATTGTATAATAGAAATTTTAACATTGATACAATAATGGTTTGGTTAACTATACTGTGATTAAGTGAATGTTCATATTCCTAGGAAAATACATAGAAATACTGAGAACTAAAAAGGTACAGTGTCTGAAACTTATTATCACATGGTTCAGAAAAAAAAATGTATGAAAAAGAGAGAATGACAAAGTAAATGGAACAAGATGTGCATAATTGGTGGTATTTGCAAATTTTCTGTTATGTTATATAAAGATAAAAATTTACTTTAAAATTGCTAAATTAAAATCTTCATGTATCTGAGTTGTGATTGAACCAATTTGACCTTATTAGTTATTTATAAGATTCATTAAAAAAGGAAAAAAGTTATTCTCATCATTTAAAGAAAGTAAAGTAGTGGAGGAAATGCTGATCAAGTATAAAAATCCAAATTGTTAAGATACAGAGCAGAAGAACCTGAATTTTTTGTTTGGAGTTTATTGCCTAGTAACCTAGAACACTTCATGTCCTGTATTTATTTTCTTAAAAATTTATAAAGTGCATATTGTAAAAATTTCCTAAATATTTCATATATAAGTTTTCTGCAGAAATAGTGTTTTGTAGAAATTAAATGGTCTTTGATCCAGACGAACAGGACACTTATAAATTTACTAAGAAAATTTGAAGGCCATTTTCGCGATTATTTGTTAAAAAGAGATTTTTTGGGGAGGTGAGAGTTCATTCTTTATCAAATCTTTGAGATACAATGAACACAGTCTTTTTAATAATTATTTTTATGTAATATCATTTTAATAAATAATGTAATTCAATTATTAGACTGGCGACATTCATAAAAACTCACCTTGATAATAGTCTTGATGAGCCATTTAAAAAAATTATCCTGTAAGATTTTTGTAGAATATTATTACTATTTTTTCTTTTTAAGAAAGATTTTTATATTGGATTGCCAAAATCATCCCCTTCAAAGAAACACCTACCCTTAGCACATATAGATATATTACTGGTAAATGCAAGTATTGATAGGAATGTGGTTATTTTTAAATAATTTGAGATTCTAAAGACAGCAATAATGACAGTTTAAGTTGTTTTGACTAGTAAAATGCTACAGGTATGATAGGCATAATCCCTCTTCAGTGGAAACGATAGTTCTACCCTACTGCGAAGACGTGTCTGTTTCTTTCTGTTTTTGTCTTATAAAAATTGCTTTCTATCAATGCCAGGAATTGCTCCTTTATGACACAGCTCTTCCTGTTTGGGGCCCCTTGAATACTACTTAAAAAGGTTATGTGTGGAATGGGATTTGTGGGAGTAGTTGTGAACAAACAACAATGTCTTATCTGTTTGTCTCTCTATGTATATACAGTATTTCATATTTCAAAGATCCAGTAATCTACCTCTAGGCACTTGACTTTTATCTAGGGGAATTATTTGTTATGAATTAGAGGAGATTGTGATTCTATTTTAGTGTGTGGGTCTTATAGTTGCTGTGGTGACTTGGAGTGGTCAACTTTTTTATATCATTATAATAAAGTCCTGTTTTCTGGAGGAAATTGAGAACCTCCTCTTTTTGTTTTCTGTACCTGTGTTTTGTTTGGAGGTACCATATCAGTGTAATGTAGCAATAACTATGTTACTAACAACAATTTTGTGAGATGTTTATTATTCTCATTTTACAGATGAGGAAACTGAGGCTTGGTGAAGTTACGAAACTTGTCCAAAGTCACACAGCTTGTAAAGGGCACAACCAAGATTCAGAGACAGGTCTGTCCAACTTCAAAACTCTTAATCATGGCCATGAAATTTTGAAATAGCTGTGAAGTATCAACATATGATAAGTTGTGTTTATATTAATATTGCTTAACTGTTGTTTTAACACTTACTGATAATTTTCTTTAATGGTGAATTTTTTCATCCATAATAATTTTATGTATTTTTAAAATATTGTGAAAAGAAGTATAACATAGGAATTGAGGGGCTGGGGCTCTGAAGACAGACTACCTGAATATGAATCCCTCAGTTTAGTTTCTCCACTTACTTGTGTGACATTGGGGAAGTTACTTAACTTTTTTGTACCTCAGTTTTCCTATCTGTAAAATGGTGATAGTAATATTATCCACCTGATAGGCTTGTTGTGAAAATTAAATGATTTAATGTGTGCAAAGCACTTTCAACAGTGCATGGCACACAATAAGCATTCAATAAATTTTAACTTAGTATGCTCTAGCAACCGATAAAACATGATCATTATTTCTAATTCTGTATTAAGAAATTTGGATAAAGCCAAATTTAGGAGCAATATAAGAGAGCACAAAGCTTACATAAACAAAAATTAACTTTGAAGAAGTTAGATCTCCAGAAATTCATACATTTGATTGAGCTCAGATCTATTATAAAGCAAACTGGGCAGCTGCTTATAGGTCTTACATGTACAAGGGTATTATTTGTATAAGGACCATACATAGGCCACTGGGGATACTCTTTGAGCCCAGTATGAGCATTGTATTATGAATGTGTTTTGTCTATTTTCCTCTTGTAAATGTAATTTGTATTCAGAATAAATGTTTACATTTTTCAGTGGCTTTTAAGGAGATGATGTTTTGGCAGTGTTCACAGATAATTCCACGAACCCAAACCATATGTGTTACGTAAAATGTTGGTTACCATAACTTACATTGCAGGAGTGATTATCATAACTTACATTGTGGTGAATGTGCACACTTGTCTGACCTTTGAACCAGTGGGCCCACAGCACATTCAACTAGAACTCAGCCGTATGATGTCATGTGTTCTTAACTCATATTTGTTCATTGCTGCTGCCAGAATTCTGAAGTGCCATATCAACTATTACTACAATTTGGTAAAAGTATAATACCTGTAATTAGTGACTAATAAATATGTACCAGTTGCATAAATATCTGTAAATAAGAGTAATTTGTGTCAAGTTATGCAAAAATTCAAAAACTGTTATTAGGATATGAGGGCAACCTGGCTGTGACATCTGTCACCCCAATGATCTCAAAAGTTGACTTGGCTGATCTAGCTGGCTAGGCGGGTGTCCCTTTCCTCTCTCACCTCTCCATGTGCGCCCCTTCCACAGCTGCACACTGGGTCGAAGAGGACGACCTTCCTTGGTAGAGTTGAGGACCATTCTTTGGTTAAGGGTATATGAGTAGCTGTGCTCTCCTGCCAGAACTTCCAGACAGGCTCTCAAAAGCTGTTATTAAAAACTGGGACTTATCTATGGCCATGCCACCCTGAAGAAGCCCGATCCCGTCTGATCTCGGAAGATAAGCAGGGTCAAGCCTGGTTAGTACTTGGATGGAAGATCACCTAGGAAGACCAGGTGCTGTAGGCGTAAAAAATAAAATAAATAAATAAATAAGGATTGTAAGCTAACAAGGTCCTTGCAATCTATGGGGTCAGCCAAGGGTTGCCTCACCTAAAAAAAAAAAAAAAAAAATGGAACTTATCTTAATATATGAGCCCAGTGCCTCTGTAGCTTTTAGTTTATGCATGCATTTAATTCTCTTTATCATATTGAGCCTTTCTATCCTTAAACATGTTATATTTTGTTATTTAGATATTTTAAAATATCTTTCAGTAAACTGTTCTCCATAAAAATCTCTATTTTTCTCTTAAGTTTAATTATTAGATACTTTATTTCTTGTTACTCTTGTAAATAGTATATTTTTCTTTGTTTTCATTTCCATTTTCTATTTGCCGATAAAAGCTTTTTTGGTGTGTAGATTCGTGTTCATCCACCTTACTAAATTATTAAAGTGTTGTGAATGCAAATTGTCTTTCTTTCCAATGCTTACATCATTTCTTTTTCTTGCCTTACTAGTTAGAACTTCCAGTACAGTATTCAATACAAGTGTTAGTAGTGGACATTCTTATGTTGCACCTAGTTTTTAAAAGGAAGTGCACCTTAACGTTAAGAATAATGTTTGCCATAGATTTTTGATGGATACTCATAGGTTAAAGACATTTCTTTTACTAGTTAGCTAAGATTTTGTGTGTGTGTGTGAAGAATGAGTATTGAATATTGTCAGATGATTTTTTCTCATTATGAGATGATCATATAGTTATCCTCCCTTCTGACAATGTGGTGAATGACATTCATTGATTTTCTAATGTTGAATTACCCTTGCGTTTTTGGAATGAACTCAACTTAATCATAATGGTCTTTTCTTATACGCTTGGATTTAGTTTACTAGAATTTCACTTAGGATTTTCGCATCTATGTACACAGGTAAAATTGGCCTGTAATTTTTATTTTTTTATATTGCCCTTATTTGATTTTGGTATCCAGATGACGCCAACCTCAAAAACAATAATCTTTTTTTTTCCCCCTTCTGAAAGGATTTATATATGACTGGAATGATCTCTTTCTTTTAAGTTTGGTTGAACTTCTGTTCAACTATCTGAGCTTAGTATTTTGGGGGGACACATCTGGGCTTAGCATTTTTGGGGGAATGTATGTATTCAGTTTTCTACATGGTTTTATTTAGGATTTCTGTTTCTAGTTAGGTCAGTTTTTAGAAAGTTTTCTTTTTTTTCTTTTTTTAGGAATCCACCCATTTTGTCTGAGTTTTTAAAGTGTTTGGCATGAAGTTCAAAATATTCTTTTGTTATCTTTTAAATTTCCCTCTTTTTTATTCCCAATTTTTCGTGCCTTCTGTCTTTTTCCCTTCATCAGTCTTACTAGAGATTTTGTGGGTTTTTTTAGCCTTATCAAAAAATCAGTGCTTGACTTTGATTTCCTCTATTGTATATTTTCCCCTTAATTTCCAGCCTTTTCCCTTTCTGCATTTTTTAAATGAAAAGCAGACTCTAAAGTATAAGGACACTGGGTTATCTCCTATTTTCCAAGGACAAGATTTCAATAGGCCTTAGGAACAGCTGGAACCAGGGGCCTGTAGTGCTACTAGAACTCAACTTCTTCCTCTGACTTTATGAGTCTCGCTCTTTCTTGCTCGCTGTTAACTGGCTTTTCTACTCTTCAATCAACGTGACAGAAAACAGACAATGAGCCTCTGATATCCATTCCAACTTTATGTGCTCTTGAGTCCTCCAGGGACATCAGATTTTTCCATTTGGATAACTTTCTTACTGAAGATTGTTTTCTCTAAAATTCTTTTTAATGAGATTTTCTGTAGTAAACTTTTCTTTTTTTTTTTGGTCTGAAAGTCTGTCGCTCTCATTCTTGATAGATACTTCATTAGGTATAAAAGTATGGGTTGGCAGTTATTTTTTTAGCCATTGGAAGAAATAATTCCATTCTTGTCTGGTTTCCATTGCTGCTGTTGATAAATTCACTGCCTAATACTTGTTCATTTGAGTGAGTCCATTTTTTTTGACCTCTGGCTACTTTTGAGCTCTTTATTTTTTGGTTTTCTGAAGTTTCATATGTTGTCTCTAGGTATAGATTTCTTTTTATTTACCCTGCATGAGATTTTGACCATGAACTACTTATTTTTCCTAGAAGAAATATTTGTGGGTTTTCTATGAGGCCCAAGAAGGAAATAAATCGCTTCAAGGTGATTTACCTTTGTTCATTTTTCCCCAGATGCCTCAAGGTACTAGTTTGGTGACTAAAATTCATCATTTGAGGTGTTGAGCCACCCAAAAAGGATAATTTTGGGTTGCAAATATGTGTGTGGACCTGTTTGTCTTTTCAACCTCTTAGAAATCTTGTTCTCTACTGCAGTAGGAAGACAAATTTCCTTGTAGTCCTTTGGAGATAAGATGTGGGAATGGGTAGCCTGGATTTAATTCTGGTTTACTCTTTTCCACATAATGACACTTTCAGGTGGGTCCCAGCTTTATGGAGAAAGGGTCTCCTATTAGATTTTCCATGTTGGATAGATCTTGAACTTTGACTTCTCTCCCAAGAGATCATTAACACTGAAGCTCAACTTTGTGAGTTAGGCAGATGTCTACAGGACAAAAACAGTTTCATTATGCCACTTATCTCTTTGAGTTTCTGCTTTCTCATAGATTTTGATCTGGTTATTACTTTATCATCTTGCCAGCTTTTCAGTGCTTTTAATATTTTTTGAAGTAAAATTTTATCTATCACTTTTAGTTTTCAGTGGGAGAATTGGGTGAATAATCTAGCATTACTGTGTTACTAGAAGTAGTATTTTAATTGCTTTGGGTTTTTTTTTTTCTGATTCCATAGGATAGATGCTTAACTCACCAATTATTAGCCTTATTTTCTAATATAAACATTTAAAGCTATCCATTTATTACATTCATAATGGAGTATTTTCATTATTATTGACTATACATATTTAAGATTTTCAGTTTGCTATTATGATTTTCAGTTATGCTTGCCCTTAAGTTATAACGTATGATTCACAAGGCAATTAGGAGTTTTAAAATATGTAGATTTTCAAGATTTATCTTTTTGTTATATTTAACTCAACCAAGATTTTCAATTTGGATTACAGAGCAGGACTCACCTATGTGCTATATACAAGAGACACACCAAGTGATTTAGAAAAGCTAAAAGCAAAGGGGTAGGTAAAGATATACAAGGCAAAATGGAAACAAGAAGAAAGCAAGCGTTGCTCTGTGCCACTCTTTTTAGTGGCTTTTTCTCCCCTTCTTGATAACAGACTTTAATGAATAACCAATATTCCATCTCTCAGAGTTCTCAGGGTTCCTGGAGGACTGAATTTGTGTTAATAATAGAATGGTAATTTTCTTTTACTTTCTTCTCTTCCTCTTTTCCTCAAACCTTAACATCTTTGAAACAGAGACGCATCTCATACTGGGATGCCTCTTACTATTGATATTTGACAACTAACAAACAATAATAATTAACAATTAATTGGCAGCATTTTTTTCTTTCCTAGTGGAACATAAAATAATGGTGCATGTTGCAATCAATGCAACACATACACTTTAACATACATATAATGACTCTTTATCCCACCCCATCCCCTACTTGAAATGCCCCTTTTTTGGTTCTTCCATCCTATGTTTATGTCATTCAAGACTTTAAGGGAGGAAACATTCTTTATTTTCTCATCCTGGCTTCTCTTCTTCCAGCACTTAGTGCAATACTTTGTTGGAGACAAGGTTATGTTTAATTAACAATTAAGAGAAGTGTGTAGGTATAATGAATTATAGCACAGGCTGTGACATATTTATATAAGCGACCCTTTTTTTAGCTTCTTGATGAAGAGATTAATATCTACATTAGTTAAGATTATTTTAGATAGAATTTATTGGATGGCATGCATAGTCATTTGAAGATGTTCAAGAAGTTTAATCAATGAAATAAAAAAGTAATTACAAAATATTATGCAGGATGAAGGAAATGAGAAGAGTAGTACAATAAAGAATTACAGAAAAGAGTATTTAGAAAGACAGGGAAAAGAAGGCCTCATCAATGAGATGACATTTAGGTTGAGACTTAAGTATAAGTGAGAGACAGAAGTTGTTGAAGGGTCTGAGAGAAAAGCATTTCAGACAGAGAGAAACAGCAGGCCTGAAGTGGGAAAGAGCTCACAGTTAACTGAAAGGATCATGGTTAGTTGGAGAGAGTGCCACCTCCAGGAAAGAGGCAGGCTGGGGCCTTACCTTACTATGCAATATTTACCGAGCATCTATGATGTGCTGGGCACTGTTCCAACCACTTCTTGGGCAATATGAATTATTATGTCATACTAACTCCCTGAATGCTGAGAGTTTGGATTAATTTGAAGTTGCTTCGAAAGCCATGGAACTATATTATTCAGTGCCATGAGCCACTTTACATTTTTAAAGATTACACTGGCTACTTTCTACACAGTTGATCAGAGGGGGACAATAGAGGAAATAGAAACAAACACTAGTTGATGGCTTACACTAGTCCAGGTAAGAAACAAAGATGTCTTGGACCACGGTTCTGATGTTGGAGATGAAGAGCAGTGAACAAATTTAAGACATATTTTACAAGTCTTTGTTGATGGCTTGGATAAAGGGTCATGAGGGAAAGGAAGGGGTCAGATCAGAGAGGGTTAAAGAATTAAAGAGACGATGTGTATAATTTGTGAAATTGTCAGTAAAGGGGAGCAGAACTATGTTTGACTTTCTTATTTCTGTAATTTTTCCAGTGCATTTCTGTCTGTTTTAAATTCTTGGACCCAGATATATTTTTATTCTAGTCTGCCTCTCCAGATTCCAGCACCTTTTTCTCATCCCACACTTGACAGATGCTTAGAGGAGGAAAGTCGGTGTGAAAAGTAGGCTAGCATTCTCAGCAGTTCTGCCCTTTTGCATCAAGATGTTTCTTGCTAAATCAGTCCTTGCTATATCAGAGCAAAACCATTTTGTTCTATAAGTGAAGATTTAATTCTTGGAGGAACACCATCCTAATGAAAGTCTGTGTATACGTGTGTTGTGTGGGGTTAAGGGTGAAGGACATATGTATTTTTATTTGTTAAGTTTTAATGTACCTTAAAAGGTAAAGGTACGTATAGCCTAATTGCAAATTTCAGCTCACCAATTGTTTTCTCAATTGAAAGGCAAGTGATCAACTTAAAGGTAAAATTGGTTGTGTAACCAATCAGAAGAGATAGCTTTTTATGACTTGTATGTATTCTTAGGGCATTGCTGAATTTAAAGAGCCTATGGGGTATATGATGGCCTAGTTGAGAACACATGGTCTAAATGATAATCAGGGCTGAGGAGCATGTGGCTGGAGATCTTTGACGAACTGTGACAGTGTTCTCAAATACCAATCTTTAGGACATCCACGACTTAATTTGTTGTTGTTTTTAAATCTTTGATCTGACAGTTGATAAAGCAAAATAATTTTTAGTTTTAGCTATTGGAAAATTAGAGTAATCTGTTCTTAAATTTTTTTTTTATTTGAAAATGCCATAGGTGGCAGAATTTTTTAAAATAAGGCACAATATGGTATTCAGGATAGCCTAACATGTGTAGCCTATTAATAAAAAAAGTCGAACTGAAATATAAACAGATTTAAAATTTACTGACACCTAGGTTTTTACAGGAGCTGAATGAATGTTTCATTTGAGAAGTAGGTTAAAAAAAAAACAACCCTTTGTTCTCTCTACTTTTCTACAAATCTGTTTGTAAATTAACTTTTATCACAAAACTGACTGTGAACTTTTAAAATGAATTTTATTAGTCCTGCAAGTTAAGTATGGGACATACTGTATTTATTTCACTGTTGGTGATGAAGCTGTACTTTGTTGCTGTTCATTTGGCTCAGTGCCTAAGTAGAACACCCAGCCAGTGGTACAACTAAGTAAATTATAAATTGTTTCCTGTTAGGTAAATTATGCCGGTGAAACCGATATTTGATGTAATCCAGAATTCTTAGGATTCATTAATCGAGTAGAGGCTTGAGTAGATGATCTGCCTCTACATCTCTGGCCACGCTGAGTGTCAAGGATTCCTTACATTTTTTCACTTACTTAACTGGATCAAATAGATTTTTTTTTCCTTACTCTAAATCTTGAAAGCAAGTTCCACATCATAAGAAATAGTAAAAATCAGAAAATTTAAAAATGAAATACTTGATGCTTATAGTATAACCTACCTTAATGTAATGATGATTTAATATAGTATTTCTATGAGAACAAATTTTTTTTTTTTTTTTGGTGGACAGTCTGCTTTTTTTTTTCCTTCTAACTTCCCCTGTAGAATTATGGGATAGAAGCGTGATAAAGAGTACAGTAGAATTGTATATATTCATATTTAACCATGTTTGGCAAACAGTAAAATAAAAGTGAGTTAAAACCAACTTAATTAAATTTAAATTTAGCTCTCTCACTATTCTACTCAATGCGTTTCTGCCATACCATGTTTTTGTGCCCCTATAGTGTGAGCATGCCGTGCTAGGTGGATATTTTTCTCACGGCATAGATCCTATAAACATAAGCTTACTACTTGAATTATGTTCAGCTGAAAACAGCAAGCTGTTCCATACTAGGAGAAATCCCTAGCTGTGTTGGATTTATTGCAAGATAGTGTAGTACTGTACTTTATGGATGACTTAAGGTATTCCCAATATAACTTGGAATTTATGTGATTTTTGCTTTTAGTGCTATCTTTTGAACTTAATCTTATGAGAGTCCCCTGAAAAAAATTTAGCTAATCTAAGGAAATTTCTGAATTTAGTAATTGTTTTCAGATATTCAAAATATGGTACCCATTGTTCTATATTTTAGTTTATATAGTCTTAAATTTGCAACCCACTACTACTGTTGTGAAAATTAGAGTAATTTTACCATTTTGGCTAACTTTGGCCCTTACTATTATTATTTTTTTCTTAGAGGGAAACAGTCTTGAGTGTCAGGGTCTAGTTTCCTGAGTGTGTCTTCTATGTCTACTATGTATATCAAGTATGTGCTGCAGTTTTGTTTTTTTCTCCTCAAAGTAAATTTTCTAAAGCATACTCCTGCCTCGTTCGATCTTTCATATAATTTATATACAAGAGAGGCCTAAAGTTAGAGGTGTCGTTGTGGCTATACAACAAAGAAAAGCGAACAAGCAAAATTGAGGAGGGAAAAATCTCCGAAAAGAAGTCTCCATTTTCTTAAGAGTTGTCGCTCTAGTGGCTCTTCAGAACCCCTGGGTTCATTCCAGATTTGGCTGGACAAACTAAATTTCAATGACTTTATTCTTTTGAGTAAAAATGGGACAGATTTTATAACTAAATGTGACTTTTTTTTTTGTTGTTATCCTTTATGAGATGTCTCATAATTGTGTGTATGTATTTATAGTTCTATATTCCCCACCTCTATCCTCAGCTCCAGAAATGATTTTAGGTGACTTGCTTTCCACCTAAATAAAATTATAAAATAGTCAATATATACAAAGGAAGATATGTAATGTATGTAGTTAATAGGGCACAATGAAATGAAAACTTGCATATCTACTACTCACTCAAAACTTAGAACATTTTTAAAACTTTTGAAGTTTCCATGTGAACCTTTCCCAATTATGTCACCATTTCTTTTCCCTCAGAAGGAGCACTGCCCTTAATTACATTTATTATTCTCTTGTTTTTTGTTGTTATTGTCGTTATGGTTTAGTTAATTGTATACATATGCATAAATGTTATCTCGTTAGTTTTGCATATTTTTGCCAGGTAATGTAATGTCAGGAGACTAAGCACAGACTCTGGCACCAGGAGGTTCTGCCACTTATCACCCATGTGATTTGGGCACATTACTTCTCAGTGCTTGTTTCCTCATTTATAAAATAGAGATCAATAATAGAATCTACTTGGTAGGGCTGTTGTGAGGATTAAATGAGTCATTACATGCGAAGTGCATCGTGCACAGTGCCTGGTAAATAGGAAGTTTTTTGAGCGTAGTTGTTAGTATTTAAATAAAAGAATCATAATATAAGCAATTTGCTTCCTTCTCCCTCAACATTATGATTGTGAGATTCATTCATGTTGGTTATTTCTTGTGTTTGTTGACCATTTCTGTTCCTTTGTTAAATGCTTATATATTTTGCTCATTTCCTATTAGTACTTTAAACCGATATTTGATTTGCTTATTGATTTTTAGAACTTATTTAAATATTAGGATACCAATACTTTATTCATATATGTGGCATATATTCTCCAAATTTGTGGCTTATCTTTCATTTTCAGGTAAATGATTTACAAATTAGGGGAAATTCTTTTGTTAGACCACCGTCTTATTTGGGATGTATATAGTTCACAGATTTTTTAAACCATATTTTTGCAATCTTCCTGAGTAATCCATTCCAATATAAATAAACACTATAGAAAAAATCTTGTATCATTCTAGGGTTTCTGACCAATAGCTCTTCTTAAAGCTTTTTTAAATATTAAAATAATCTAACTTTAGAACCATAAAGCTGACTACATATGCAACATTGAGAAGCCATTGTTAGAAATTATACTTTTTGTGCCACTAAGTCTTGGTCTTTTTAGTTTTATTATGTTTTTCCAACAGATAAGACCATTTTCTGCTTGTAGCTTACCATATGAAACATAAATTGTTCCTATTCTGTATTAGAGAATTTTTGTTTGTTTAAAGGCATCGTAGTCGTACACCTTACATGACTGCACTGGCTATAGAAGATTCTTTTAGAAATTTAACCTCCTTAGTTGGTGAGTATAACAAGTTGGATGAAACTGCTTACCAGTTAATTCTTTTTTTTTTTTTTCCCCCAGAAAATTCATTTAGAAAACTTTGCTTGATTTGAAGTTTTATTTTGCCATTCTTTATGTATTATGTTTTATAGGGAGCATTTAGGAACTGATCCTGCAATTAGTTTGTCTCTTCCCTTTAATGTGGGCTTCCTGTGGTTAGAAACAGTTATTTCTTAACAGTTTATAAACTTGCACATGAAACTCTTAGTATAGCAGAGGTCCCCAACCCCACAGACAAGGGTACCAGTCTGTGGCCTGTTAAAAACCGGGTCATACAGCAGGAGGTGAACAGTGGGCAAGCGAGCAAAGTTTCGTCTGTATTTGCAGCCGCTCCTCAGCGCTAGCATCACTGCCTCAACTCCACCTCAGATCATCAGGTATTAGAGTCTCATAGGAGCACCGGTCCCACTGGTGCCAAAAATGTTGGGGACCGCTGTAGTATATAGATAGTACTATTCACACAGCAGATGCCCAATATTTATTATTTCTTCTTGTCTTTTTGTTCTTTCATGGGTAGAACAAATTACTGTTTATGTGTGAAATCCTTCATACACTTATATATGTAGGTGCTGTTTAAGCAATCTGTTTATTTTGTCACGCATAAGGTTAATTGCTATCAAAAGTATGACAATTTAGCTGATCTTTTGATTTTGTAGATAAGACTTTATATTTGAAACAGTTGAGCTATTACTTTGTTTTAGAAAACTATCTTTAATGCCAACATTCATAGTAGAATCTAATATACCTTTTCCCTATTAAAATAGTCTTATTTCAACAGATATTATATCAGTGAATAGTGAATTTTCTAGAGCTGGTATAGAAAGAAGATTCAGGAGCTTAATCATCTGGATCCAATTCACCATCATCTGCTGGATTATTAGTTACCTCCTAATTATCTCCCCGCTTCCATTCTTGTTCCCTTCAATCCATTCTTAACCCAGCAGCCAAACATACAGCATAAGTTTTATTTAGAACCCTTCCAAGGCTCCCCATTTCTTCTCTCAAAGGAAAAATCTCAAACTGTTTAGACTACAAAGCCCTAATATGACTTTGTCCTGTGTAACCCGTCCAGTCTCATCTCTCCTGCTCTCTTGTCTTCATTTCGCACTGGGCACACAGACCTCCTTTCTGTCTAATGCTCTAGGCCAGCAACCCTCTCAGGAGCTTTGCATTATTTTTCTTTTTCTGGAATTCTCATCCTACTTGCATGGTTCACTTTTTTACCTCCTTCAATTCTTTGCTCAAATGTTACTTTAATTTAAATTGTATCCCTGCTCCAGCACTTCGGATTCCCTCTTAACCCTGTTCGTCTTTTTCCGCATAGCATTTACCATTTTCTGACATACCTTATAGTCGGTGCTGTGCTGGTGTTTCACCACTCGTCCCCTGGACATAATTTGTGATCATGAGTAAGATGAAAGTGAAACAACGAAGACGTGTCAAAAATTTCACTCATTTCTTAATTACCTGAATGACTACTTAGCAGAATTGATTGGATAATAGTTTTCAAATACTGGAAGAATATTTCCTCACATTTTTTTGTGCTATTCATAATGTAATGGTTATAGACATTTCACACTTTTAAGGTTAATCTGCATCATTAACAATTGCTCCATCAGTTTCTTAGAGGTTGACAATCACAAAACAATAAATCAAGCTATAATTGGTAGTTTTTGCCAAATTCCACAGTATAAATACTTCCACCACGGCCGATTTCAAGTTACCAAGGTGAAGTCACTGCACATGATGCTGGGAAGAGATGTACACTAGCCCAGCACTATATAGTATTTCTACTATACAGATACAAAAATCATAACCCCCGGAGCATAGATTATAGTAAAACATAATAAAATAATTAGGAAGTGATAAGTTTTTAATATTTATTACCTTCGTCTTAGAATAACTTATGTTTATACAATTGGATTTTTAATAAAGGTTGTGTTCAACACCCAGTTTACAAACTTACTGAAAATTTAACGGTTAGATCTTGTCACCCAGTACACCACTGTAAATAATTTGCCTGCTTATTTTCTGTCTCCTTCATAGAGGCATAGGTTTTCCATATTGTGTACTGCTGTAAGGCTTGATAGGCAATCAGTAAATACTTGTTAAATAATTTTAATTAAAATATTTGAGGTCTTTTGTATGCAATTTACAATTCACGTAAACAAATGTCTGTACTAGGTACTGAGTGAAATATAAATATTGCCTTCAAAGAAATGTAAAGATTTTTTCTTCATTTTTAAATATGAAGTTTTGATTGTAACAATAGCATAAAAATGTGTCTGAGCTTTAGATCTGGACTGTAAATAAAAGCATGCTACTCTGAAAGGAGTAGAAAGATTTTCAGATTTGCCTTGATGAAAGAGATATATCATATGATCCCCTTTTGATTAAAAAAAGATAAAGCATATATGCATAAAAAAGACAAAGAAAAATTCTACATGTTAATGGAGGTTATTTCTGTTTAGTGGGATTCCAGGTCATTTGCTTTTCATTCTTTGGATTTTTCTGTTTTTCCTGTTATTTACAAGTAACATCCATTACCTCTGCAATAAATATTACTTTAAAATTAGCTTCATTATCAGTATTTTAGTTGAAAGAGAAGGAAAGTAAAACATTACAAGTAGAAAGTGCAGTGTAAAGGAAGAGAAGTGGGAAAGCCATGGCGTGTTCAAAAGGCCTGATTTTCATAGGATTATGTGGGAAAGTATTAGGAGAGGAGGAGGCTGGGGGAAGGTTGGGTTTAGGTGATAGAGGCTCCTGAATGTCAGACTCAAATTAAACTTTAGGATCTTCAACAGTTTTTGAGCAAAACCAAGGATGAATTTAGGGCTATTAATCTAGCATAACTATGCAGGAAGTTCAGAGGAAAGAAGGCTTAAAGTCGAGAGTTGTTACAGAGGATGGACGGATGAAATGATTTTTCTACCAGGGCAATTAGGAATAGAAAGTAATGGCTGAATGCCAGAGATATTGATACTCTCATCCAGTAGCACTAATTGATGGACTGGGTATGGAAGAATAATGGAAAAGTGTCAGAGACAAACCTTAGACTTTGCTGTTGTCATTTGAAAATTTTGATGGATGTATAGGTGTTATGTAGAAAGAGGGAAGTCAGGAAGAAGAGCTTGTTTGAAAGGAAAGATAAATTTGATTTGGAGATATTTGAGTTAGAGTTGGAAGTACAAGACCAAAGCTCACAAAAAAAGTCAGGGCTAAACATGAACTTTTTTATGGGGGAGAGAGATGACATATAGAAAGAAAATAATTTGTTTATAATTTAATTTTAACCCATTTTCAAATGTTAGCTAACTCTTCATTTCTTAGAATTTCCTGAAGCAAACAGTGAAGCTAACCTAATTATTGGTTTACGGTCTTACCATCCTGGGCAAAATAATTTCCTGGAGCACAGTTACATCATGTTGACTCAATTCTCACTACTCTTATTTTCTAAACTTTTCTTTAGTCCCACTGACACCACCACCACTACCCTACTTCAGGCTGTCGTCATAATTTGCCTAGACTATTTAAAAAGCCTTCTAACTCACCTGTAGTCTTTCCCCCTCAGATTTATTTTCCACACTGCCACCAGAGTAATCTAACTCTATTGCAACTCTGACCATGTCAGACCTTTTAGTGGCTTTCCATTGTCTATAGGATAAAATCAGGACCTGACCCTTGCTTACGCCTCCGACCTAATTTCTGCATTGCTCTTCTCCCATTGCTGCCTAGCATTTGACTTCATACATCTCTGCTTTTATCGATAATGTTGCCTTTCCCTGAAATATCTTTTCCTTCCTACTCCCCACTGCATGTGGCTAATTTTTGTTCTTCCTTTAAAACTTAACTCAGGCAATATCCCCTATAGAAACTGTTTCCTAGACTGTGCTTCCAGAGCATACTGTATATAGTGCTATCATTATATTTGCCATATTGTGCAGAAATTAACCTTTTATGAGGGGAGAGAGCCACCTAAAGGCAACTTGTTTTACTAATTTCTGTATCCATAAACATTAACAATAGAGCCCAGCCCATAGTAAGTTCTCAGTTTTTACAGACCCTAACAAATTGGGTCAGAGGGGAAAGACTTAAGGAATGGGAGAGAAGAGGTGATGATTTAATTTTAAAGTAAATGTATTTGAAGCAACATCAATGCACTAAAATGTAGAAATTTGAGTAAGACAGCAAGACTTAAAAGTACGATGGGGAAATCATAGTCGGGGTGGTAGTTTGTGTTGATTGATTATTTCTCTAAGACTAATAGTGTCAATAACAGAACACATATTGAGGACTGATGTTTGGAGAATACCCTTAATGTGTGGGAGAAAGTAGAGGAAGCCCTCAAAGGCATCAGTAGAAACAGAGGTGAAGAAGATAAATCCGAGTAAAATATTGTGTGAGGGGAGGCAGGGAGGAAAGTGTACGAGGAGAGCTGGAATCATGGTGTCACATTTTGCAGAGCAGTTAAGTTAAAGAGAATGAGAACTGTGAAAAGGTTTTCTCTATGTGGCAATTAAGTTGTATCTAGTGACCTTTGAAAATACTAGTAGAATGGGGATTTCATTTCTTTTTTTAAAATTTAGTTCGTAGGACAAAATAAACTTTGTTCTCAATTTTTACATTTATACTTACAAAAACGAGGATTTCCCCAAGGGGTATGATTTTCTTTAGGAGTAAAATTCAACTTTGTTGAGGACTAATAGAAAATGTTACTTTGAATTAACATGTTTTCTATTTTTTTTCTTGTTATCTGTTTTTATTTTGTAAGCAAGCTCATTATACACATAGATTACTTGAAAACAATGTTTGGTCTCTCCCTTGTGTTAACTGTTATTTTATAGGCCAGTGGTAGTTACTCTTTATGAAATAACAAGCAAGATATTATCATTATATATTTATATTATGATTGAATCACTAATTTTCAAAAATATCCAGCCATGAGACCCTGTCCATAAACTTTTACATGGAACTCTGATATGTAAATCAGATAAAGTGGTGCCTGTCTGTTTGAAACTGTAACAGGGGCTGAAGTCCCTCCTCAGAGTTGTGTCTAGTGTTCTAACCTCCTCGCTTTCCCTCCAAACAGTGGCTCCTGGGTCTCCATTGAAAAATGTAGGGCTGCCTAAAGCATAGTTCAAGAATCCCTGATATATAATAATCTTTGTAGAAATGCTCATAGCAAACCATTTTAGTACTGAAAGTGACAAGATACTTAGAACCCAAATTGGTTGACACTTCCAATCTATTCTCTTTTTGGTCACTAGACTGGTACAACAATAAATAGCTGCCCAAAGAGCAAATACACTTATACTAGAGTTCTTTCTGCAGAGGTTGGGTGTCTTTCTTTAAGGGAAATTGTCAAAGTGGTCCCTTTGTCGGTGGGACCATTACATCTGCAGTCTCATCTAACACTGATGATTCTCTGGTCTTATATGTCTGCATTTATCCTACCTAGTAAATATCATCTAATGTGATAGGCATTTATTTTATCTTTAATGTCTTCAAATTTATAGTATTCTCTATATATGTGACAGGCACTGTGTTAGGATGCAGAGGTACTACTTAGACAAATAAAATATAGTCTACCATTAAGGAAATAGAAAATTGCTGTAATGTTTGACAAATACACTAATAGAAGTGTGCAAAAGGTGTTAATGGGAATCATATGAAATGGAAGGACCTAACCCAGTCCAGGTAGGGGCTTGTCAGAAAAAAATGCTAGCTTCCTAGAAGACTTCTGAACTGACTCTTTAAAGATGAGGAGACTTTAACCAGAGGAAAATAGGGAAAGGTCTCTCTAGGTAGAGAGGGAACACATACAGAGGCTCTGAAGGTGGGCCTGCCTCTTTGGCTGGAGCTTAGCTTGTGAATGGGGACCGGAGAGTGAAGCCAGATGAGTGATGCCATGCGTAGGGGTTTGGACTTTGTCTTAAAAGTGATGTGAAGCAATTAAAGTTGTTTTTTTTTTTTAATTCTTATTATTTTTTATGGTGACATTGGTTAATGGAATCCAATAAATTTCAGCTGTACACTTTAACAGTAAGGCATATACATATTTACACTGTCTTCACCTCCCACAGTTAGATTTCTTTCCGTCACCACATATTTGACCCCCTTTACCCTATCTCCCCTGTCCCCTCCACCCCTTAACTTCTAGTAACTACTAGTCTGTGGTCCATGTCCATGAGTCTCTGTCCTGTTCATTTGTTGCTTTTAGCTTTATAACCCACATATAAGTGATATCATGAGATTTTCAACTTTTTCTGTCTGGTTTATTTCACTTAGCATGATTATCTCGAGGTCCATCCATGTTGTTGCAAATGGCAATATTTCATCTCTTCTTATGGCTGAGTAGTATTCTGTTGTATATATGTAGCACAGCTGCAGTTGATGGTTTTTAAGCAGAGTAATTACATGGTCAGATTTGAGTTTTAGAAAGCAATCTGGCAGTAGTCAGAACACAGTGAAATGGACCTCTCTTGGAAGCAGTAAGACCATTAAGTAATAGACTATTGCAATAATTTAAGCAAAAATGTCCAAGGATAGTAGAACTAAATTTTGGTGGAGGGAGTCGGGGACAGGCAATGAATTCAAGATGTACTAAGGAGGTAAAATCAGCAGAGTTATTGGTCAGAGAAAGGGTGAATGCAGGGATGACTTTCGGGTGTCTGGCTTGGCTAACTGGGTAGGGGTGTGGTCTTGTTTGCCAAGAGGAAGAAGTTAAGAAGAAAGGAATCATAAAGGCTTTTTGCCTCAAGACTCTGTATTCCTGCCAACTTGAGCAGGAATATAGGTGTTTTTTATGTTCTTGTATTTGTGTTTGTATATATTTTTATATATATTTTGTATATATGAAAGAGTATAAGGATGTATTATCAAGGAAAGTTATGGAATTCTTTTTGGAAGTCTGTTAGATTAAGGTAGACTCTCATTTAGCTTAGTTTAGGAATGAGTGATCTGCTTAAAGGTAGAGGAATGGACTACCTTTTGTCCAGTCCTTTGATTACTTAATATCTACTTCATATGTTCTGTAAATCAGTTTTGAATTGAGAAATAATAAATTCACTTTTAGAAAATCCAGAATGTTTACATTGCCATATGTCTGTCAGAATTTTTACCTTTTAAGAATCTGTGTGGTAAGATTGACTTGTTTGTGTAAATTAGCTAATTTGATAATAATTCACTGTGGCATTATGCATTTTAAAATACAAAATGATTTTCCTCAGAATACAAACTTTGATTTTCAAGTCTTTCATTGGTGACATGTGGGAATTTAATATTCAATCCCTTGCTATTTAACACTCCTGACAGAGAGTTATTTCCTTTACATAGCTTTGTCTCATCATTTTCTCAAGTTAAGGCTGGTTGAGGTACTTAAATCCTTTGGTGAAAGAATGAGCAATGCTATTTAACAAAAAACTGGAGGTATTGGTTTTAGAATTTGTGATTTACTCTGTAAAGGGACACTTATTCATTATCTTTATTCATTAGTCCTTGAGTGAAGTTCTGTTATTTCTTATCAGTTAGGTCTCGCTTCCCTGTAATTTTGCGGTACCAGCTGCACCTTTTAAAGCATTAGAGAAGTGCCTCTTACAGTTACAAAACAAGAAACTGACTGTAGTTTAATACTTTAAATCTACAGAGTTAGTGATGAGACGTGACCTTTGTCATTGAAAACTGTTAGACTACTTTCATATCTGTAACGATTATAGATGTGAAAGTACATTCAGGTGTCACATCGCTTACAAGAAATGTCTTCTTTAGAATAATTTAGTCCTAGTGGAACATTTTCTTTAGGTATGTTTAAAGGAAACTTTATTTTATTCTTTTTCATAAAACATCTTTTATTAAAGGTGATTGTAGTCCCCGCTCTGCTTAGTGTCCTCTAATAGTAAGCCAAAAAAGTCCCCAAATTTAAGTGTTTGAGAATGATTTTTTTCCTAATAAGTATAAACGTTTTCAGAAATTGTTAGCAGTCTGTAATTTGGCCTATATGTACAAATTTTTATTTTAAGGAATTAGAATGGATTAAAGTGCTTGAAAATTCTCAAAATAATGTCTCCTCAAATCCTAGGGGGTTATTGTTATTATATTTAGTATTATGTTTGTCTTCAAAAAGTGAAATGATTTGTTTGAGCTTAGTGTTCTTCAAAGAGGCAGTGTACTAATTGCTCATTTCCCCCAAACTAAATCTTTACTTTGGGACATTAGTTTTTTATTAGCATGGTAATCCAAAGTTTAAATATGTGAGATGGCAATAACTTCTTTTTCATATTTCCTTTATTCTGTCTGCAGGTTGTAAAAATTAAAATGAACAAACTACGGCAGAGTTTTAGGAGAAAGAAAGATGTTTACGTTCCAGAGGCCAGTCGTCCACATCAGTGGCAGACAGATGAAGAAGGGGTTCGTACTGGAAAATGTAGCTTCCCAGTTAAGGTAAAGCTCATGTTTCTATAAATCTATATGTGGGAAGGAATTGACAGTCTATTATATGTGAAGTCTCATTAATTAGGACACTTAAAAATAAACCTCCAAAAATGAATCCCTTCGTATTTTACTTCAATGGTAGAATTAATAAAATAGATTATAATTTTTTTCTTTGAAGAGGATGTTTCCTTTGTATAGCTTTCCCAAATCATTTTCTCAAATCGAGATCTCTTTTAGGATGGTGGAATTGCTTAAATTGCTTCTGGCAAAAACTGAGCAATACTGCATAACAGAAAACTGCAAGTATTGGTTTCAGATTTTGAGGTTTTGCTCTGTAAAAGGACACTTGTTCATTACATTTATTCAGTGGTTTCCTAAACCAAAATCTTTACTTTGAGATATTAGTTTTTTATTAGTCAGGTAGTCCAAGGTTTAACTATGTGAGAGAGTATATATATCTGGTGTATAATCTGGAATCAATACAAATAAGATCACTTCTGATGAGAATATGAATCCTGAAGTATCTAAAAATCCCATGTTATCAAGAATCAAATTAATTTCAGTGAGATATACTTACTGAGTGGCAGGATAGAGGTAGTGGGAGTCTGCTTGCTTTAATTTTGTAATTTTTAATCATATAGAGGTTATTTAAACTAATGCCTTCATTTGTCACAACAGGAAATGGAAGCTCAAAGGTTAAGAACATAGTAAAGATCTAGAGAACAGTGTGCCATACAAGTGCTTTCTCTTATTACTACTTGAGACTTGGGAGAAGAAAGGTCATATTTAAGGACATGGAAGAAATGTACACGCTATACTGTTGAGTGAAAAGAGGCAATCAAAACTTACGTAAACACATGGTGAGATGTGTTATATGCGACAAAAAATAGAAGAAACTAGACCAAAATGTTGATATCTTAAAGAAAAATTAGTTTAATATGAAATGTTAAAATTTTTTCTCTTATTTTATGTTCTTATTTTGTGTTCTTATGTGTGAATATTCCCATTGTGATTTTTCTCCTCCTTTTTACTGCTTCAGTACCATTGTTTAAAACATGGACTCAAGCTTCAGAAACAAGAAAAAAATCTCTGTGATGAGAAAAATGATGTGTAGAATCTACAGGTTAAATAAATATATGGTTATAAAAATACACAAATTTTCCCACAGTCTGTCAGTAACAGCATTTTCCTAATCACTTAGCTTTGTTTACTTATCTCATTTGCTGAAACTTTTATAGGAATATTTCAATTTTTAATATTTAGTATGATATTAAAATATGGAAAGAAAAAACCTCTCACTTAAAAACTAATACTCTTCTCTACTCCCCTCCCCCCCAAAAAAGAAGTTGGTGCATTTGGTTAAAAAGTTGAATATTATGTAGAAATGAGCACTGTTAGACACTCAGAGTATAAATTACAACCTCTTAGGAAGGCTGTTTGTAAATATTAGTTAACAATTTTAAATGCACTTTTCATTTGACCAGCAATTTTTTTTTACATATAAGAATTACATTTAAGTACATTATAGATATATATAAGTGGTCATCTTAGCATTGCAATAACAAAAATTTGGAAATATCCATCATTCTAGATTGGATAAAGAAATTATGACATCCGTTAAGTGCAGTTCTTTGCGACTATTAAAATAGAATAAGGTAGATCTGTGTTCATGTATTCAGTAAATTTCTTAGAACACCTGCTAGAACACCTCCTTTGTGCCAGACATATGCTAAGTGGTAAGCAAAAAAGACTTAGTTCTCACTCTTGTGGAGTTTATAGTCTCCTTTTGGGGAAGACAGACTTTAATGAGCTATTTGCATTATTAATATATGAGTACAAACTGAGATAAATGCTTTTTAAAAAGAGGATCTGGTTCTTTAAGGGTATATAACAAAACATGACCTAGACTAGAGGATCAGGGAAGGCGTTCTTGAAAAAATAGTTTTGCACTGATATCTAAAGATTAAGTAGGAATTAATTAAGTAAAAAGGTAGGCAGAACATTTCAGAATTATGGAAAGTGTGTATACATAGGCCCTGGGCGATAGTGAGAGAAAGGAACGATTTCAAGGAGCTAAAGGAAGTTGTATGAGATGAACCTGGAAAGAAGTAGGGCGGGATTTTGTAGGCCATGTTAAGGATTTTAGATTTTAAGAGTAACGGGAAGCCATTTAATGTATTGTTTTTCATTACTTATTTATTTATATTACTGTGGTAAAGTACACATAGAATAAAATTTACCATTTTAACCGTTTCCGAGTGTATAGCAGTGATATTAAGCACATTGACACTATTGTGCAGTCTTCACCAGCAGCCATCTCCCAGAACTTTTTCATCTTTCCAAGCTGCTGGGACTCTGGTTGCAGTGATGTGGAGGTAGTCCAGTGTGGATGTAAGGAGTCTAGCGAAAGATTATTATTATAGTAATCCAGAGGGGAGATATAATAATGGTAGGCTGGACTAGGGTGGAGACCGTGGAGATGAAAAGAGATGAAGTACATTGAGAGGTAATTAAGAGATAAAAGCAACAGGAATTGGGCATGGACTGGATCTAGGGAATGAAAAAGGATAATATTAAGGAGGACACCTAGTTTCTTGTCTCAAACTGATAGAGGTGGTGATCATTGACAAGCACTGACATTGACATAGGAAACTCTGCATGGGCTTGTCCAGAAAGATAACTTTATGTTTATCATTAAGTAATAAAGGCAACATACAGAACAGTGTATAGAGTATGAATCTTTTCATAGTTAAAAAAAGCATATACGCTTATATAAATGTAAGAAATATCTGTAGGAAGACACAAGCAACTCTGAACTCCAGAATAAGAATGAAGAATTGAGGATCTTTTACTTTGTAACATATATCCTTTGGAACTAACGACATTTCTTGTGAACATGAATCATTTATAATAAATAAGCATATATGTTTTTTAAAAACCTCACTCCCAGGATTCCGAGAGGCTGGTATACAGTGTTGAAATAATTGAAGTAGAATTAATTGAAGTACTTCTTCTAATTAGCTATGAAATATGTAACTTTTAAGTATTTTATGTGAGATAAATAAGATTCATTATTTTTCAGTGTACTTCTCATTTATCATAAGAAACTGCTGGATGGGATGTGCTTTAGAAATAAGCACCTAAGATAATTTTTATATCTTATGCAGATAAAGCAGCTCATTTAGGGTTTTTTTTGTGTCTTTTCCAAATGGCCTTTTGAAATCCTTTCTATAAGACATTTATTCTCTCTGGTATGTCATGCCCTCCATACCCACCTTCCCTCCCCAACCCCAACCCCACCCCATCTTACAAACATACATTCAACTGCCCAGAGACAGAACTTGAACTCTTTTTTCATAACCTGGAAATAGATGCATTTCCTCGGTCAGCTATAGCTAGGCAAATGATGTCTTATCTGGCCTGAGAGACCACTGAATTCTGAACTAGGGATGAGTTGGTATAAAAAGCTGTTCATGTAGGCAGCAGAGCAGTGGGCATGTTCACGGAGGAAGAACATGTTGGTGGGAAGGGGAGATGAGCTCTTGTTGAGGTTTCAATGGGTCATGTACATGCAGATCCCCACTGACCACAAAAGCACCATGAGTTTTGATTTTGAGGTTACAAATAAATTTTAGTGAGTAGGTGAATTTGCAAATACGGAATCCTAGAATAATGAAGATTAACTATATATAAATTGTCATTAAAGTCATGAGTAAATGAGATTGCCTAGGGGAAGTGGGAAGAGGGCCTAGGACAAACAGAAGGGACAAGCAGTGAAGTAGATCTCTTCCAAGGAGAATAAGAATGAGCATCCAGAGATATAGAAGAGAAACTTGGAGAGTGTGGTCTCAGAAGTCAATGTTTCAAGGAAGGAGAAAGTGGTCAAATGCTATAAAGAGATCAAGTAGGGAATGAAACTTCATTAGATTAAAAACTTTGAAAGTCTTGGTGACTTTGGTGATAGTATTTCCAATGCAGTCATGAGGATGGAATCTACATTCAGGAGTGAATGGATGCAGAATAAGGAAGAAGAAGACAAATCTAGAGGTTACTAATTCAAGAAATTTGTAAGACAAGGTCGTATGAGGATAAGGAAAGGTGGAAGGGACGTATTACAAGGGGCACCAGGCAATTTTGGGTGGTGATGGCTGTTTTATTATGTCGATTATGATGATGGTTTCTCAAGTATACATATTTCAGATACTCAGCAAATTTTATACTCTAAATATGTATAGTTTATTATATGTCAATTATATCTCAATAATTAAGTGTTAAAAATTTTTAATGCAAAAATTTGTCTTCAAAGGAGAGCAATAAAGGCAGAATAGCAAATGGAGTATGAGGTTGAGGAACTGTGTGTGTGTGTGTGTGTGTGGTTTTTCTAACAGTTTTATTAGAGACAATTGCATACCATACAGTTTACGCATTTGAAGTGTGTAACTCCCTGGTGGCTTGATTTTGTGTTGAGTTTTGTTTTTAAGATGTGAGAGACTTGAGCATAGTTAAAGACTTTTACAAAGCATGTGAAGAGTGAATTAGTTTTAGACCGGAGGAAAGATGCTGCTTCTGTTGAACAGTAACAAAGGTAGAAAATAGAGTGTAGACGTACTTAAATTTATGGTGTTGGTGGGTCGTTGCAGTTGATGGATTTCTATTGTAAAGACAGATTTTCTTAAGAAAATAGGAAGTGAAGCCATTTATAGAAGAGTGAGGAGAGAGAGAAGTTGTGGAATTAGATTTTGAAGAAATAGACTAGCTACTCCTGAGAATAGGAGATACAGGATATGTAATCACTAGGAATAAAAATGCAATCCTAGGCAGTGAACAAGTAAAACTATAACTAGTTTGGTTTCTGCCATGTATGTTTAAATATATTAGTGCCTATGTAAGTATAATAATTTAGTATGAGTAATGATGAAGTAGGTTTCAAAGCTTGTCTTAGAATTCTGTCTACTAGTATAATACATAATTTTTTTAATGGAGAGAGAATTTTAATGTTAAAAGTGAAATATTACCTGTACACAAATATTACCTATACTGGTTCTCAAAGCAAGGTCCCTAAAACCTTTTCATAGGGTCCTGAAATACTTTCTTTTCCAACTACATATGTGAAGCCAGATTTTCTTCATATACTTCAGCCAAAACAACATATTGCAGCAAATCGAATTAAGATGCATATATGAGTATCCAGTTTTTTTCTGTTAATCCAGATATTAAAAGCTCTTCAAAAATGTGAAACTATGCCACTCTTTGGAAAATATAGTTATTCTTCATTAAAAATGTTATTTATGTTACAATGGGTTTATTATTATTTTTAAATAAGTTAAATGTTTTATAGTTTTTAGTTTTAATTTCTAATATAGTAATTATCAATAGATATAACTGACACAAACAAAAATTATTTGGAGTTGTCAGTGTAATGAACCCTGAAACCAAAAATTTTGAGAACTGCTGATTTAAACAGTGTGCTTGATCCATTAAAGTAATCTACTAAGAATCTACCTATAATTACCTACTAACATTATATTTTAAAATGCTGATATTAATTTTGGATGTTAAATAAGTAGAATCCTAGTCAGTCCATCAGTCCTTTGACTTGTAAGTAAAATCTTAATTCTCCGATTATGTAGAATATATGGAATGCTAAAATGGACCTTCTGTTGGGTGGATTCTGGAGGAGGTCATATTATCTTCAGATTAGGAAGGATAGAGATTAAGAAGATGGATACAGAATTCATACTTGTTAGTAACATTTATAAATTGTTTTAATTATTTTAACTCACTTTTAAAAGCGCTTTTTATCCCTTTGGTTTAGGGTTATAAATGTAAAGCAGAAATTGTGCCAGTATGTAAAAATAGGATAGACTAAATGGAGAATTGAACATGTGAATGCTAGAATTGGATGTATTTGCCTCTTAGACCTACATTTTGCTGTATTAAGTGATCTGCCAGGTGGTTTGGGGTTCATTTCTTTTGAAAATAAGGACTTGACATTGTGCTAGAAGTTATAATAGGGTTTTAATAACAGGCTATTTTTATTTTGTGTATAACCATGAAGCCATGGCACAGAAAGTAGAGCTCTTACTATTTCAGTATTTCTAAGAGGCTAGTTTCTGATCCAGTGACTTAACTTCCATGTAACATTTAATAATCTGTGATTTCAGAAGATTTTGGTGCAAAGTGTTATGCCAGATTAAAAGTTGCTAAACATAATTTATCAAGAAAAAAGCACAAATGCACAAAATGAAATGTAAAATGGGAAAATAATCAGATAGTGATGAAATTTTAAAAATTAAGATTCTGTACAAATAAGCTTGAAAATATGGATAAAATTGGTAATATTCTTGGGTTATATAAATGACCAAAACTTACTCCAAAAGAAATAGGAAATATGAAGTGACTAATTACTCTAGAGGGAATACTGTAAGATGTCAAAGATACCTACCTCCTTTTACCACCTCCTACCCCTAACATGCCAGTAGAATAATATTAAGCCTTTAACGAAAAGATAAAAGTCATGCTTCATCTGTTCATCTAAGCCTTACAAATTCATTCTATAAACCTATTTTTATATATGTAGCATTCTAAAACTTGACAGAGCATCAAAGAAAACTACAGAGTAAATTAATTTATAGATATCAACACAAAACTCTTGATAAAATATTAACACACAGATTCCAGCAACCCAATTAAAGAATAATTTATACCCACTCATCATTATCTAAAGGTAAAGTCTGAGGGAGTGAATATCTTTTATATCAGGTGGGACAATCCCTTAAAAACGTACTTGCAGAGACTTCCCACTATTTTCCATTGGCTAGAATTGAATCAAATGCCCATGTTGTAGTTGCAAGAAAAGCCGAGAAAGCAATTATTTGGTATTTTCAGCCGTGGAGGCAGGCTCTTCTAGCAGGGAAGCTGGTTGAAAGAATGGTTGTCATTCAGGCAACTAACAATTAGCCAGTACTATATCTTATCTATTCTTCTTAAGTATTTATCCTCTCTGTTTGTTTGTTTGTTTGTTTGTTTCCTACTGCCATTACTTTAATCAGGTCCTGATCCTTTTTTTCTCCCTTAGATCATAAGAATTCTTGACAATTTTTTTGCTTCTACTCTTGTTTCCATTTTAAACTATTATCTTAGTGCTGTAATAGTGATCTTCCTAAATTACAAATATGGTTATATCACCTACCTGCCTCCTGTCCTTTAATAGCTCTGTAATAAAAATTTAGAGAAGCATCTAGAGCTCTCTGAAAGCATACACTTGTAAGCCAAACTATCTGAGTTTGAGCTTTGCTGGTTATTAACTATGACCTTAAGCAAATCCCCTAACCTCTCTGGGCCTCAGTTTTATCATCTGCAAAATGAGGACTAGTACATGTTTAGTGTAGATATTCTGAGAATTACATGAGTAAATATACTACATTTGAAAAACACAATACTGCCTGGCACATAGTAAGTACACAATAAATGTTTGCTGCTGCTGCAATTGTATTGGTTAGATGCCAGCTGAATACTGGAGTTTTTAATATGCGTTTCTTATTTCTTGTTTTTTTTTTCCTTAAATGAATTTTTAAGACTGCAAGTTAAATATTTTCTCTTGAATAGCAGTTAGAAACTTAATAGATGTTTGGTGTCCGAGGAGTTATGCATTGGTCACACCAGCATCTCCTAGCTTTAAAAATTCTGTTTCTCCCAAGAGATGGGACATTTTCCGCTGCTTATAATTTTATTGCCTGAGCGTGACAATTTTCTGCATACACAATAATTTTTCCTTTCAAAGCTACCTCAAAGTGTAATTTTTTGGAAGATACTCTAGGTGACAAGTAGTGATCCAAACTTAATGTTCAACCATGTGTGGTACCAACAAAATAAATCAACCAAAGTGACAGTTGAACAGATACATTTTATTCATTTCTAAGTTTGCTAGCATGCTGGCAATGACAGCTACATCATAATATGCTCTTGTGTCTGAAACATTAAAAATTTGGAAAAATGTGTCTTTGAATCAGAGCAGTAAGATAGTTCAGATAAGTTTTTTAACATAAATTGTGAAATATTAATGCTTTATTCATCCCAAGCATTTCAGTTACTCATGATTTGCTGTGTAGTTTGCAAAAAAGTTTCAACTCTGTTCAGTAACTCTTAAGAACTTCTTTGTGGCATAATATGCAATAAGATTTCTGTTACATGATATCGTTAGGAATAGTTGGTAATATCTGATTATTTAAAACCAGGACTTGAACTCTACTGGTCTAGACTTAGAGGATTATGTTCTTAAGCATGGTATTGTAATTTTATAACACGATATCCCAATTAAAAGTAGGTTTATTAAAAGTGTTGAATATAATTTAAACTTAAAATTTTTATATCAAAGGAATATATGCTGTAGTTAAAAAATGTCTTTTCACAGGTATCAAAAACAGGAAGAATGGTTAACAACTACATTCCTATCAATAAGTACCTCAAAGGGAAAAGAATTAAGTGCTCCAACTAAAAGATAGAGTGGATGAATGGAAAGGAAAACAAGACCCTTACGTGTTGCCTATAAGAGACTCACTTCAGATTAAAAGACACAGACTAAAAGGAAGAGGATGGAAAAACATATTGCTTTGATGGACCTGGAGGGTATTTAAGTCAGTCAGAGAAAGATCAACACTATATGATTTCACTTACATGTGGAATCTAAAGACTATAAAGAACAAACTAATCAAAAACATTCACAAATATAGTGGACAATTTGGTGATGGACAGAGGGGAAGGGAGTTTGGGGGCTTAAAAATGGGGTGAAGGATTAAAGAAGTACAAATTAGTAGCTGATGGATGGTCACGGGGATGGGGAACATGGCATAGAGAATTCAGTTAGCATTAATTAACACGTTGGCTAGGTGGAGGGTCAGGGGAGGGAGGTAGCAACTGGGGGGGACCGTTTTACGAACTATATAGATGTCTAACCAATATACTGTGTACTTAAAACTAATTAAAATAAATTTTAAAATATTCTAAAAAATAAAAAAAAAGTCTTTTCTACCCCTAATCTCACTTCCAAGTTACACTTTTAACCATTTTTATTTGTTTCTACCATTGGTGATATTTTAACTTCTTTAAATAATATGATTTTACTACCTTTTCTTAATATACCCATATTTATCATTGGTTCCCCCACTATAAAGAAGAAAGGGAATGATTTAACCTACACATCCTGCCCTTCCCTCTTTTGCCCCTTCACCAGATTTTTGGAATTAGATTATTTTTGGTTTTTCTTTTGGTTTACTCAGAAAATCTTTTGTTCTATTAATTTTAGATGGTATATCTTGATTCCTCACCATGTAAGATAAAAATACTAAAATCCATTCTCTTACCTTCAAACTTGTATCAGCTATGCTTTTCTTTTTAACAATATATAGGTCATTAACATTTTCATTCTGTCCTGTAGGCATAAATTACTCTTTCTTTGCCATGAGTTTATTTTGAAAGTTTTCATGATTTTGAGTCTTATTATTTCTTAATGTAGAGCTAAGTCATGTGCTACATTTTCTTCTCTTTGAATCCAGTAATTCAGTGACATATTCAAAAGATACTCACTGAGTGCCTGCTGTGTACCAGGCAGTGTTCTAGGCTGCTGTTACTCACTAGGTAAACAGTGAACAAAACACAAAATCCCTGCACAATGCATAGATTCTAGTGGGTGTTAACAGTGAGCAAATAAATATATATATAAAGTACTAGTATATCAAAAGGAAGTGAGGGATGAAGGGAGTGCATGGAAGGGGGTGTGAAATTTAAAATAGATGGTCAGGGAAGCCCTCACTGAAAAAGTGGCTTTTGAGCAAAGACCCCCAAAAAGCAGATAGTATGCTTCCTCCGATACCTGAATGCTTGCTTTCTTACTTTCTTCTCTTCTCTACTTGTACCATCTGCCTCCGACATACCAGCCATTCTCCTGCCCCAGAGCCTTTACACTTGCTGCCTGGTATGTTGGAGGCACAACAAGGAAGCCAGTGTGTTTAGAGCAGATGGTACAAGTGGAGATGAGAATCAGGTAAGTAGCAGGGTGCCCAATGATATAGTTAAGTACTTTTCAATATCGTCGGACCTGTCACCTGCATTTTTACTACAAATACCTAATAATACATTTTTTACTACCCTAAATAAAATGTTTGCATAGTATAACCTACTTATGCTTACATAATTGAAGATATAAATAAGAAACAAGGACAATTTTAATAAAATTATACCAGTGTGTAAATACTTGGACATAACTACACTGAAGACTTAAAGTAGTCCACCTTTATATAGACTCACTGTAGGTAAGAGAGCTGCAGATACAGATCGATGTGATGCATTGGTAATTTCTATACCACAAGTAGATTGCAATTGGTGATGTTATATTTTGAATTGGTAAACAACCTTTGGTAAAATTCTTATTAAAGTACAGTCTTCCCTTGATTGACAATTGCATTCGTGTAAAAAATACTGTGTGTGTTTATATGTAAAATGGAGTGAGGGCCTAATCTAAAATAAAGTAAATTTTTTATCTATTCTAAGTGAATGTCTAGTAGGACACTGAAATGTCATACAGGTAAAAGGAAATTTGTCATCTATGTGTGGCTCCTTACCAACTACCTACAAGTAATTTTTCCAGTCATTCCAAAAGTGCCCACATACATTTCCTAAATACCCCTCTTTGAAAAACCACTGGCGTAGGGCCTTACAATACTGGGTGATAAGAAGAATCCTTGTCTCATTCTGGATCTTATCACTGTTTATCAGATTGAACAAGTTCCTTTCTATTCTTGGTTAAGAAATAATTTTAAAATTATGAATGGAAACTAAATTTTATCAAAAGCCTTTTCTGTACCTATTGAGACGATTATATTATTTTTATCTTTAATTTTGTTAGGTAGTAAATTACACTTATTGGATTTTTTGAATCCTCAATCAACCTTACATTCATGGAATAAACTCTACTTGATCATTATTCATCATGATCAAGTTGAGTTTATTGAGTATATTGCTGGGTTCTGTTTGCTAATATTTTGTTCAGAAATTTCACATCTATGTTTTTGAGACAGATTGGACTATAGGTTTCCTTCCCTTTATCATGTCCTTGTCAGGTTTTATATTAACATAATTGAGGCTAAATTCATTTTGGTAAGGCCTGATCTACCTTTAGTTTACATCCACTCCTAAGGCATTCTTGTCCAGGTGTTCCAAGTGACAGACTGTGGTATTCACTGGAACCCATTCCTCTGTGGGATCTTAACGCTAATTCTTCACTCCTCAGCACATTGAAACTGCCAGAAACTTAGTCTGTTTAACATGTTTCTCTGTTTCCTGTACTTGTGAATTGGTAGGTTTAGAGGCTTGATAAGAAGTAGCTTTGATTTTTTTTTCCCAGGAATATCTGGTTGGTGGTGTGGACAATCATCAGAAGGCACACAATAGCTGATTATGGATCTTTGTGATGACAGTAACCATTGATCATTATTGCCTGGGATTATTAATACATTAAGGGTAGTAAAATGATGATATTCCAACTCTGCCATCCTTTCTCCATTTATTAGCTATAATATTTATATGAAGCAAAATTCCCCATATCTACTTTTGGTTAACAGCAGTACAGTTTAATTAGGAAAAGCAGTGTAATTTCATTTATGAAAGAAATATTGAGCTATGAGGAAGATCAGGCCCCACTTCAGTCATAAGCAACATTACCAAAATGATGACTCTCCCTATTTGATCAACCACCTTTTTAAAAAGAAGAATAACAGATATTGCTTATGATATATCTGATAAGATGTTAACATCCAATATATATAAAGAACTCATACAACTCAACAATAAAAAAAAATTCAATTAAAAAATGGGCAGAAGGTGGCTCCATAGTGTAGTGGTTAGCACGTTTGCTTTATATGCAGAAGGTCCTGGGTTCGCACCCTGGGTGGAGCCATGGACAATACCCCGGGTGTGCCATGCCCTCCGGGTTCACGTCGCGAGTGTGTGAGAGGAGTCGCCCCACCTTCAGAGATCCAGTTCTTAAAAAGGGAAATGGCAACATCCATAGGTCAGGGGTGGAATTAGGGGGAAAAAAATAAAAATAAAAATAATAATAAATTAAGAAAAAAAATGGGCAGAAGTCCTGAACAGGTATTTCTCCAAAGAGGGAATACAGATGTCCAAGAGACATATGAAAAGATGCTCAAGGTCACTAATCATCAGAGAAATGCAAATTAAAACCACAAGGAGATATCACCTCACACCTGTCAGAATGGCTATCATCAATAAACAAGTGCTGACGAGGATGCGGAGATAAGGGAACCCTTGTACACGGTGGCATTGCAAATTAGTACAGCCACTATGGAAAAGTCTGGAGGTTTCTCAAAAAATTAAAAATGGATATACCTTTGACCCAGCAATTGTACTTCTGGGAATTTATCCAAAGAAAACCAAAACAATAATTAGTAAAGATCTATGCACCCCTATGTTCATGGCAGCACAATTTATAATAGCCAAGATATGGAAGCAACCTAAATGCCCATCAACAGATGATTGGATAAAGAAGTTATGGTTCATGTATACAATGGAATATTACTCAGCCATTAAAAAAATGAAATCCTATCACTCACAATGACATGGATAGACCTTATTATGCTGAGTAAAATAAGTCAGACAGAAAAAGATAAATACCATATGATTTCACTTACATGCGAAATCTAAGGAACAAAAAGAACAAACTAATCAAAAACAGCCTCACAAATATAGAGGACAATCTGATGGCGGGCAGAGGGGTGGGAGGTTAGGGGGCTAGGAGAATAGGGTGAAAGGTTAAAGAAATACAAATCAGTAGTTGATAGATGGTCACGGGGATGGGGAGCATGGCACAGGGAATGCAGTCAGCGGTAATGTAATGACTAGGTGCAGAGCCAGAGGAGAGACAGCAATTAGGGGGATCGTTTTATACACTATATAAACCAATGTACTCTATACTTGAAATTAATAATAAAATAAAGAATAACATTAACTTAATATATGTAAGAGCAATAAACTATAAACCATTACTTAAGTAGGAGAGTGCAGAGATGATGTCAGCTAGTTGAAAGAAAGTAGATCTAGAAGTCAAAAGATCAGAGTTCTGTTCCTGGTCCTGTTAATTTACTAGTTATGTGACCTTGTTTAAATCACTTAACTTTTTTGACACCTAGTGTCACATTTGAAAAATGAAGCTTTTGGATCTCTTTAAGTTACTGATAGCTTTAGACTTATGCGATTAGATTTAATATAGATGCTTAGGTCAGATGACTTGTTCAAATATAATTGTACTTCAAATTTATACTTAAAGAATGGCCCATTTTAATTTGATTTTACTATTCCTCTTTGATTAAATGTCCCAACCAAGTTTTGGTGTCACGTTCAACACATCTGCATCCTATGTTTGCTATGTAACATGGGCTATGTGTATGTGATAATATGCCTTGTAGTTTCTTACAAATTAATGATTATGTCACTCTTTGTTAATGTTGGGAACTGCTGACTGTACAGTCTCACATAAGAGCTCTGCATTTCTTCTCATGGTTAATATTACCAAAGCAAGGGTAAAATCTACTTTTTAAATTTTTCAAGAAGAGGAAAAATGACTTAATTCATCCAAGAATGAAATTCCACATACTAGTTTTTCTAAAGTACATTTTTGTGAATAAAAGTCGTTACTCAGAGGGAGTTTGGAAAAGACATACAGACAAAAGAAGTCCCAGTGCCAAATATTTTAGCCATTAAAGCATAAATCAGCTGCAGTTCTTCAGTGAGATAGTGTCCCAGAGAAGAGAAGAGACTTCTTTATACTAATGTTTATTTCAATGGGCATGTTTTTCTCGTAGTCTAATAAGACACAGGCTGATTTCTATCTTCACATTTCTAAAATAGATTATGCAGCTAAGAGTCAGTCCATATAAGAGATATTTTTGTTCTCTTCCTTCTACCAAATCTACCCCCCCCCCTTTTTTTGTTGTTGGCATAAATACCCAGTTGACCAGTTGAGTTGATCAAGATGACAGAATAAAATCCCTTGGAAACACATTGAAACTTGTATTCATTTCTTAACATCTAAAGGTAATGCAGAGATTATAAAACCCTACATATACACACATTTTATTGTTAATATAAAATGGAAACAGGTTAATTGACTCTGAGGTAGTACTAGAATGAGCCTTAAGAACACACAGATATATAAGAGATGAAAAAGTGGGGAGACCCAGTTACAGACTCATGTGAATACTATATAGCTTATGCTGATAAATTTGAGAATTTAGATTAACTAAGAATGTTCTAGGAAATACATACATTACTAAAAGTAGCTAAAGTAGAGAAAGAAAAGTTGACTAGGCCCCTAACTATGAAATAAATAGAGAAAGTTCTCAAAACTCCAAAACTACCTCCCCAAAAAAAGATTGAGTGTAGATGATTTCACCAGTCAATTCTTTCAAAACCTGAAAGAATGACCCTTATGCTATTTAACTATACCAAAGGATGTAAAAAAAAGAAATGCTTTTCAGATTTTTTATGGCGTTAACAAAATCCTGGTACAACCACCTAACAGATAGCACAGAAACAAAAAGAAAATTGTAGACCAACTCTACTTATAAAAATAGATGAAAAAATACCCAGAAAAATAGAGCAAATGGGATCTAAAAGGTTAAAGAATAGCCAAAAGATGGAAGCAGCCCAAATGCCCCTCAGTGGAAGAATAGATAAACCGATACATACATACAGTGGAATGGCCGTTGTGAATAATGGTGCTATAAACATGACTGTGCATTTATTTGCATACCTGTTTTCAATTCTTTGGGGTATATACCTATCAGTGGAATCGCTGAATCATATGATAATTCTGTGTTTAACCTAAAGTAACCCTTATGCCAGAGAGACATTTCGGGGTGACAAATTCTGTTCCCCTACGGCTCCTAGGTTACAAACCTGTACAGCCTGTTACTGTGCTTAATACTGTGGACAGTTGTAATACAATGGTAAGTATTTGTGTAATGCCTTGCATTAGGATGTTATGATGGCTATGATGTCACTTGGCAATAGGAATTTTTCAGCTCTATTATAATCTTATGGGACCACCGTTGTATATGCAGTCCATCTTTGACCAAAGGTCGTTATGTGGTGCATGATTGTATATCTATCTTGGATTTTGTATTATTCAGATTTGCCATAGAGAAGTAATACTCTTTCGACTCAGAACTATATATAATGCATTGTTCAATTCACTGTGTTAATGTAAATATCCAAACCTCTAAAGAATCCTTTTGAGTTTGAGTTTATTTGTGCCAAAATGACTGCACGCTGGGAAGCAAGATCTCAAATGCTTTGGAGAAAAATGCTTCCCAGAATAACAGTTTGTAGTTTCTTTTATACATTTGGAATTAAGGAGGGAATGTAAGGAAGATTACATGGGAGAAAGCAAGGTAGGAAATCACCGTGATTAGACTGCAGTTTAGTTAAGATTATGTGCTCCCTTGAGGGTGGTTATTTTTTCGAAGGGTCTGACAAAGAGGCATTTCAAAGGTATGTTAACCTAGATGCACAAAAACAAGAGACAGGGCTTGCCTGAGGCAAAGATAGCCTTTTGTTAGGGAAGTTACAGGTCTGAGGCATGACCGCTCACCATGACCTGCCCAATTAGGAATTTATGATCCGATCATTCTGTGAGATTATTTTTGGTCAGATTTATTAAGGAGACCCTTTTTTGTCCACAACTGAAATGTGAGCATTCTTGCTGTTCTATATAATGTTTATTCAACATTATATGTGTTACAATTCATTAGACATTTAATTTTTTGGCCTTAGTTTATCATCTTTATTTGTCTGTTACCTAAAGTCCAGCAGTTTCCTAAACTGATTTCAATATATTGGTTTTATGCATTTATTCAGCATTGGAAAGATATGAATAAAAATGAAAAATTCAGTATATGAACATTATAAGACTGGGGCAGGCTGCTGGGATTAGAGCATTCATTCGCTGAATGACCTTGGTCAAGTTAGCTTAAACTCTGTATGCCTGCGTTTCCTGGGATTTGATTATTTTGCTCCATCATGCATTCCCATTATTTTACCTCCATTCCAGAGCCAAAGGGTGGAAGATACAGAGAAAGAGGGGAAAAGCACAAGGGGGCGTTGCCCCCACCTTCCTGGGATCACAGTTTTACTAAGCAGGAAGGTTTTCCTCCCTCGACATGTGGTTCTCGCAGGTTTCCATTGCTACCACCATCACCACGCCACAGGGTTTCCTGGGGCTGGGGTTTGAGAGAACAAAGAAAAGAGAATTAAAAAGGAGAGGGATTCCTGTACTCTTTCTGAGGATGAGGAGTTCTCGTACTTGGTCTGTGGGCTGGAGCAACAGTGCTTTTCTCAGAGTTCTCTCTGTGCTACAGCACTCACTTTTTGCCTATCTGGCTGTATTAAGTTCAGGTTGGAGGTGTGGGAGGGGTGGGGGGCAGGGGGAGGTAAACTCCCTGCCAGTTCAGAAATATCCTGAAGTCTGGTATTCTTCCCTGTTTTATCTTCTACTCTTTCCAGAGGCCTCAACTAGATGTTTCATGCATTCCATCCAGGTTTTATGGTTTTATTCAGTGGATGGGGCAGAGGAAAGTGTGTTTACTCCATCTTACCCAGAACCAGACCCTAAATTTCCTTTTAAAAGAGATATCGCCACCATTCCTGTTGCTTTTTTAATCGAAGACTATTCCCATACTAAGGTGCAATTTGAATCATATTACTACCTTGACAAAGAAAAAAAAAAAAGGCTTTATTAGCTGTCCATTGCCTCTAGGATTAAGGACAGACTTGTTTTAATATTCATATTCTCCAACTTCATATACCTCATATTCCAGCCAAACATACTTGCTGATATATATAGTTATCCTATTCCACACCTGTAACCTTTATTGAATTCACTCTGCCTAAAATAGTTTCCCAAACTTTCATTCTCTGCCTCTACAAATGCTATGCATCTTTTAAAGCTCTGATACACTGCCTTCTTAAAATCTTAGTTTTATGTCCTGCTTTTATGCGCTTGCTATTAAAGGAGTATGTGATCTGTTTAGTTTTGGAATAACTATTATTTTTATTTATACCTTTTTCAATATACGAGTGTGTTTATGTATATATACAAGATAAATAATGTATACATATATATACACACAGACTTTGTATTAGTATTGTTTTTATGATTAGAGATACAGTAACTGTCTAGTACAGGCTGTTATGCCTCAGATCCAACAGATTCAGGTATCATTTAGTGCCTATCACATACTCTAATAACTCTGAGACATTTATTATAAATCTCATTGATATGAGGACACTGAAGATAAGTAAAGTAACATTATCTTAACTTTCTACAATGGCTGTGAGTTTCTTGAGTGCAGGAATTTCAATATTCAGTTTTCTACCATCTCATACCTACCACATAGTAGCTACTCAGTAAATATAACAATAGCCCTAACTTTTTTCTTCTTTCTACAGTACCTTGGCCATGTAGAAGTTGATGAATCAAGAGGAATGCACATCTGTGAAGATGCCGTAAAAAGATTGAAAGCTGTATGTATTTGATGGTTACCAGTATTGATCTATATGCTGTAAATATTTTCTTAAAAGATTTTGCTCACTAAATTTTAGTGACTCACTATCCAGTAAGAACAGTGTTTCTCTTAAGGCAAAAACGTGAGCTCACTTAATAAGGGGGACATCTCATGTCGTCATCCAAAGATATAAATTATAAAGACCAACTTTCTCAGTTTAGACCAGACATTATCCAAAAGGTACTTTTGATTCAGAACCCATATTAAACAAATGGTATGAAATCTTATAGATGAATAATATTCTAAAACCAATATAAAAATATTAGAGTTAGTGTCTTAACCTTGATAACTGGGTTATAAATTACTGATTTTAAATCTATAAGAAACAGCTTTCTAGGAAAAAGTAGAAGACGGAGATAGTCCATGTTCATGGCTAGTGAGGTTTACATTTTGGGAGGACTTATTATTATCTTGACTGCTACTCCCTAGTTTCCTTCTCTGTATTCCTCTAACATAAACAGTATATTTCCCCTGCCTTTTGCACAGACTTTAGCATACTTGACACGGAGACTCCTTTTCCAAGATAAATCATGTTTACTTTGCCTGTTATGCCATGGAACACATCCCAGGCACATGCCTGTGTATTTAATAAAAGGAGAGAATGCGTTCAGAGTTCATAAAGGTTTAGATTAAAGTGTTGATTTCATAATTTGGAAAGGTTTGAAGACTGTTTCATAAACTCTGACAGCCCTCTTCACAACCTACCTTCTTTCCAATGTGTGGCCTTTCTCCACTTTGTTCTGAAAGCTTTAAGCGTTACTTCTGCATGCCCTTGCCCCAAATAGCATTAAATACTTGTTGCTTTGGGTTTGCTTGTTTGGTGGGCTGCTTCAATTTTGGCTACTGATGAGTGCTTTTTTTTTTTCTCAATTTGCTTAATAACCAAAAGTTTTCTGCTGCTTGGTACATTTTTTTATGACCTCTTTTCTATAAGTCCTCATTATAAAAGATAAAATTAAGGAAGCGACCAACTCAGGTGAATTATATTTTGGAACAAACGCCTGAATCTGTTGGAGAAGGGAAAGGAGAAAAATAATTGATTATACTATACAAAGAACTAAAAAAAAAAAGCCTATATAGATGCATGTGCACATACATATACACACATACAATTTACCTTAAATTTTGGTCATTTAAATTCTGAAATGATTGAAGCCTTTCCTAGTCTGTCTGTTTACTCCAATTAATATTAAAGGGACTTAATCCATGTGTTATGGTACATGAAACTATAATTTATAGACTTGCTATGTCTAGCTGAATATATACCCCAGTTAAATACAGCTTCAGATAATGTAATTTCCCAAGAAATATAAATTTAATCTCCTCTTTAACAAAATAATTTTAAGTTCACTAGAAGAATAAGTTTAACTAAGAACATTTAAAAAAATAATGCAATGATTTGCCCCATAGTCATTAAAGAATATTTTTAACATCATAATACTAATGACTGAAAACAATAGACAAATCCGAACACAGTAGATATTAAATAGTTATTAAAATCTTATAACTTATATAACTTAGTTAGAAGGTCACTGTGGAACGAGCCTTTAGAAAGTCTTTTACTTCAGAGTATGGCTTTGTGTTCACTAAATGAGGAAAAACGAGGCTGGTTTAAGTTTGCCCAGAAGTATTATTTAGTTGTTTGGTATTGGTATTATTTAGTTGTTTAATGAGCGGTTAATCCTCTTTACTGTCTAGTTTTTTTAACCTGCTTTTAATTAGAAACATCTCTTTATTATATAGGTAGTATATATTCATTGTATAAAATACAAGTTAAAAAAAACAGTACATAAAATCTGTTGCAATCCCGGAGATAGCCACTATTCACCATCTAGTTTTAAAACTAATTTTTTAGTTGAATGAATGTTTTGTTTTATTTTTTTTAACAAAGAAGATTTTAAACTATAAGCATGATTATTTGAGGTATAAGATTATTTAGAGAATAAAATTTAATGAGTTTTTCTTTTCACTAGAAATAGGAACCAAATTGCCATTTAATAAACTATTACCTATGCCTAGACAGTGTCTGGCACATAATAGCCACTCAAAAAATATTTCTGGAATGAATATACAGAAGATAATTCAGTCAGTCTTCAATATGTGGTCAAATTGAATCTCATAATAATATTTATATTTAATGTTTTAAAATTTATGAAACCCTTTTGCTTATCTCTAAAATATCTTTATTTTCCTAGGCATTTTATAACTAAAATGAATTTTTATATATATGTCGATTGCTTTTCTGGACATACTTAAACTTTTGAACTTTGAGGGGAAATTGACCACTTCTGAACTTTTCATTCAAGAAGTTTGTTTTTAAAAATGTTTCAGATTAACCATATCCAGGAGACTTAGAGCAAATGTTGTTTATAATTTTACATAGGAAAACACGTATTTAAAAAAATAAGTTTGAATTTTTAGGTAACTGAGGTCAGTTTCCTGTTTATTATACTCAGTGAAACTTCCCCCTAGTATAAAGAATACCCATCCTAATGCTGGACTGAGAAGCTTGGAGAAAGTTGGAAGTCTTTGAAATGTTATTCTTCTCAGGTCACTGTTGTCCACAAAAATTCATGACTTTTGTGTTCTTTTCATATTTTTACTATGCCTAAATTTCTAGTTGCCTCCCCCCTTACCAAACATTCATCTAACAAACATTTATAATCTATAACAAATATCTATAATAAACATTTGTAATCTAAAACAAACATGTATAATGTGTAACAAACATCTATAATTAGATGTGCTAGATGCTTATATTGTGCCAAAAGCTATGTCTCTGGAGGTGTTTTTTTATTTGTTTATTTTTATAGATCATAAAGCAAATGTAAAAGTGTATAGACCTAAAGATTAAAGAAAAAAATAACATGTCTATGGAACTAGTTTGAATGCCAGAGTTTTAAAAATTGAAGAATTATATAGCTCAGATATACCAGTTAAGTAGCAAAACAAACATCTTAAACTTATCACTTGAATGATCTTTGAATTAAAAATCTAACATTCTGTTGCTTTTTAAATTTGTGGGAATTGAGAAAGGAGGGTAATTTGCAAGTGTAGTTTTCTTCTCCATGAAGTAGTCCCTTACAATTTAGGACTATTTTAGCTTCAATTAGAAGTTAGTTGCAAACTTAATATTCTCAAATGAAAAGATATTATAACTCAATAAGAGAGTACTTTAAACATATGCTTCTCAGAGCATAAATATGTTTAAATTAATTTTTACTTTGTATATATAAAGTGAGTTACAGCTATTTTTAACTTCGTGACATAATTTCACAGATTAGCCATTTAGGAACTTAGACGGTATAGGATATTGCCTGTGGACAATCTGTTGTCCATTTTTAGTGCCTTTATGTTATAGTGCGTTGCTGGGTGAGGAGTAATGTCATCTATCAGTCTGTTCTGTAATAAGTGTATTGAGCCTTTGGTTATCTTTCTTGACACTGATCCAAAATGCTCTTCCTTTTAAAAGGTCTTTTCTTCCCATTGTCTCTGTAAATGTGTCTCTCTTTGTTTTAGACTAGTTTCATTATACTACCAATTCCTAATATGTTGATTTTTTTATTCACTATTTGATATATTTTTTTCTAATATATGTTCTTGTTTTAGCAGGTAAAAGAACCATAACTTAATTTAAAAAAAAAAAACAAACCAATATTATTCTCTAATAACTATCTTTTTTATGCATTTTGCATGTCAACTTTTTTCATTAACATCTGATATCTTTTATAAAAAGAAGGCAGACTCCATGTTTAACAAGAGCTTTTCTGGGAGCTAAATTAAATATTAACGGATCTCTTTTCCTCACCTCCCTGTCCCTCCAGAATGGGGAATCTTTTCACTTTGGCTGCATCCTTAAAAGCTGATGGTTGCTCACAGTCTAACAAAACTAGGGTTACCAAACTTGGCAGCAGAAATAAAGTTAGTCTTTTTGTGTTAAGTACTCCCAATTACTTTATTATTTTTTCCAGCTTAAGTTTACAACATTTCATGGAAATATTTGATGCTAGTTGTCATTTTCAAAACTGAGGGAGCAAATAAACTATTCAGTGTTTAAACGACTTTATAAATTGTCTGAGTGTCAAATTTCAGTACAGTAGTCTTTTTCTAGACATTTATCCATCATTAAAAATTGATTATAAAAAGTAAAGGCTTAAAGTATAGTTCAACCAAAGCTCGGAAATGTAAAGTTAAGGTAGCTTGGGTAAGTTAGAACCCATCTACTTTGTATAAGTTCTTCAGATTTTGAATGGTGGCCAGCTTTCAAAGTTTGTATATGCTTAAAAATTGGTGCTGGGACCATAGATAGCTATGTCTCTCTCATCTACATAGTTTCAGAACCGTATACTTATAACTGTTTATGCAAGTTTCTTTATTCTAAAACAGCATTTAAAAAGAAACCAAAACCCATTTCTTAAATTTCAGTTGTGGTTCACAAATGTGGTCTGGATCTCAGATATGTTTGTTTTCTCAGCTCCAGTGAAATCATTAGCCTTGTGTTCTTTATAGATGATTTATTCTGTGTTTGGAATAGAACATATTATTTCTCCATGATTGTCATGGAATTGATCAGCACACACATAAAATCAATCCTAACGCGTTAGTAAGGAAATTGTGAACTCAATAAGAGAAGGTCTGACAAGGACCTTTGCTGCACACTCATAATTTAATTTTTATGTATTTCTTTTTTATGTGATTATGTGGTCATTTGAATATGAACCAGTTTTTTAAATTAATGACTTCCACATAGTTGACCGCTTTTCAATTGAAAAATGTTATGTGGCACTAATCTATTTACTACTCACTATGATGAAATTTAAAACGCAGATCTCACCAAAACAGTATGCCCTGATCTTTTTCTCTGCTACCAAATTTGGATAATCTCTGTTTTAAAAATAAATAGAGAATACTAAACTAACTCATTGCTCTGCATGGGTACAGGTTCTGATTTCTTCTCATTCTTTCCATGGATTCTTAGGCCATACAGTATGTTTCCTTGCATTTTCGTGTCACTCCTGATATGGATAACTCTTTAAAATTCTCACTCCCTCCCCTTCCACTTTGCCCTTTACCCAACTTCTGTCTGTGCTTTTTGGTGTGAAACCCTGGGACATTTAGCCCATACAGTAATAGCACTCGACTTGTCCCCCTGTTCCTCCAGGAAAGGAAGTTCTTCAAAGGCTTCTTTGGAAAAGTAAGTTTGATGCCACATTTGTGCTTGCTTAATAAGGAGTTACACCCCTAGTATAGCACTGACATATTTTTTAAGTACAGCTTTGGTATCTTTATAATACAGGAATCGATTCGACTATATATGGAAATTAATGAATTAGAAAGTTGCTATCTGTGATATTACCCGTGTCTGTTGATACTAAATCTGATGATTCCCAGGGAAGTCCAATAAACAGCAAATCAATAGGTTAAAAAAGAATTGTCTCTTCAAGACTACGTGTTAATTTGACCTTGCAAAACCGTTCTTATTAGCGTATCAGCTGAATTTTTAACAAGTGAGTTTTTACTTAGTGTTCAATATTGACAGAGAAATGGGAAGAAATAGTAAGTTCAAGTGAAAATTAAATGTACCCCAAATTTGACATTCAATACTATTACTTTTTTTCAATCTAAGTTAAATTTCAGGTGAAGTAAGTAAAAGTATATAAACTTATCTTTGGGGATTCTGTCATTTTTAACCTGGACTACTAATCTAAGGAAAACCATCTTTGTTTATCAAATATCTAATTTATCAAATATCTGTCATATGTGGAATGTTGTTTATGTAGATGCTTTTCAAGTAATGATTGTTTAATGTTCAGATTTCCCTAGAATTAATAATATATATACAAATAGGTAAATACATTTCTAACATTTTTGTGTCCAAGTTTATCATTGTTTAGTTTTAATTGTTACAAAATAATACAGACTAAGACAGTATAAGAAAAAACTACTGTCATTGGATAACTCAGTGTAAATTACTAAAAGTTTATATGAATATAAAAATTCCATCACTATTGTTTTTTTTACTGGGTGGTTTTGTTACTTTGAAAATTCGTTTTATTTTTATTTATTTACTTTAATTCCCCCTCTACCCCCCACTTCCACCCCTGACCTACGGTTGTTGCAGTCTCCCCTTAAGAACTGGATCTCTGAAGGCGGGGCGTCTCCTCCCACGCACTTGCAGTGCACACCTGGGGCCTGGCGCACCCAGGGGACCTGGCACGCCTGGGGTATGGACCGTAGCTCCACTGGGGTGCAAACCCAGGACCTTCTGCATGTAAAGTAGACGTGCTAACCACACTCTATGGAACCACCTCAGAAATTTGTTTTAAAGAACAAATCGTTTTCATTTCCTTCTTAAGTAAATATTTTAGTAATAATCCACTCTTACACGTTCTTGTTTAAGTCACTTTTATAGTAATATAAACAAATCAAAGGATTTTAGATGGAATGGTTTAGTTTAGTTACTACTGTCAATCTGAAAAAAAAAATCATATAATTTGCCCACACATGTCACAATAAAAACTTTTAATAGATATTTTGAGTCTGAATCAAATTAACAGGTCCATAGTATGTGGGATCCATATCTGGAAAGAATTAATCCTATAGACAGTTGCATCATTATTAATTGTCACTTATTTGTTAAGGAAATTTTTTGTATCTTTTCCAAATAGAATCTCTCAAAGCAATTTCACAGCACTACAATTATCAGACAATTTTAATCATTTTCAAAGTGATCAGTTTTTAATATGTCTTTTATAGTTAAGCAGCCTTGTTTATGAAGGCTAGGTTATAGAAAATATTGATTTGGTGTATAGAAAAAAACATGTATATATTTTTAAATATATATATATTGTAAATATATATATTTTTAAAAGATTATAACATGGTGTTAGGGAACAAAGATAGCTTTCACTTCAGAATCAATCCTAGAGTGGCAGTACTCATCACTGTATATAACGGGGTCCTGGTGCACCTACAGTGTAGCTGAACTGGGTCACACTGTGCTTCTTAGCTGTTTCCACTACTTTTTGCTTACATGATAAATTTACATGGCATGAGAAAGAAAATTACGAAGCATTTCACTTCATCTTTACAATAACCCTGAAATTATTATTCCCCCTGTTTTATGACGAAACTAAAATGACCCTCCTGAATTCACAGATCTAATAAGTGTTGGAAGCTAGGATTTGAATCCAGATAAATCTGATTCTTGAGCCCATACTCTTAATCACTATGCTATCCAATTACTTTGTTTTTATATTATTTATAAGCGAAGTTGAAAAGATTTAACCTTAAAAGATGCTACTAAATTAAAGAGCTTCCTGTAAAGTCACTTTTACTTTCTTCTTTAAAGGTAGCAATTTAACTTCAGATTTTGTCTCCAGTTAATTTTTTTATTAGAGTTTTAAAGAGTTTTTCATTGGTTCAAACTAACATTTTATTTTTCTAGAGATATTTAAATACTAGTGAGTTTGACTCCTGTAGGATTTAAGCAATCCTCTAATGGCATCCATGAACAAATGTGACTATCAGAATTTTTTCATATGTTATCACAGGAAGAATTCTTTTTATGTCAGGACAATTTTATTCTACTATACAATTTTCAAAATTACAGTAAGTCATTCACAGAGTTTGGAAAGCTGAGGCGGAAGAAAGCATTACTCATAATATCATCAGAAATGTGCTTTTAAATGAAAAACTTTACTTTGGAGCCTTTTAAATCTCTCAAGTTGTCATTATTCAACTCAACTTCCGCACTAATCTACAAGAAATAGGCTGGTGAAAGAGACTTGGTTTACTGAGTTTGCTAAGTCAGTTGTGGTTTGATGAAAGCTGAACATGAAGAATCTCATAGAACAAGGAGTTTTTTATCCCTTACAGTTCCTCAGAAATTTTGATACTTTCTTAGCTTCACATCATGTGTGATTTAATGGTCCAGGATAAAGAGAACAACAGTTATCAAGAAGTGTCTCTGTCAAACATATTTGCATAAAAGTAGATAGATGTGAGAATTATTAGCCCTGAATCTGAATTGATGTCATGGCCAGAGGACTGCTTCCTCTTTTCCCTAAGTTGCATCCCAGACCTGACTGCCCCACATCCCTTTTCCTGCATCACCGGCTGATGGGAGTAGTGCCTCCAGAAGCTTTAGGAGTGGAGAATAGATAAACCTGGGTCTGTTACAGGACTGTATGGTAAACCCATTGTAAGCTTACACACATTTCAGAAGGAAAAAAACTGAGAACCTGAAGTAACTTTTTCCAGACTAGCTGCATTAAATTGCTCATTGTTTTAGGAAAGCCAAGAATGTACTCAACTTTTTAGGAAGTGTTAATATGCAACTTCGTTAGTGTATTTGGCCACACTAGGCCAATACTTTATTACCAAGTAATTACAGGGCATTTAACATTTGAAAAGGATTTTATAATTTTAATATATTTGAGGAACTCTATGAGTTAAGTAATCTATATTCCTGTTTTTATGAAGAACTGACTGGACAGAAATGTCAAACGTTCTTAGGCCACCCTTTTAGGTCTCTTTGTAGAGTCATTATATTGGAAAAACTCAGCCTCCTGTGAGTCTTTCTCCTGTGTGTCTCATTTACTATTCACACAAACACTTCACTTCTGGTCACCAATTGTGTGATCTTTTTCCTTTACTCCGCAATTCTCTGCAACACCAGCTGGGTGTCCTACAATTTAACTAAATTCTGACACTGTCTCCCTGGAGATAGTGTCAGATTCCACAGTTTCAGGGCTCAGTCCCATGAGACTACCTCTTACTTCAGATGCCAATCACAAGTAGTAGGTCCCCAGGTTATACACAACTTCTGCCCAGTTGGCTACAAACCAGAGGTTCCCGTGACCTTCTCAGGTTTGATCAGTTTGCTAGAACAGCTCACAGAACTCAGGGAAACACATTTACAAGCTTATTAAAGGAGATGATCGAGGATACAGATGAACAGTCAGATAAAGAGATACATAGGGTGAGGTCTGGGAGGGTCCGGAGAACTGGAGCTTCTGTCCCCATGGAGTTGGGTGCATCACCCTCCCGGTGTGGATGTCTTTACCAACCTGAAGCTCTCCAAACCGTGTAATATTGGGATGTTATGGAAGCTTCCTCACATAGGCATGATCAGTTATTAATTCCATTTCTAGCTCCTGTCCCCTCTCTGGAGGTGGGGAGTGGGCCTGAAAATGTCAAGCTTCTAATCATCGCTTGTTCTTTGTGGTGACCAGCCTGTTATAGGAGCCACCTAAGAGCCCACCCAGAGTTGCTTTATTATAACAAAAGATGCTCCTAGTGCTCCTATTAAGAATTTACAAGGGTTTTAGAATCCCTATGTCAGGAATGGGTCAAAGACCAAATATTAGGACAAGAAATGCTCATAGTGCTTTCATTACTTAGGAAATTACAAGGGTTTCAGGAGCTCTGTGCCATGAACTGCAGGCCAAGACCAGTATCTATTTTTTATTATTTTACAGCCATTTACTTGTATTTATGTAGAGCTTTTTAGTTTATGATATTCTTTGACCTACTTTCTAATTTGCTACTCACAACAGTTCAGTGAATTAGGATAATTCATGAAACTACATTTTACAAATGAATGAACAAGCTCAAAGAAGTCATCCAGCTAGTAGTAAATGGCAGTGCCTACCCTGAAACCAAGATTTTCTGAAGCCTGGCGCAAAGTTCTTTCACCTACCCCTTGCTGATGTTCTCTCATTCAAAAGTGTTGGCGTCTGCTCTCCTCAAGGATAATGAATGGAGAAGTGTCTAACGCAGAGGACATGAGACAGTTCAAGGGCCCGAATGTCTCCCGCAAACATGTACTGTATGGCCTGCACACAGTTTATAAATTTGAATTAGTTGCCAGTACTTCAAACACTGAAGACTAGCACATAAAAACTGTGTGCTAGTTTATCTGCTTAAAAATGAGAAGATCTGGCAAAACAGCATGCTTCTGATGTGACAGTAATGGCTTGAGCTGAGTAGTGACTGTACCCTTTGGCTGCCTATTTGCCACAGTCCGTGCAACGCCCTCTCGTCCTTACACTCGGCCTGCTTCACTCACCTGCTCCTAAACCCTGTAAGCATTTGAGTTTGCGAACTCCTCCCAGGGCCTGGTGGGAGTGTGTAACCACTTCAAACTGCATAAAAATTACCCAAAATATTATATCTGTTCTAAGTGATCCTATTAATGTACTGCGAAATATATTTTTTTCAAGTTTTCACACTTTTACAGTTGTTAAACGGCATCATTAGAAATTGTTCTGATTTAGAGAATGCATTTTTGAAAGATAACACATGGTTATATTGCTTTCATCTAATCCTCGAGAATAAAACATTTCATGGTATTTACGACCCTCTTAAATCGGTGTACTCATATCTACGTTCTAGTTTAGATTTCCCCAATTTTCTCCTCCGTGATAAATCGTACTTAGTGCGATCTTCCATTCTGGATCTTTTTCCATTCTGGATCTTTTTCTTTAAAAGTGAGAGAATATTTGCTGCCTCTTTCCTTTTCTTCCTGTTTTTTTTTTTAAATCCTATGCCCTTCTGTAAATCTTGCTGTTCTTGCATTTTATTAGATGCATCTTTGAGGATTTGGCTTATTTTTCTTTTTGAAGTGCATCATAACAAATTTATGAAGGAAAAAAAGTCCTGAGAGTGATCAGAAGGTTTCCATTCATCCTTGGTTTTATTATTTCCTGTGACATGACTACCGAGAGGGTCAAATGCCTTGGTCACTGATTTTTTTCTAGATTAAAAAAATTCGAAAACAAATTCAATAATCTTTGGAGTTATCTTTTTTTATTTGTATCTTTGAGAACCCAGGTTCTGAAGCTTCAACTCACAGTTGGTGTCTAAAACATGCTAGGGACGGTGCTAGGCTATCAAATATAATTATAAGCAAGACAGTCTCCTTTTTTTTTTTTTCAGCCCATTTACTCTCTCATGAGAGATGACTATTTTTTTCTTACACCTCCAGAATTTCTAACTTTATTCTGTCTTTCAGCTGATGACCTTGCTTCCTACTTCACTGAAAAAAATGGAATCAGTCAGAAGAAAGCTCTTACGTGCCTCCTCCACACCTACTCAGCTACCCGCATCCATGCCCGCATATACTCTGTTTCTCCTCCTATTCAAGGGACGAGCATGCTGCTGCCAGAGCCCTGCTCCTCCACTAGATTCTTACTACTCCAGCTCCTACTTATTCCAGCAATGCAGCCCCGTCTCTCTTCCATAATCAGCCTTTCTTTAGTGGATCATCCATTAGCATAAAAACCATCTTTTAAAAAAAGTTTCTTTTTGGTGCCTTCAGTTTCTACTCTCCCTTCTTCAGCCAAACTCATTTAATCAGGCTTTTACCCTCACCACTCCACCAAAGCTGTTCTTGTCACTTTTTTATTACTTTTCCAATGGTCCTATCACCTTACTCGGTGTGTTAGCAGCATTCGACATAGCCCATCACTCCCCTGCATTGAAACACTCTGTTCCTTTGGGGTGTAGAGATCATACTCTCTTGTGTTTTTTTTTTTTTTTTTTCTTATAATGCTGCCTACTTCTCAATCTGTGGACTCTTCTCTAACTACACGTCTCCCTTAAGGATCTCATCCAGTGTCATGGGTTTAAATACCATCTCTATGCTGATGATTTTGAAATTTCTGTCTCTAGATATCTCCCCTGATTTCTATACTGGTATTTCCATCTTAGAAGCAGTATAGCATAGAGGTCAAGGGCACAGACTCTGGGGAGCCAGATTGCTTGCATTTAATCCTGGCTCAGCCACTTAGTCTAATAACCTTGGGAAGGGTTATTAACTACCTGTACCTCAGTTTCCCCACCTATAAAAAAGGATAATACTAATATCAACCTCATGTGATTGTTGTGAAAATTAAATGGCTAAGTATAAGCAAAGTGTACAAAAAAGCCTGCCATAGTAGATAGGTGTTGTTATCGTCATCATTGTTAATCATTTTACACCATGCATCTAACACTAACATGTCACAAACCAAATTCCTAATCTTTCTCTCCCTAACTGCTCTCCCCTAGTCTTCCCCATCTCATACACAGCAACTCTGTCCCTGTAATCTAGCTGAAATTTTTAGATCTGATTGTGACTCCTCTCTCTCTCTCTCTCTCTCAAACCCTATATCCGGTCCATTAACAGTTTCTGTCTCACTACTTCCACTACTCCTGCCCTGGTCCAAGCCAGCTTCTCCTCTTACCTGAACCATTGCAATAGTGTCCTACTTCCCCTGTTTTCATCGTTGTTCCCCTACCATCTCATCCGTTAAGGTACCAGACTGAGTGATGTTTTTTAAGACAGAGGTCTTATTGGGTTGCTCCACTGCCCCAGATCTCCAGTAGTTTCCTGACCTACCAGGAGTCTTTTGGGCCTTGGAGGCCACTGTACATGAATTCCCTCTGTTCCTTTTCCTGCCTTCTCCTACTCTTACTCCCTCTGTTCTAGCCACACTAACCTCCTTGACATTGCTTGAGCACACCAGGTATACTTCCACCTCAGGACCTTTGCACTTGCCATATCCTCTAGTCTGAAACACATCATCTGGATATCTGCATGGCCTACTTCCTCAAATTTTTCCATTCTTTGTTCAAAATCACCATTCCTGATGAGGCCCCTATTTTAAATTCCAAATACCATTATTTTTCATACACACATACTCAGTATTCCCCTTCCTAGCTTGATTTTTCTTTGATCAGGCTTACCACCATTCGTCATACCATACCTTTTACTAATTTGTTTGTTAATCTCTTCCTCACTAAAATGTAAGCTCTCTGAGGACAGAGATCTTCACCTGTTTTGTTCACTGCTGAATCTTCAATGCCTCGAATAATATGTGGTCCATAGCTGCTCCAAAATATTTGAGTTAGTGGGTGAATGGATGAATGAATGACAGATGCACTACTTTCAAGTTGACTCTAAAGTGGGAGAAATCAGACAAATTTTAAAAAATGGTTACCAAATTGTGTAACATTAACAGGTACTACTGGACCAGAGGAAGGACGAATGATGTGAGAGGTTGTGATGAAAGTTTCTAAGAGGAAATGACACCTAAGGCCGAGACTTAAAACTATGAGTTTCAATTAAGCTAAGTTAGAGGGAGAAGACGTTTCACACAGAAGAAACAGTGTTAACAGGACCACTGGTATGAGAGAGAACATGCTCCACTCATTCATTCACTCAGCCTAGTGATATACAGAAGAAACACGCTAAGACCCAGGTTTTGGGTATGGATGACCAAAGGAAGCGGGAATCATTCATTGTGCAAAGAGGCATGATGAATTTGGTTTTGGAGAGGTTGAACTGGAGATGCCTGTGGAATTTTCACTTCTGCTATTATAATGTTTGAAATATAAATTTAATATTAGAAGAATCCCTGGATTCCCCCCTCCTCAATTAAAAGTACTTTGACAAACTAGAAGGACTAAATTGTCTCCAAAAATCTCTCCTTTGCTGTTTCGTTTGTGACACGCTACCATCCCTATTTTTTTTCCCCTGAAAGCTTTTAATGGTCCCTCTCACTTAAGAAAATGCAGAAAAAGAGTAGTGTCCCGGCTTAAAAGTTACTGTACTTTTAATTGAAGCAGCCATCAGAGACAGTGCCAGTCTCAAATCCTGTAGAAAATTGTGTTTCTTTCCCTTCATCACTTTGTCCTTTGGGGAATACTCACGGCATCTTGGAATTATAAGAAAAAAATAGTTTATTACATGATTCTGTTCAGAAATTCAAATATCAAATTATAGATTTTTAAGGCCCTTCTTAGATTAAAAAAAAAAAAAATGAAGCCAGGTTTCCTATGAAAGGAAAGAAGTCTCTTCATTCATCATAAGACACACCATATCATGGTTGCCTGTCACTATTTCGTTAATACTCTGTAATGACTGGGTTATCTCTGTGTATAGTTGTGACAGAAAGACTGACCCGTGATTCTTTACACGTTGGGTATCCTTGAAAACCTCTTTGGTGTGTAGCAGAAAGAACTTCGTACAGTAGAATGGCAAATCACTGTTGTTCTGCCCCTCCTGCCCAAACCGTTTGCTGCTATGCTTCGTGACATCTCATAGCTGTGCCAAATTATACTTCCATGTGTCTGTATAGCATTTCTTTGCTTTGGCCTACATTAGAACACCTGTTTAACTTTTTTTGTTCTTATCATATGCCCAGCAGAATTGTCTTGCCTCCAAATATTACTTTTATTTATGTTGATTAATTGCATGTTCTCCCCTAATTGGTGATTTGGGGATTCATAGAATTTTAGAGTTGGACAGCACCTGAGATCTGAGTCACAGTTTAAAATAATAGATTGGCTATAAGCACATTTGTTAAAAAAAAAAAAAAAAATTCAGGGACACAGTTTTAAACAGGTGTAATATTTTAATATAATGTCCTTCCAAAAGATTTAATTAATGATCACTTTCCAGGGATTACGATGATTTATATCAGAGGCTGACATTCTATGGCCCACTACCTATTTTGGTAAATAGTTTTATTGGAACCAGGACATGTTCATTTGTTTACATATTGTCCGTGGCTTTTGTGCTATAGTGGCAGAGTTGAGTAGTTGCAACGTAGACTGTTTGGCCTGAAAAGCTTTAAATATTTATCTGGTCTTTCACAGAAAAAGTTTGCCCATCCCTGATTTAAACAGCTTAAAAACTTACTTCTCCAACTGGAAATCTGAAGTACTTTCCCAGATAACACCAATATGTAAAATGAAAGAGCAGCTGTAAGGAGCTATCAGCCTACCAAGAATATCACCAACTGTGATCTTCATCCTTTGTCAGTCTATTTTTTTTTTTTCAGTTGGTGTCTACTTAAAATACTCTGGAGAGAGATTGATAGATAGGTAAATGGCTTTTTAAAATTGTAATTAGTTATTTCAGTTGTCTTTTATTATAGCGTTTATATTTAGGGGATAGTGATCTTACAGTGTACTGAGCTTGTTTAAGCTATTTCTGTGTCATTTTTACAACCATTGTGTGTTTCTTCACTGTGTTACTTTCATGTTAAGATTATCTGTGTGTTTCTTTTACTTACAGTACAAGTTTCTTGATTAAGTAATTTGTCATAGATCCACTATCTACTATTATTTTCTCCAGTGCCAGCTTGCTTCATTTCTGTGTTGGTTTATGTCTACCCATAATAAAAAGTATTTAAGGCAGATGTTAATTTTAAAATTCTAAGTTGGCTATTTAGAGAGTTGAGTGGTTACTTGAAAGTTATACTTAAATTTGTCATCTTTCACTCATAGTTTAGCTCGATCCTTCTCAGATTTCATCATTTTAAATTATAAGTTACTGAAGTTCTTTCCATGTTAAACTCATTTTCTTTCTTTGAAGAATAAGCAATTTTCTCTTTGTTATAAACTGTGTTTTTAGTGCATTGACACTAGTCAGTGTAAGTTCTACCTATAACCTTGAAATTATTTTTAAAGTAGAAAGTGTTGGAACAGTGGTAAAATAATTCTGTATGTCTCACATCTATATTACCCCTACCACATTTTTATTAGTTTCTGAAGTATTATATAATATATTTTTTAAGAGGTGTTTGTGTCACTAAGATGTACATAAATTCTACATTTCATATAGGGTTATCTTTCCTCCCACCCCTGCCCCTTTGGTTAGCTAACTTTTAACTTATCTTCTTGGGTATTAGCTTAAATATACAGTTTTAGGGCAAACAAAAGCAAACACTTTCATCTTCTATGACTTTTATCATTTTCTAAAAATTGCTTAGGAATCTTAGTTTATATTATGAATGAAAGACTCGAAGCATTGCTATTATAGAATTTGTGAGAGGAAGTCTGGACTTAATTCCAGCTATAGGTGCCTTTGAGCCTTCATATCTCAATACCTGGTTGAATTAACTGTAATGCGGCAAGCTAGTGACAACCAAGAGCCGGTACTCAGATGTATAAACAAATACAAAAAGAATTTATCTGTTTTCTTCCCCTATTTAGAGAGATCAGAGGCCATGAAATATGAGAAATACAATACCTCACTGATTAGTACAACACCATAAAAATTGTAATAAAGACATACCTCAAAAAGTAGAGATGTTTCCATAACAGTATTTCGGGCCAAGAAATTGTTTTATTTCCATGTTTATTGTACGGAGACTAAATGGGAAACGGTCCCATTTTAAAATGACCTTTTATTGTCCCCTCCTTTGGTCTCCCAGCCGTGGAAGTTATCCTACCTATCTGTTGCCTTAGGTGCTGAACACTGCAGGCTGCAACTGCACAATAATCAGATTAATAAAACTTCAGATGTAAATTTCTTACACAGGATTTTCAGTGCCACCTGGCAGGTTTCTGTGTCACTGATTAGTTGTTTCCTGTTCCTTACAGCAGATATTTAGCACATTTATTCCTTCAACAGATATTTCTTCCACTCCTACTCTGTGCCAGGCATTGTTCTAAGTTCTGAGGATAGACACAGCACTGAACAATAAAGAGGGAAAAAAGCTGCCTGAATTCATGGACGGTACCTTCCAGCAAAATGCTAACCTCTGCATAAGGGGTGGCTGAATGTGGGCAGTTACTGTTGTTGGTGGGGTGACTATTATCTCATTGCCTGAAACAGCCCCAGTGTAACTAACACCTGTTGCAGGGCTTTAGTAGTGCCCTCTCTTTCACTTTCAAGGCAGTCCCAGGTTAAACAGAAAGTCATATGACCATTCTAGTTTTAAACCTTTTCCATCTGTTAATTCATTTAATCCTCATAATAATCCCATGAGGTGTATACAATTATTAACATCATTATGTAGGTATGGAAACCGAAGCATAGAGAAGTTGAGTAATTTACCCTTGGTCATACTAGTAAGTGGCAGAACCAGAATTCAAATCCCCAGACAGCCTGGCTCTAGAGTTTGTGCTCTGAGTCGATATGCTGTTCTGCCCCTAGGCTGCTATTACAGATCTTTACTGTCTTACTCTGCCTGTCCTTTCACTCCACAGCAGAGTAAAGAGAGTAGATAATCTCATCTCCTTCACGGATAAACTTGTGCTTCTCCAGTAAACTTCCTCATCTTGACACTCCCTCTTTTACAAATCTGTCTGCATTTCTACCCAGCCTCACTCCATCCCTCCATTTCAAAGAAGGGACATCTCTCTTCCTGTCTTAAACTTTTAATCTAGCCTCATCCCATCCACCTCCTGGATGACTTTGTTTTCTAAATTATTCTCTTTTTCTTGGGCTTTCAGTCTCCATCTTGCCATTAGCTTTTCCCATTCAATGTGTAGGTATGATTGATTAGTTGTTGTTGAAAGTGTATCACTCTTTCAAGAAGATTTACTGTTGGGAAAAGTTTTTAAAAGTATATTAATAATATAATGATGATAAATAGCTACCAATTATTTATTACCCTGTTTAAGTTCCAGGTACTGTGTATATCTCTGATCCTTTTACCAACCCTACAAATACTTTACAGATGAAGTATACACAATTCTATCGTAGAATTCTCTACAGAGCTTCAGACCTATATATCCAATTGTCTGTTAGACGTCTCCACTGGATGTTGCACAGACATCTCAAACTTTGCTTGTCTAAAACTGAAATCCTATTCTTCCCCTTCTCAAACTGGCTTTTGCATCTCTTCTATACTCCATCTTAGTTTGTGGTACCCTCTCCACCCAGTTACCCAGAGCGGAATCCTCAACTGCTCCCTTACATTTACCATTTAAAACTTTCTCATCTCCGTCTCTATCTCAGCCAAGAGAGCTCAACCCTCATTTTCTGTCATCTGGAATCTTGTGGTCTTTTCCCCTCCTGTCAGTCTATTTCCAACTCCCTCTACTGCTGCCAAAGTGATATTTTTAAAATGCAAACCCATTTAATCATGTTTAAATTCCTCCAGTAGCTTCTGGTTGCCCACAGAATTAAGGTAGGATTCTTCAGCAGGCATACTAGGCCTTTCCTGCTCTCTCTCTCCCACTGCGCCTCGCTCACTCATCCTACTTTCAGGCTATACTGAAGTATTTGTAGAGCCCAGACTTGCCATGTCCTGTGCTGCTGTTTCTTCTGCCTGGCATGTGCACTACCTCTGTCAGTTCCTCCCCTCGCTACCCCGGCCTGGGCATCTAGAAGAATTATTTCAGTACTCAATTCAGTCTTCTTTGAATAACCTTCCTTGATTCCACAAACAGATTTGACCATGCCTCATCTCTGACATCATTATACATTTGTCTTCAGCTCTACTGTAGCACTTTTTACTGTATTTTTTGTTTGTTTATCTGAGTGTCACCTTTCAATGGGCTGTGAACTCTTCAAGTATTTCCACTGCCTGGCATATAATATTAATAGGCTCTCATCAGATGTGTGGTGGCGATGGAGATAATGATCTTGGAGTGGATCACAGTTTATTTAAATAAAGCTTGCCTTCCGTGTTGAGCGTTGGGCTGGGACACATACAGGGGAGAACGGAAGTCATTCTCTTATCCTCCTTTACGCCTTCTAGAGGCTGCTGCTCCAGCCTTTAGTGCCTGATTTCTCTTGATGTATACTTTTTATGATGTTTTTATACCTATTCTCAGCCTTCACTTTGCTTTTGATTTATTTTGCTTGTATCCTTCGAGCAGTTAGGAAGGAAGCTGTTCAATTACTATTACAAATTTCCACACTTCCATTTTCATTCCATCACATGAGAAATCATACATCAGCTTGTTCCCATGTGATTCTTGTGTGCAAAAGAAATCTTCTCAGACAGTAATAAGAATTCGGGTTATAATAACAATATCTTTTCAACAGTTTTTCAACCTCCTATGTCCCCCAAATGTCTCCATGCATTTAATGTCAAATTAAAAACTGAATCAGTTCTTTATTAATCCTGAGAGAAGAAATAATGGTTTTTAACAACTGTTAAAGGAATAATGAAGACTTCTTGGGTTTTTAACATGAAAATTTCAGATGACCAAGTGTTTTGCTAGATACACTGGAGTCAAAGGATAGTACAATGGTCAGCATCTCAATTTAGACTTATGTATTACTCTAAATACACTCATAGAAGCTACTTGTGGTGTAACTCCTTATGTATTTAAATTTATCTGACTCTTGGTTTCTTGATTTATTTTTTAAATGGGTGAAGAATCTACTTTTTGAATTCTTTGCCCTTTATGGAATGTGATATCTTGGTTTTGATTCCATTTATCCCTTCCCCTTTACTTAATTTAATTGTATTGTTTTGCATTGTGTTTCTAAAATAATGGCTTTGGCTTATTTTTTCCTGAGTGTTTCTGCAGTTTGGTTTGAGTATCTGGCTTTGGGCACCCCTCCTGAACTTGGACTCCATTTGTATTTGTGACTTTTGGAAGGCAAAAGTCAGTGTTTTCTATGGAAGATGACTCTGTTTTTAATATTATTTGTGTCTCCTCCCCTTCCTTTTTGGTTTCTCTTAAAAGACTGGAAAGAAAGCAGTTAAGGCAGTCCTGTGGGTATCAGCAGATGGCCTCAGAGTTGTGGATGAAAAAACTAAGGTAAAACTTTTATAAGCTTTAATGTTACTGCTCATATTTTTTTTAACCCCTAATGATCAAATGTAATGCCATTCAGCTGTTACAGTTATTCTAAATCCTTCTACTTTGTCCAAAGTGCAGTCTTCTGAGAGACTAGTTAACTCAGGAAACCAATTTAGTTACTCATTTACTTTATGAAAAATAGAATTCTCTCAACATTTTGTTCTACATGACAGCTTGTTTAGCCTGCTAAGCATTTTCATATAATGTTAAAATCTGAGTTCTATTTTTGTTGTTACACATTTTTAAAAAATATTTACCCTCACAGATTTGATGTAAAAGATGATGGACCTTTTACTACAGTTAAAAAATATATATATATATTTTTTTAAGGGATAGACCACATCTGAAATTTCTTCTTTCTTAATAGAACACTGTATTTTTAGAAAGTGATATTTAAGTTTGAAAAATCTTAAGTCCTTAAGTAAAATCTTAAGGACTAGTAAATGACTCCTTCGGTTAACATTTACTTAGAATTCGCACAATAGCCCAAATCATAGGTAGTATTTTGCATTTGAAAGAAAATGATGCCTGAATAAGAATAGAGACAGACTTTTCCCTTAGGGAGCATGTGGTGTTATATAAGTACATTTAATCATTAATTTAAATTTCCTAAGAGACCTAAATTGAACAAGAAGACAGTTTAAAAAAAAACAAAAACAACAAAAAAAAACCTCAAATGTCACTGGACCTGAGAGAAAGTCTAGCAGGTAAAGAGCAGTTTGATGGGTAATTCGCCTAATGTATTTTAAGTGATTTAATACACCTGCGTTTTAGTTCTTTCGATCTTCCATCAAAGGCTTTTTCTTTAAGTTCAAGAGAAATGATAGACTTAAATATATGTTACTCTTGGAAAAAAATGATCATTTTAGTTAGCTTATTTTTAAGAACTTGTGCAGTTTTCATTAGTGTTTTGGGTGAAATTTGTTGTGCCTGGAGGCCGTTTTCCGTTGTTTTATACAATAGTGAGAAAGTGATGTTGCCTCCTGGTGGCTACTTATAGCGTTGACATTAATTAGTTCTTTCCATAGAGTGATGATAGTAATGGTGGATTACCACTCTTGGACCCAACGTGAGTGGAAAAGAAATTTTGCGATGTATATAATCTATGAAGGGCTCATATTTAGAAAATAGAAATAACTCCCGCATATCAGTAAGAAAAATGACAGACAATCCAAAAGACTTGAAGAATTACTTTGCTGAAGAGGAAATTTATAGTAATCAAGGTTATGCAAAATAAAATCACAATGAGCCGCCAGAATTGCAGATTTTTAAAAAATTGACTGGCAAGTTTGTGGAGCAACAGGAATTCTCAGTGAGGCTGTATAAAAGCCGTTTTGTTTGTATGTTTTAGCTCTTATAGCCCCCACCTTAGCATCTAGGGATTCTAAGCCATGGAGATATCACACAGAAGAGCCTCAGAGCCTCAAAACTTTTAAGAACATTTTGTGTAATGTTTATACTCTGTATACGAGGCCATTCAGCAAGTATATAAACAGAAAATCATACTTAAATGACCAATAAGTTAATAAATACATAGAACTGTTCTGAGAATGAATGATGTCATTAAATATGTTATATGGAAATTGGGTTAAATATATCGATTTATATATGTCGCAAATTGAACATGGAATATACCATAATAAAACTAGAATCAGCAAGCATGTTTTAGACCATGAAAATGAGGTAAAGGAGGGCAAAGTGCCTTTTAAGATCTCTCCTAGGTCAAATTCTTAGTATTCAGACTGCTGGCTTCAGACCCAGCTATTCCATAGCCTCATGCCTTATATGTAGGGATTCTGTATTAAGAAATGCATATCCTGTGTTTATTCTGAGAAGCTTGAATAATCTCATAAGTTCTCTCTTCCATTATTCTTCCCTTTTTCTAGGACCTCATAGTTGACCAGACAATAGAAAAAGTTTCTTTCTGTGCCCCAGATAGGAACTTTGATAGAGCCTTCTCTTACATATGTCGTGATGGCACCACTCGGCGCTGGATCTGTCATTGCTTCATGGCTGTCAAGGACACGGTGAGTTCAACATGGATTTCATCATGACTAGCCTCAGTTAGCCAAGCACCTTCCAGGTTAGTTCAGTCAAGCAATTCCCACTACATTTTTGACAAGTACGTGCTGTTACAGTACTTGGAAGTGCCTAAACTAGTCTGCTTTCACTCCTTTTATTCAAGTAGTTCACACTCTTGGTGTGATCTCCCAACTCGTGGAGCAAGATGATTAGCTGAGATCCAAGGTCATTAAAGGAAAGTAAAAGTGTTCCGGTGAGGGTGGCTGCTAAACTTCATTATTAGAACTATTTTCAAGATTCTTACATGTATTTGTTTGCTAATACATCTGGCTAGAAGATATTGGCATTTGAAAGGTGCTTATAAATTTATTTGCATAGAAGCTGTACTACAAATTAAAGAACTGAGTTAGAGTGCATTTTCAGTTAATTAAAGTAGAAATACTAAATTACGGTATAATGAACTATGCTAGAAAATGTCGCATAGTAGAAATTTGTTTTTGTTTACAAATAGTGAATAACTTGTCATCCTTCATGTAAGTTACCCAAAATTCTGACATGAAAGACAGGTCTCCTACATGATGATGATGACCTTAACTATATTATTGTATAGCACTGAGTGTATGATTTATGAATTTTTAAAAGTCCAGACAGAATAAGGCACTGTAGCCATTCATGAAGGCTACAACTCAGTAAACTCTTGCCAAGGTTGAAGGGAAGTGGTTGCTTTACTCTATTAAGAACTCAGACTCTGAAACAGATCTGGGTTCCAGACCCAACTTTGGTTCTCACCTAGCTGTGGCAAGTTACTTAACATTCTCTAAGTCTCAGTATCCACATCTATAAGATGGAGGTAACAGTTGTGAAGACTTAGAAAACAAATATAAGCACTCTTAGCATTGGGTCTGGCCCATGGTAACTTCTAAAAATGGTGGCTAATATTGTTAGAACTGTTCCTCCAGCTGGGTCTGTCTTCAAGAACTTCTGCCCTAGAGCTAGGAGAAATAGTAAGCTTCCTTGGCCTCTAGCTTTGTCCTTGTAGAACTGTAGAACTTGTATGCAAATGCAAACAGGTCATAAGATTCTTTCGGTACTTTTATTTCATGCTTTAATACCTACCCTTGTATCATCCTACTAAGAAGTTAGATGGCAACTCATGTAGATTATGAAGAGTGAGTCTATCAGTCTTTAAGCAGTCATTGTGAAACCTTATAGTTTATAGTTACGTGAAATCTTAGGGACAAAAACCATTTCAGACATTACTTCTCCTTATGGTATCTGATATTGGCATATAAAATCCAGTGAAATTACTTGCTCCGAGCCATATATAGGAGCAGGTGCCTACATTGTGTGATTTTGAAAACTCCTCGAAGGGCTCCCTGTTCTCAAATATCTCTTCTCACTATTAATAATGCCAGCAGTTACTATATCACCTCTAACTTTCTTTATTCCACAATGAGGGATATGGTTTAAAATACAGATTTTGAAATATCAATGAAATATTACACAGCAGTAAAAAAGAATGAAATCTTATCATTTGCGACAACGTAGATGGACCTAGAGGGTATTATGCTAAGTGAAATAAGTCAGACAGAGGAAAGCAAATACCATGTGGTTTCACTTACTCTTAAAAAAATTGAACTCTTAAAAAAATTGAACAAAGAAAACAAAATAAAAACAGACTCATAGAAACAGAGACCAAAGAGATGGTTGGATGGGGGAGGGGGATGGGGCAATGGGTGAAAAGGTGAAGGGGAATATAATCAGTAATATTGTGATAAGTTTGCACAGTGACAGGTGATTACTAGAATTAGAGAGGTGGTCACGATGTAAGGTATAAAAATGTCGAATCACTATATTGTATACCTGAAACTAATATAACGAATATAACATTATATACCAACTATACTTAAATTTAATAAATAAATAAAATGAGCAATGAATATGAAAAATAAAAGTAAAGAAAAATAAAGAAAATACAAATAACTCTGGTAAAAAATAATCCATTAAATTTATTAAATTTAGGTAATTCAGTGTATCTTTAAAACAATATTTAGTTTATATAAGCTTTCCTTTCCTCCCACAAACAAGTCAGTTTTATCTGTTTAATTCCTTTATAAGTAGAGTGTAGATGAAAACATGCTTTAACTCCTGCCTTTGTGTAGCCTTGGGCTTAGAGCCAGAAGAATCTGAGGAAGGTGTAGGGCAAAGCCTAGAAGCCCTGAAGGCCTGGAATGGGGAAGGGTGCGTGGGGGTTGGGCGTTCAGAAAGGAGAGACCAAAAGCTAAGCTTTCCGTTGCCTGGTTCCCTTCTCATCGCCGGAGCTGTGTTTATTCAGTATTAAGTTTGCTCCTTTTGTTCTTAGACATGTTGACAGTATATTTAAGCTCCTGAAATTTGCCTTGCCTTTCCAGTGGTTTCTTAGAAATGCTTGGTAAATATTCCCACGATTCCCCTAAATGGCAAATAGAGGTTTACATTTCAAGACCTTGGAACCTTCAGCAGTGTCTCCTAAGCTGCTGGCCAGAGCTAACGTGAGTGACAGAGGGAACCTGACTAGTAAGAAGCGGCTGCTCACAGAAGCACAGATTGCTGATGTTCGTTCACTCAGTCAGTGCCTGCCACAGTAAAGTGTCACGAGCATCACCTAGGGTAATTCATTCATTTAAATTAATTTGGCATATTAATATATTGAAATCTAGTTTACGCTGGAGTTCCCAACATTTTGCCTTGTGTAAAAACAGACTTATTTGTGGTTCAAGCTGATTTGTAATTGTTGGTACTGTATCTCTAAAAACGTTTTGTGAATCGTCTGTTACGTGCAGGGTGAAAGATTGAGCCACGCAGTAGGCTGTGCTTTTGCGGCCTGTTTGGAACGTAAGCAGAAGCGGGAGAAGGAATGTGGAGTGACTGCTACTTTTGATGCCAGCCGGACCACTTTTACAAGAGAAGGATCATTCCGTGTCACAACAGCCACTGAGCAAGCAGAAAGAGAGGAGATTATGAAACAAATTCAAGATGCCAAGAAAGGTACAATCTGTTCTACAGTGTGTGCTTATTTAAGTAGTTTTCCCCAACCAGTTAATATTTCGAAGCTGTCGGGGCTAAGCTGTCTCACAGTCAAAGAGCATATGAAGTATACTCTTAGCAGTATATGAAGACCTTAAGCACAAAGCTGAAAGTCTAAACAAAGTCCTTTCTTTAGAGTGTCTTGTTTAGTGGCTTCAAAACTGTTTACCGTTTTTATTACATTAAACTATCCCAGGAAGCTGAGAGTACAGTAGAATAAGCTGCAAAGACATTCCCCTAACCTTACCCGCCCCCTATCTTTAAAAACAAAATTGGGAAAATCTAAATCCCTGAGCAGATTTTTAATTCTAATACATCCGATCTCAGAAGGATCTACATCTTGAAGAAGTATAAGGGGTCAAACATTTGGTGATGGAAGGAAATCTAACCTTAGGTGGTGAACACACAATGCAATCAATATACATGACATATTGTTGAATTATACACTTGAAACATTTAGTTTTATTAATCAGTGTCCCCAATAATTTTAATTAAAAATAAAAAAGGAAGAAGTACAGGTTTAGGCTGCAAAGGATTCACTGACGGTTATGCTGGGTACAAATTCAGGCATAGATTTCACAGTGATACCATACTTATGAGGTTATTACTGTTTTTTAGCGTTTTAGTTTTAAAAAGTCCATAGATTTTGAGAAGCTAGCCCCTAACTCTTTTTCCCGTAGCCTTGTTAATTTTAGTGTGTGATTTTTGCAGAATGAGAGTTTTCAAGTACACATGGCAGCATAGCAAAAATGCCTTTACAAGCATTCAAGTTACTCAGGAGTTTATCGCCTAAAGTTGGGTTGGGTGTATTTTAGAACTAAGTGATAGGGCTCGGGGGAAATGCTTTGCATTCTTGTGTACAGCTGGGATTGAAACCAACAAGGAATATTTTGAAATTAAACAGTTCGGTTTAAATATCCTTTAATATAATTTTGCTAACTTTTTACTATATCCTTTTAGTTCTAAACCAGCCATTTTGGGTGATATCATTAATCTAATATTGAACCCAAACAGCTCTAATTCTTAAGCCCTCTCCCCCGAAAAAGATACATATTTTTATTGGTAATTAAATTATCGGTTGTGATTTCTTTCATTTCTTATAAACATTTGTGCCATGATACCAAAGAATAAAAAACACTATGCTATTTTTATTAGAAAATTTAATATGTACAGCTATTAGTTTGCTTCAGTGATTTTCTGACTGGAAGCATGGTCTTTAATACTCTGCATCGCACATGGCACCTGCCAAAGTGGCCAGTCCCAGGGATGACAGGATTGTGAGGGGTAGGGGTGGAGATTTGCCATGATCAAGATGGGCCTCAGCTGGTACTCACATGGGAACAGTCCTATATTTAGATTTATTCTAATTTAAAACTTTACTTCTAAATGCTTTTATTCAAATGAGCTACAAAAGCATTTAGCCTTTATGACATTCTCTACTGTCTAATCAAACGTATGCTTATTTAGACCTTTCTGACTCTGCCACTCCCAGAGTCCTCTCCCACAAACAAATAAGCAGGCAAACATTGAAAGCCATAAACCATCATTCTTTAAAGGACCTCACATTAGGAGTTCATAGGTACTGTTTTTTCATTCTCGTTCAAAGTCTTAAGTTATGAATCACTGCATGAGAATCAAAGATCTAATATTTGTGTCTTAGTAGATGTACCACGTGACATGTAATGGGTTATTAAACCTTTCATTTGTTTGCAAAATAGGAGATCTGAGCCCTACTCCTAACCTGTCTTTTAAGAGACGGTGGGAAGGAGATGGGTAAAAGGACCCAGGACGGTTTTTGAGTTCCTCAGCTGCATAAGCTCCGGTTAGTTGAAGACATTGCTAAAGTCCTCTTTCTCTTGACTTTCTTGAGCTGAAACAGATAAGACAGTTGCTGGTTCATCAGCGGCCCCGGGCCACTCCGCCCCGCCCTCCTCCTCCCCCACCTCTCCCACCTCGGATGCCGCTGGCTCCCTGGAGGTGAGCAACCCTCACGCCATCCCGCGCAGGCACGCGCCCATCGAGCAGCTTGCTCGCCAAGGCTCTTTCCGAGGATTTCCTGCTCTCAGCCAGAAGATGTCACCCTTCAAGCGCCAGCTGTCCCTGCGCATCAATGAGTTGCCTTCCACTATGCAGAGGAAGACTGATTTCCCCATAAAAAATGCAGGTAACGCAGCATTCACCTGACTGCCTGGGTGCTCTCGCACGGACACATTATGTCACTTCCAGTGGAGACACGGATCCCATCAAACTAGCCACCCCTCGCTCTCAGGCCAGTCGATGGTTATATATCTCTTGTATCGTTTCCCATTGGGAAAGAACTGAGGGTCACAGAGGGAGATGTGAATCATTCATTTCTCTTCAACAGACAGGTAACAGAGCCATGATGGGAATTCCTAGCCTGAGTACAAGGTCTGTCCTGATGGAAATATACTTACTACCTCTCAGCCAACCTGCTTCCAAACATCAAGGGTCTCAGGTTTCCATTCTTACTGGGCCTTTCGGGACCCAGCAGGGAATTAACTTAAAAGGCTTTGGGAACACATCCAGTTAAAGAGCATTACTGTCAGGTGTACCAAGAGAAGTGGATAAGTGCTCATTGTCTGTGTGGCTGGTTGTCTCCATAGGGAGGAAACTCTAAACGGGCCTCCTGTATAAATCTAAGATCTTTTGTTCATCAGAGACAGTGGGCTTGCTCACACATATCCATTACCTTTCAGAACTGCCACACAGCCCTTTGTGTGGCCTCCCTGCAGCCGAACCAGCTCCAGTTAGCTCTGTCCTCATCATAAGATCCAGAGCTAAAGTGTCAGATCTGGTCAGGGCTTTTATGGGGCTTTATTTTACTTCACTCTGTGGCATTTCCAGCCAGTGCTAAAGCAGCGCATGAGGAGGCTCGGTCTCAGCAAGGCCCTCTCACTGCGGTGGTGTAAAAGTACAGAGAGTTACGTTCCCTCGACAGATGAGGCTAGGCCTAAAGAACAGTAGGACTAGGTCATTCCCGAGGGTCTTTCTAGCTCTCAACTCCTAGAAACACGGAAACTCCAGATGCTTCCAATACCTGTTTTCAGTCTCCTTCTGGAGCAGATGGGAAACAAAAACTATTCTCTTTTTACAGTTGAGCAAACAAAGGTTCAGGACACAGAATTAGCTTCCTAGTGAGACAGAATTACCCCAGAGTCAGTGTGAAGAACAAAGCCTCGTGAGTGCTGCACCTCAGCTCACTTTTTCATGGTAGCACACTTCATGTACTTGGTACTTTGGAGGAAAACGATAGTGGTGACCTTGTCATAGCTTATTATAGAAAAAAGAACTGAGCATCCACTGGTGCCCCTGACTTTAACGCGTTTTCTGAGAGAGTTACTAAATAGCTCCAGAACTAAACTAAAACAGCCTTGGGAACTGGTGGAAGACAAGCAGTTGCAGATGTCCTTCCGAAAAATCTAGCTAACTGAGCATCTTGGCACAAAAAGGGAACACCACAATCTCAAATAGTGTCACACAAGAGAGGAAATAAATCTGGGGTTTGTGCGGGAGGAAGATAGATAGACCTTAGTACATGAGTTGTTGATGTTTTATACCCTCTCATCTGAAAAGCCAATGAAATAGTGGTCAGTAAATTTTTTGGAGCTGCTTTTATAGCCCTACCTAACAGTGGAGACTTTTCCTTCCACAAATAAGGGATGCTGCATAAAATGCCACCTTGTGTCATACTCTTATATTTCAGGATTATTCAGTTTCTGTCTGGAGCCAGTTTCTGTTTGTCTTGCAGTGCCAGAGGTAGAAGGGGAAGCAGAGAGTATCAGCTCCCTGTGCTCACAGATCACCAATGCCTTCAGCACGCCCTCCGAGGATCCCTTCTCATCCGCCCCAATGACCAAACCAGTGACAGCGGTGGCACCCCAATCTCCTGCCTTTCAAGGTTGGTGCCCTCTTAGCCTACTCAGCCGTTCTCTTTGAAATTAGTACTTTTATGACACTGCTCACTGACCGTAAGTTGGCATCCTGAGCTCCCCAAGTACAGGTCAGACCCATTCATTTCCCTGTTTGGTAATGACTCGGGTCCATTCATGTCCCTATTCAACGGTGTCTTCCTGCTTTTTTCCCTTTCCTGTTTCCTAAGATGTCTGCATTTGTCATTTTGCATGTACCTACCTATCGTTCATCCCATTCTGTTAGGAGTAACTGCAGTCCCAACCCACTGCCTTATTTGCCATTCACTGTTAAGAATCGGCGTCCAGCCAGTTCTCCAAAGCAGCAGTCATCAGGGTTGGTTCTAGTGTTATGCTTGCTTTAGCACAGTGGTTTTCAACCCAGGGTGATTTTGCCTCCTCAAGGAAAATCTGACATTCATTGTCTGGAGACATTTTTGGGTTTGACAACTTGGTAGGGTATGATTGCTACTGTCACCTGGGTAGAGGCCAGAGATGCTACTAAACATGTTTCAAGGTACACAATAGTCACCCTCACAACAAAGAACTATCTGGCCCAAAATATCAATAGTGCCCAGGTCAAGAAGCCCTGGACTCACCTAGTCTCTACCCTGTCACAAGAAGCTTATAAAGAAGATACTTCTTTTGGTTCATTAGTTTATTTCATTTTCTGTAACAGGTGTCCTAAAATTTGACTTTGTGGCATTAGAGAGTTCTAAATGTTATTATTTTCAGAGATACCATGTTAACAGTATTGACTAAGAGGTCAGCAGAGAACATGTATAACTTAAATTACAGACATTTAGAATTTGAGCTCCTATAATTGCCATTTCTTCATTTCTTTTGAGAGAGCGCTCAGAAAAAGCTTTGCTGTGGAGACAGTACCCTGCTCCTATCGGTTGAAGCTACTACATGTTTTTCCTCCAGAGTCTCTTTAAAAAATAGCCTTTATAGTCATGTGTACCAAATGGCTTTTCATTTCACATAACAAATATTTATAATACCAATAGTAATAGGCACAGTTTATTGAGCACTTAGTGCCTGCCTCATCGTAGTAAGGACACTCATGCATTTTCCCATCTCATTTAATCCTCACAATGACCCTTTGAGGTCAGCTTTACAGATAAGAAAAATGAGGCTCAGAGAAGTTAAGTAAATTACCCGAATTGCACACCCAGGATTTAGACCCAGGTCTTTCTGAACATGGTACCTGTTACATTCTACTGACGATACCTGCTTACAAGGCAGTGGGTGTAAAACTGAATAGATCATAGTCCTTTCCCTACCTTTAAGGGGCTCCCAGTCTAAGGGTGAGCTAGTCTTTCAGACAGGCCCTGGGCAAATAGTACCAGTGCTGTACGAATGGTCGCCCAATCCTAAAGAAGGAATGATTTTAGTGTAGGGCAGGAGAAGGTGCCTGCCTGTCTGCTCCACTCTAAATATGAAGCTGGGCTGAGAAGCAGAAACTGATGGACAAGATGCCTGGAGTAGAGGAGTGAGAGTCAGGAGATTTTCACGAAGGGAGGCAAAGAGAGATACTATGAACACTACCAAGGGGGAACAATCTTCAAAAACGAGAGATGAAATTAATTCTGTAGCAAATTACAAATTTATTAAGCAAATGAAAACATATGTTAAGCTTAATTTCTCATCTGTAATATGGGAATAATACCAGCCTTTTTGGGTTTTTGAGACAATTAAATGAGATGATGCATGCTAAAGTATTATTAACATAGTGCCTAGCACATTATACGGAATCATTGTATTTATCTCATTGTTGTTATTGTTGGCATAATTTGATCTTTGGGAAAAGGGGCAAGAGAGAGAAATGCTTTATCTACATCATCATGCCAAAGGCTAAGCTGTATCTAAAAGAGTTCAATCTTTGCGGCTCGTAAGACAAAGCAGCGCCGTTCAAGTTGATTTGAAATCATTTTTCTAGGCTTCATTTCTTCTCTACCCATACACAGATTTTCTTAGAACAGTCATTTGACTTTATCACTAGAGGCATTTTAATTACAACCTCTAATTCTCTCTTTGCCAAGGTTTTGTGTATCCATTACAAAATGGCATGGTTACACCAACATCAACTTTTCTGTCTTATCTGTTCCACCAGTATTGCTCATTGGCCTGACTGACCCAGCTCCAAGGGGCCACCTGTACACCCCGCATGAATTAACTCCATTGATGTTGTCTGCTCCCATTGTAGCTAATGGCACTGACTCAGCCTTCCATGTGCTTGCTGCTAAGCCAGCCCATACTGCTCTAGCACCCGTAGCAATGCCTGTGCGTGAAACCAACCCCTGGGCCCATGCCCTTGATGCTGCTAACAAGGGAATTGCAGCCACACATTCGGGTAAGGTGGCCACAGACGGTGGTGAGGATTCTGGGATCAGTTAAGTGACCCTCGTTTGAAAATCAGCCATTTACCTGAGTGGGAACCAGGGAGGAGTCCTTTTAGGAAAAATATGTGCCCTTCTAGAAATAAACTACTATTAAGAAAAGATGGTGAAGGAGGAAGAACTGAAGAGGTTAAGTTGATATTTCTTAAGACTACAGAACAGAACCACCCATAGAGCTTTCATAAAATACAAATTCCCGGGCCTCACCCCAGAGTCGTCACTGGATTTGGAATATGGGGCCATGCCTGTAGGATGAGGGGACCTGCCTCCTACAATGGCAGGTCTACAAAAAGAGCTATAAAAAGCACTTTATTTTTGTTTTTCTGTACTTTCTAGTTTTTCCGTAGTGAACATTTAGCTATGAAACCAAAAAAAAAGTTTTTAAATAATAATAAAGTCAGTTCACCAGAAGGACAACATGTATCTGGAAGCCAGGCCAGGCCCGCGAGGTAAGGCACCAAGGCACTGATTATTTTCTTTTCATTCTGTTAGAGCGGAAGGTGAATCACCTTGGGTCCTTTAGAGCACGCGCAAGGTGGTTTCTGTACCTTGGATGAGCCACAGCGACAGGAAGGGGTTTCTGATGCCAGCCAGCTGCCTTGGTTCAGTGCAGCTGAGCCATGTCCAGCAACTCCTCAGTGTGGCTGAGACAGCAGCAAGGTCTGACAAGTTCTCTTTGTCCTCAGTTAGTAATAGAGGCTTTCCTTCCCCCTACCCAAACCACAAAATATCCCACTAGAGGGGCTTATTCCATGTGTTAGGATCTTTCAAATAACCAAGGTTATCAGGTGAGGAAAGAAGCCCCTAAAGACTGATTCTTTTGTCTCTCTATTTTGTTTGTTCCAGGGACCGAGTGGGGTCCATCTTCCGATGCTGCCTCTCCAGGTCTCTTCCAGGCTGGTCACAGACGTACGCCCTCTGAGGCAGACCGCTGGTTGGAAGAGGTGTCCAAGAGCGTCCGGGCGCAGCAGCCCCCAGGCTCCGCTGTCCCCCTGCAGCCAGTTCTCCAGCCGCCTCCGCCCACGGCCATCGCCCAGCCTGCGCCGCCTTTCCGAGGGAACGTGTGCCTCGCCTCTCAGCCCGTGCCAGTGGGTGTGGTCCCACCCCTGCAGCCAGCCTTCGTTCCTGCCCAGGCCTATCCTGTGGCCAATGGGATGCCCTATCCAGCCTCTAATGTGCCTGTGGTGGGCATCACTCCCTCCCAGATGGTGGCCAACGTGTTTGGCACTGCAGGCCACCCTCAGGCCGCTCACCCCCATCAGTCTCCCAGCCTGGTCAGGCAGCAGACATTCCCTCCATATGAGACAAGCAGTGCTACTGCCAGTCCCTTTTTTAAGCCTCCTGCTCAGCACCTCAACGGTTCTGCAGCTTTCAATGGTGTAGATGATGGCAGGCTGGCCTCAGGAGATAAGCACACAGAGGTTCCTACAGGCACCTGCCCGGTAGATCCTTTTGAAGCCCAGTGGGCTGCATTAGAAAGCAAGTCCAAGCAGCATACTAACCCCTCCCCCACCAACCCTTTCTCCAGTGACCTACAAAAGACATTTGAAATTGAACTTTGAGCAGTCACTATGGCTTTTGTATTTTGTCTGTACTTAGGCAAGGGCAGGGGGTGGAGGTTAAAGGAGCAAAGGGGCCTTTGTGTTCCTGATCAAGTACACTTTTCACTAATCCCAAAGGTCCCAAGGAGCACGTCCAGGCACGGAGTGCTGTGCGGGGTGATTTTTGAAAAAAGTGGAGAAAACCATTCCTAGAGAAGAGCTGTCTTGCAGTTAGGCTAAAGAAGTCGAGGAAGTGTTGCCCACTGGCCCCCTCCTCCTGCCTCAGCCCCTTACAAATCTCTGGCAAGAGAGCAGACGTATCTGACCAGGAATCTGTATTCAAAGCACATTTACTGGAATATAAAATATAATGGGAAGCAAAACAATCGCCCTTTGTTTTTCAGGCCATTCACCTGCCTCCTCTCAGTACTGGCCTGTCTTAGAGATCAAGAGCAGGGTGGCCTGTGCTTGGGTCAGGGACGAGAGGCAGGCTGTGCTGCCAGAATTCCCAGGAGGGCACAGCAGCTGTCCGGCAGAGCTATATTTTAAGGGTAAAGTTGAGCTTCCATTTTGAGTAAGAATAAATATTATAAATATATATCGAAAAAGCCAAAATCTTTATTTTTATGCATTTAGAATATTTTAAATAGTTCTCAACATTAAAAAGTTGTATGAGTTGTAAGTAATCTTGCCAAAGGTAAAAGGGTTAGCTGTAAGAAATTGTACATAAGATTGATTTATCACTGATGCCTATTAAAGTAAAAAGAGGAAAGGTTGAGTGGTGAAGATGGGACCCCTGGCTAATTCGGTATCAGTCACTGTAAGTAGCACATTGCAACAACAATCATGCTTATGACCAATACAGTCGCTAGGTTTGTAGTTTTAAAGACAATGAAAGAGTAGTATTGTCCTGGTTTTAAACCTGTGATGAAATTCTAATGTCATTATTTTAATGGAATCAATCTAAATATGCTCTATAGAGAATATGTATTTTCTGTTATATATTGCTGCAGTTTCCAGTTTCCTTATGTTAATCCTTTACTTCGTTTTAACACTAAGGTGACAATGACGTCATTCATATCCATAGACTGGAACACAGGTTACTATGTTGGTTTGTCATGTGGGTCTTGGTGGGTTTTGTTTTGTCCTTTAAGTTTTGTTCTCATGAGTTTTGTGGGGGGTGGAGATTCTGGTTTTATTAGCTGTGTGTGTGTGTGTGTGTGTGTGTGTGTGTGTGTGTGTCCCCATCCCCCTTCCCCTCCCTTGTGATGATGAAAACATCTCGTTGTCAGTTGCAGCCCCTTGACCTCTGGTAACAACGCGAGATCCCATCTCATTTTTACTTTTAAACGTTGGCCTTACAATCAAATGTAAGTTATATATATTTGTACTGATGAGAATTTATAATCTGCTTTAACAAAAATAAATGTTCGTGGTAGAAGCTTTTGCCCATGAAAGGCTGTTCTTTCCCCTTTATTAGCAAATGAGCTGACTTTTAGTTCTTTTTGGTCTTGTTCTCTCTCCATTCTACTGCTGCTGCAGATCTCTAGTTTGGTGGCTAGAAAATCATTTTTTGGGACTAGTATATTCCTAAAATTCAGATTTTTATTCATACTTTAGGCTTTGGTTGATACTGAGTGCATCTCTAATGTCAGATTCTTGCTGCTCCAAGTGTGCTCCGGACAGCAACATGGACTTCACCTAGGAGCTGGTTAGAGATACAGAAGCTCAGCCCCACCCTGACCGCGTAAGCAGAAACGGCATTTGAACAAGATTTGCAATCGAGAGTCCAAGGCTAGAGCACTGATTCTCAGCCTTGGATACGTATCAGAATCACCTGGGGAGCTTTTAAAATTCTCAGGTCCTGCCCATGCTCCAGGCCAATTAAATCCAAATCTCTAGGAAGGTTGGGGTTTATTTTAAAGCTCCCAATATGGAAGAGAGTTGAGAACCACCGGTCTAGATTGAATTTTACTCTCACCTGAACCTTAGGCCATTATTCTGTGACTAGTTCTAAGAAGAGCTAGCTAACCTCAAATTTACCTTCCGAAGTGTCGCCAATAGGCCAAATGCTGGTTTAACTAAAAAACTGGGCAGTCCAAGAAAGTAGCCGTTATTTTCTGATTTCTGTAGCAGAACCAGCTGTGGTAAGTGAACGGGGATGCTCAATATTTTTTTAACAGAAGGACGACAAGACCTCTGACCAGGCCCACATTTCCTCTGTTAGATGATAGGGAGACGGAGAAGTGTCCCTCACCCACGGCACAGTTCGTCTCTTTTTCTAGCCAGCATGGTGGTAGTAAAAGTCACCTTTCCCTGTAATGCCTTTCTTTCCTGTGTCCCAGAATAACCTCTGTCACTAGGCCCAGCCAGCCCTCGGGAAGATTTGTAGAAGGTTCAAGTAGAAAGAGACTCAGAAGCTTATTGAATCCAGGCTTCTGATTTTAGCAGCAAGGAATTCAAGGTTCTGAGGTGAAGAATGACTTCTTCCAACTCAGTCCATTTCTGAAGCCACCTCCTTATGTTATACTGCCCTCCCCTCCATTGGCGCCCCCATCCTGCTGTTGCTGTTTTTGATTATAGTATGGCTTTTATCTGGCAGTGAACATTTTGCTTCACAGATCCCTCCGTGAGGAGGAGAGGCTCCTGGTTGGTCACAGCACAGAGCAGGCCCAGCAGTCAGCTCCATACAGGTATGCCATGATCCTCACAGCCAGCTCTGCGTGTCAGCCTCAGAAGGAGGGCTTCAGGCTCCAGCTCCCTGATGAAAGTAAGGAGATTCTCCAGTTCTTTCATAATAATGCAGTTGCTACTCTTTCATCCCATATTCCTGCACTGAGCCTTACATTAGAGTCCACTTCGCCGAGAGCTGTCACAAACCTGCTGTTAACTGTATGCACAGATGGGATTTGAAGCTGGTTGCTATACTACCTAGAAGGGTGAGAGAGAGAGATGAGAGCAGTAGACCACTGTTTGACCCTACCTGAGATCTGGTTCTAGCAAGAATACTTCTCTGTCGCAGCAGGAGTTAGTGTTCCCCATGTGAGCTAGGCGTTAACTTTGAAATCATTACGTGTCTCCCCATTCAGCTTTAAATGAAGTGAGAACCCCAGCGGCTTCTTTTAAAATGCAGTCAGCTGATTCTGTGTAACAAATTGTAGAAAGAAGTAAAGGGTGTCGTTATCCGAACAAACTCCTCTTGTTCACGTCAGAGATGCAGACACTGCTGGGGACTCAGAGGGAGGCTGGTGCTGGTTGCTGCTGAGGCTAAACACGAGGTGGGTGGGGGGCAATGTCTCCACCCCTTTGCCAGCCAGAGAGGGGAGACCGAGAGTCCCTGCCCCTCTCCCCAGCTCTAAGAGTTGCTTTAGAACTGGGGCTGGAGCCGGCCTTCATCCCTGCTGCCAGACTGGCTGAGCGTGAGGCTGGAAGCGGGAACAGCTGGCACAGCAGAACCTGGAGTAATACTCATTGCCACAGAGCCGGGCCTGCAGGATCAAATCACAGTTGGCCAGCTCCGGCTGGTCGATGCACTCCCTACTGGGGTCCCTCGGCTGAGTGACCAGTGCTGCAAAATGACAGGGGGGAGAGAAAGTGGTCAGGTAGCTCTGTGTGTGAAAATTCTCACCTACCATTTCATTTCCTTAAAAGGAAAGTGGCACTATGACTGCCAGATTCCCCCTAAAATGCAATTACTCTGTAACCTTTCAACACCTGTACAACTACATAAGGGATCACAATTTCCACCCATTGGTGTTTTTTTTTTTTCCAGTTACAGTTGTCATACAATACTGTATTAGTTTCAGGTTTAGGTTTACAACATAGTGACTAGACATTTACATAACTTACAAAGTGATCACAATTAGTATCCATCTGATATCATACATAGTTATTACAATGTTATTAACTATATTCCCTATGATGTACTTTATGTCCCCGTGATTTTTAATAACTGGCAATTTGTACATCTTAATCCCTATTTTTTACCCATCTCTCCAACCCGCCTCCCCTCTGGCAACCATCAGTTCTCTTTATAAGTTAGTTTGTTCATTTAGTTTTTTTCAGATTCCACATGTAAATGAAATCATATGATAGTTGTCTTTCTCTGACTTATTTCACTTAGCATAATACCCTCAAAGTCCATCCATGTCACAAATGGCAAGATTGCAATATTTTATGGCTGAGTAATATTCCATAGTATATATGTACAACATTCTCTGTATCCATTCATTTATCAATGGACACTTAGGTTGCTTCCATATCTTGGCTATTATAAATAATGCTTCAGTGAACATAGGTGTGCATATATCTTTTCAAATTAGGGTTTTAGATTTCTTCGGATAGCATGCTACCTCCAACTTTATTCTTTTTCAAGATTGCTTTGGCTGTTTGGGATCTTTTGTGGTTCCATATAAATTTTCAGATTATTTGTTCTAGTTCTCTGAAAAGTGCCATTGGTATTTCGATAGACAATTGCATTGAATCTGTAGATTGCTTTGGACAGTACAGACATTTTAACCATGGTAATTTCTCCTATCCGTGAGCATGGTATAGCCATCCATTTATTTGTATCTTCTTCAGTGTCTTATAGTTTTCCAAGTACAGCTCTTTTACTTCCTTGGTTAAATTTATTCCTAGGTATTTTATTCTTTTTGATGCAATTGTAAATAGGATTGTTTTCTTAATTTCTCTTTCCAGTAGTTTATTATTGGTGTATAAAAATGCAACCGATTTCTGAATATTAATTTTGTATCCTACTTTACTAAATTCATTTATTAGTTCTAATAGTTTGGGGGTGGGATTCTTCAGGGTTATATATATATAGTACCATGTAATCTGCAAATAATGACAGTTTTACTTATTCTTAATTCAGATGCCTTTTATTTCTTTTTCTTGTCTGATTGCTATGCCTAGGACTTCCAATACTATGTTGAATAAAAGTGGTGAAAGTGGACATTTTTGTCTTGTTTCTGATCTTAAAAAGCTTTCAGCTTTTCACCATTGAGTATAATGTTAGCTGTGGGTTTGTCATATATGGCCTTTATTATGTTGAGATATGTTCACTCTATTCCACTTTGCTGAAAGTTTTTATCATAAATAGATGTTGGATTTTGTCAAATGCTTTTCCTGACTCTATTGATATGGTCATATGATTTTCCTCCTTCACTTTATGTGGCGTATCACATTAATTTGATTTGTGGGTATCATACCAGCCACTTTGCATGCTGGGAATAAATTCCACTTGATCATAGTGTATGATCTTTTTACTGTATTATATTCAGTTTACTAATGGTTTGTTGAGGATTTTTGCATCAATGTTCATCAGGGATATTGTTCTATAGCTTTTTTTTTGTTGTGTCTTTGTCTGGTTTAGATAGCAGGGTAAAGGTGGCCTTGTAAAATGAGTTTGAGAACTTTCCCTCCTCTTCATTTTTTTTGAATAGTTTGAAAAGATTAAGTGTTAACTCTTCTTTAGTAAAATTAACCTGTGAAGTCATCTGGTCCAGGGCTTCTGTTTACTGGGATGGTTTTTTCAAATTATCCATTCAATTTCATTAGTGGTTATCTGTTCAGATTATCTGTTTCTTCCTAATTCAGCCTTGGAAGATTGTATGTTTCTAGGAATTTATCCATTTCGTCTAGGTTGTCCAATTTGTTGGCATATAATTGTACATGGTATTTCCTAATCATCACTGGTATTTCTGTAGCATTGGTTGTCACTTCTCTTTTACATCTGATTTTATTTGGGCCCTCTCTTGATGAGTCTGGATAAGGCTTATCAATTTTCTTTATCTTTTCAAAGAACCAGCTCTTGGTTTCATTGCTCTTTTCTATTTTTTTTTTTTTAGACTATTTATTTCCACTCTGATCTTTATTACTTCCTTCTTTTTACTCCCTTTGGGCTTTGTTCTTCTTTTTCTAGTTCCTTTAGGTGTAAGGTTAGATTTTTTGAGATATTTGTTGAGCTAGGTCTGTACTGCTATAAATTGCCCTCCTGAAACTGCGTTGGCTGTGTCTCATAAATTTTGGGTCATTGTATTTTCATTTTCATTTATCTCAAGGTATCTTTTGATTTCTCCCTTGATCTTGTTAATCCATTCATTGTTTATTAGCATGTTATTCAGCCTCCATATGTTTGTGTATTTTTCAGTTTTCTTCTTGTAATTGATTTCTAGTTTCATACCATTATGATTGGAGAAGATGTTTGATATGACTTCAGTGTTCTCAGATTTATTGAGACTTGTTTTGTGGCCTAACATGTGATCTGTCCTGGAAAATGTTCCATGTGCACATGAAAAGAATGTATATTCTGCTGCTTTTGGGTAAAATGTCCTAAAAATATCAATTAGGTCCATCAGCTTTAATGTGTCGTTTATATCCTTTTGTTGGATTGATCCCTTTATCAGTATGAAATGCCCTCTTTGTCTCTTGTTACAGCCCTTATTTTAAAGTCTGTTTATTTTGTCTGTTATAAGTATTGCTACCTCACCTTTTTTTTGTTTTGCATAAATTGCATAAATTGTTTTTGCATCTCCTTACTTTCAGTCTGTGTGTGTCCTTTGATCTGAAGTGGGTCTCGTAGGCAGCCTATGTACAGATCTCGTTTATTTATCCATTCAGCCACCGTATGTATTTTGATTGAAGCGTTTAATCCATTTACATTTAATTATTGATAGATATGTAGTTATCACCATTTTAGTAACTTTTCTGATTGTTTTTGTAGTTCTTTTCTGTTCCTTTCTTATTCTCATGCTCTTTTTTATGTCGATGATTTTCTATAGTGTCATGTTTGGATTTCTTTCTCTTTATTTCTTGTATATCTCTTGTAGATTTTTGGTTTGTAGTTACTGTGCGCTTCATATGTACCAAGATATGTTTATAGCAGTCTGTTTGAAGTCGATGGTCACTTAAGTTTGAACACATTCTAAAATCACTACAAGTTTTACTCACCTCCCTCCAAGTTTATCTTTTTGTCACTTTTTACTTCTTTTGTGTGTACCCTTAATTTATCGTTGTAATTACACAAGATCTTCTTTTGCCTTTTAACTTTTGTACTAGCTTTGTGTTTGGTTGATTCACTGCTTTCACTGTTTGCCTTTGTCAGTGAGAATTTTTTTCTTTCCTATATTTTCTTATTCATATTTTTTTACCTTTTCTACTTGAAGAAGTCCCTTTAACATTTCTTGTAATACTGGTTTAGTGGTAGTGAACTTTAGCTTGTCTTGTCTGGGAAACTCTTTATCTCTCCTTTGATTCTAAATCATAGCCTTGCTGGGTAGAGTAGTCTTAGTTGTAGGTCCTTGCTTTTTACCACTATTTCATGTCAGTCCCTTTTGGCTTGCAATTTCAGTTGAGAAATCAAACTGACAGTCTTATAGGAGCTCCCTTGTTGTAGGTAACTACCTGCTTTTTCTCTTGCTGCTTTTAAGATTCTTTGTCTTTAAACCTTTGGCATTTTACTTATGTCTTGGTATGGGCCTCTTTGGGTTCATCTTTTTCAGACTCCCTGCACTTCCTGGACTTGTATGTCTCTTTCCTGTGCCAGGCTATGGAAGTTTTCCATCATTATTTCTTTAACTAGGTTTTCAATTCCTTGCTCACTCTCTCCTTATGGTACCCCTATGATGCAATGTTGGTACATTCAATGTTGTCCCAGAGGCCCCTTAAACTAACCTCATTTGGGGGGGTTCTTTTTGCTCTTTCAATTGGGTGTTTTCCACTACCTCGTCTTCCAGATCACTGGTTTGATCCTCTCCTTCATCTGATCTGATATTGATTCCCTCTAACGTAATCTTCATTTCAGTTATTGTATTCTTCATTTCTAAACAGTTTTTTTATGGTTTCTGTCTGTTGAGGTTCTCACTGAATTCATTTATGCTTCCCCTCAATTCATTGAGCTTCCTTATAACCATGTTTTGAACTCTAGCTGGTAGATAGATTGCTTGTCTCGATTCATTTAGTTCTTTTTCTGGAGTTTTTGTCCTGTTCTTTCATTTAGAACATGTTTATCTCCCAGTTTTGCTGAATCCCTGTTTGTTAGGTGGATCTGCTACGTCTCCCAGTCTTGGTAGTGTGGCCTTATATAGCAGGTGTCCCATAAGGCCGGTAGTGTAGTTTCCATATTCACCTGAGCTGGATGCTCCAAGAATGTCCCTGTGTGTGCCCTCCTATTGTAGTTGAGCTTTTATTGCTGTTGGCATATCAGCGGGTGGGATTGACCCTCAGGCTAATCGGCTGTAAGGGCTGGCCATGACTACAGCAGACAAGCTGTTGTGCAGAAGACTGACCCCACAGAGCAGGAATTGTTTTAGTGGGGTTCTGGTGCCACCAAGTCTGCCCTTCAGATGTGTCATTTATGGAGCTGGTTGGGTGCTGCTCTGGTGTGGTCTGAAGCCAGCCATTGGGCGTGTTGGTTCTGGAGGCTCTTGGGAAGGGCCCCTGTGCAGGCCAAGGTCAGCTGCCATTTGTACCTTCCTTGGGGCTGCCTACTGGGAGCTTCAAAGTGACCTGTGGTTGATTGCTGTTTGTGCTGGGCTTGGAGGCACTTGGGAGAGGCTATACTGTGAACCAAGGCCAGCTGCCACTAGTTAAACCATTTGTGGCTGCTTAGTTGAACTTACATTCCAGGCCAACACTAGCTGCATCTTATGCCAGGCTTGAGGCCAGCTGATGGGAGTTAAAATGACAGCTGAAACCAGTAGCCTCTTGTGCTGGGCTTGGTGCCACTTAGCAAGAGGTACGGGGCACGCTGAGGCCAGCTACTGCTTATTTGGGGTTTGTGGACCTTTGAGAGATTTTAGGAAAGTCCACAGCATGGGCTGATGCCAGCCTCTTGTGTGGAAAAGCCACTGGAAGTGGCTCGAACTGGGTGCATAAGCTGGATAGGGTGGGGCAAATGGTGTTGGCCAGGTTAATGGAAAGCTGCTGGTTGGGTGGAGGGAGGACTCAACAAAAGAGAGATGGTGCCTGCCAGTGCTTCTGTCCTAAGTAGAGCTGCCGCCCCTGCACTGGAGCCCAGAATGAATGAGTTTGTGGGAATGCGTGGGACTCCAGCAGCCCTCCATCTCACTCAGATGCAGTGCCCACTGGTTTTTACAGCCAGCTGTTATGGGGACTCCTCTCTTCCTGGAGCCCTGGAGCTCAGACTCCTTGCTCCTCAGGGGGAACCTCTGCAGCCAAGATATCCCTCCCAATTCTCAATCACCACAGCGTGGGTGCGGGACCTGCCCACTCCACATCTCCACCCCTACCAGTCTTGTCCTGGCTTCTTCTGTTCAGCTAATCTTCAGGTGGTTTTAAATTTTATACTTCTCTAATTTAAGTTGTAATTTTGATGTGATCATGGGAGGTGTGCATAGCGTTTTTCTGAAGTCAATTTCCATCCATTGTTGGCCTTACTTTAGCATGCAGTGGTCCTCCCGTTATTGACCCATCGAACTTCCCTTTTCTTTCTGGAAGGGGCTCTTACTTGCTTTAGGCCTGAGTAGCACCTTCCCAAAAACCTGACCTCATGAGGCTAAGGAAGGCTTATCCCCTCTTTCCCCAACTAATAGACCATTCCTCACCAGCGAATGACTGTAAAGGTTTGATATATCAGTATAACAAGAGCACTGCCTACCTTAGAGTCACATGAACAGCAAGCCATTTATGAGAGTGGTTTTAAAAAAATCAGTAACTTTGGTATCAATTCTGTCTCAGCTGTTTGTAGCCCCTGGGCCCGTCACAGGGCCCAGAGGATAGGAGGTGCTCAGCATCGTGGTTACACACACCAGCTCTGGAGCCAGGCTGCTTGGGCGGTACCTGGCTCTCCTACTTAACCAGCTGGCTGACTCTGGGTAAGACACCTAAGCTCTCTGTTTCTTCATTTGAAATGGAGAGAGCAGTAGCCCCTTGGGCACATAGTAACCATAGCTAAATCTAAGCGCATAACCGTGTTTTTGCCTCATAGCCTCATTCTCTCTCATTTAAAAAAGTGAGTAACCACCTCCCCCGCCTTGTTTTATACCTATAGTATTTTTCTGTTTCTAATCAATCTTTTAGGCAAAAAGGTTGAGAAGTCCTCACAGTACAAGTTTGTACATTACACCAAAGTGTGACCAGCTCAAGGCTCCTCACTCTGACGTTAACACTCAATGCCACCAAACCATGACTAGGGCAAAGTGAGACCCCCACAAAAACCATAAATGGCTGAGAGCACATAATCTGCAGCTTAATCAGAGGAATGAATACAGTTAGGGAGACCACTTCTAACCAAGAAAGATTCCCCTAATACATCTAAGATTAGCACCACCGTCCAGCACGTGTGGGAGAAAAGTGGCCTGACTGATGCCATAAGTGCCCTGTCCAAGTTGCAGGTCACATCAGACCATTTCAGTATGGGACCCACACATCAGGAGCCCCACCAGTCTTCATCAAGCAAGTTTCTGATTATAATTTGGCTTCCCATATAGACTTAGCTAATCACAAACATGACCATCAGGGTCCTCCTAATAGCTTTTCTCGCATAAGTCTGCATTCTGGGTTGTCTCAAGACTTGTAAGTTTGGTTAGTATGTAGACGAGAGATCAATTCATCAGAGGTGAAAACTGCCCCAGCAGTATGGTGCTGTCACCAACGTAATGCCTTCATGCACTCAGTCACCAAGTATCTGAGCACCTAGTGATGCCAAGCACTGGGCTGGGCCCTGAGGATGAGTCCCAGTCACTTTTCTAAGGAGCTCACAAACTGGAAGCCTGCATGTCGGGCCAACTCAGCAACATTTCTACCACAGACCTTCAAGCTCTAGTACTGACCAGTGTCCACCCTCTGCAGGCAGCCAGGCTGGCACCGCGAATGTAACACTGCTCCTGGTGCGTGAACATCCAGGCAGGCCAGCACAGGAAGGGCCTGGTGCATTCTCCCCCAGCTCTATTTCAAGCCCCATGAAGTCCGGCTGCTTGGCCTGGGGCACTGCCCCGCTGTTCAGACAGTGAACCCACACTGAGGATACGTGGGAGGGCAGAGCACCCCTCCCGTTTCCTTCCGGCTTACTCGACTAGGGAGCTCTTGTGAGTTTGAACATTAAACCAGTCTGTTCCATAAATTCTGAGATGCTCTTAATGTAACACCTGTCAAATTGGACTGTATATTGGTGAAGTGTTAGCATTGTGTCACTAAACAACCTTTTTTTCTTAGTGGGATGAAAACTAATGCATCTCACAATATAGTATTTAGAGTTGTTAAAATTTGATGATATAACAACTCAGAGCAAAAGCTGGAGAATATAAAGCTAAAATATCAAATTACTGAATAATGCAGGTAAAATTCTACCCAGTTACAGGCGTAATAGTTTAGTGAGAACATTAAGTGAAGAGTCAAAAGACCTAGGTTTTAGTACCAACTTGGCCGTGGATTTGCTGCTGTGCAACTTGTGGAAACATCACTTGAGCTCTCTGGATATCCGTGTCATTTGTGAGATGGTGATACTAATCCCTGCCCTTTCCTTTCTGGGTTATAGGGTCCAAGGGCCATAAAGGCATTTTTCGATCATAGGACCACTGTTTGCCACCCTAATTAGAATGGACAGTTTTTAATGGTCTGTCTGCCTGCCTTAAGTATTATAATGAAGCTCCAGTCAATCATTTCTCAAAATAAAACCAGTAAGTCTAAAGCATGGTATTTAACACCATCTATTAAGCTATTACCAGCTGCCTGTCATACATACACATTATTTCCTTCATCCTCACTACGTCCCTATCAGGTGGGAGTAAGGCTCAGGAAGGTTAAGCCCCTTGCCCCCAGTCACACCACCAGTAAGTGGCAGAGTGAGCCAGGGTTTGGACCAGAGTCCCGCGGACCACAGAGCCTGCACTCATCCTCGCTCTGCAGCATACAGCCAGAACAAGCGAATGCCTGAGGCAGGCCTTTCTTACCTGGTGGGACCACCTTCACCTCAGTGCTGCGGCTGACTGCCTGGCTTCCACGGTAGGCACTGCACGTGTAGGAACCCTCATCCCTGGCCTGCAGGTTGTGGATCAACAGCGTGCCATCTGGGGACTGGTGGACACGGTGGCCATCGGCCTGTACTGGCAGCCCATTCCTGGAGTGGAGAGGACACAGAGAGCTGTCCAGGGCCTCTGGTCTTCAGGCTCCAGAGCCAGGAGGCAATGAAAGACCATTCCAGAGCCAGCTGCTTCCTCTGTGTAGACAGATGACCCTCACCTCAAGGAAGATGGAACATTATCAAAGCAAAATAACTCAAAAGACGGGTGGCCTCATACTGAGCACAGTGATCTAAGTTCCAGTGAATGTGCCTCTTATCCACAAAGGAACCACACTGATTTGTCATTAACAAAAGACTTTTAAGCAGCACTGAGGTGCCAGGCCCTGTGCTGGATGAAGGACATAAGCGCGCCCTGCCTCCAGGGCACTGGGGTGGGGGTGCAGGTGTCTAGGGGATACTTCCCTGAGGAAGAGGCTATCCGAGACCTGACCTAAGGATGAGGAGGCTGCAGCTGGACGACAGAAGGAACATGGGGACTCAGGAGCTTGAAGACAGGCCCCGGCCAGAGCAAGAGAGTGAAGGAGGACGTGCACACGGCTCTGGTCGGGAGTTTGGACTGGATCCAGGGGGTAACAGAGGGGCGTGAGCTAAGCAGCACTGATGCAGTTGTACTTTGAAAGGGTTGCAGACTTCAGTGGTGGGGTAGGGGACAAGCCTGAAGAGCAGAGGCCAGGTAAGTGGCTGCTGCACAGATGACACAGGCAATGAAATAAAGGGACTGGGATGAGGGGCAGATGTGGGAGTTGGGGAAGAAATCAAGCTACAGGGTTGTAGCTTGGGTTACTGGGCAATGGTGGTGCCCTCCACCGTGAGGAGACCCGGGGAGGGAGGGATGAGGGAATCAATGTGAGGTTATTTTCCACCATTCTGTATTTCGGGTGCCGAGAGATGCCAGAGGCTTCGGATTTGAGGTTCTGGACCCAGAGAGTGTATCACCGAGGATGGTTCTGGGAACTGTCTACAAGGTTGCCCAAGGTCAAGTTAGACAAACTGAAGACCAAGGACAGGACCTTGAGGCACACCGGCCTCTAAGGGAGAGGTATGAAGAGATGCAGCAGACAGAGAAGCAGGAAGAACACCAGAAGAGGGTTGTTGCCTGGAGCCACGGGGAGGGAAGGTCTCGGGAGGCACAAGCGATCAGTGGGAGGATACAGGTCGTGTGGGGGCTGGGATATGCCAGAGGATTTAGGAACAGGGAGGCAGCTGGTGGCGTTGGCCAGAGTAGTCTCCCTGGAACAGGGGTGGAGGTGAGGCCCCAGTGCAAGGGCTGAGCTGTGAGTGGGGTGAACAGGTAGAGACATGTGATACAAACGGCCACGCTGTGAAGGGGAGACTGACAGAGGCCAGGCTGCAGGGAAACACAGGGTCAGAGGAGGGCGTTTGTTTATGTTTGATTTAAAGAGGGAAGTCGTCCTAAGCATGTCTGCTGCTGGGAAGAGCCAGGGCCCAGTCCAGTGTGAGGGCCCACGGCCACGCTGGCATCTCACTTACCTCTGAGCCTTGCCCAAAATCATCCTTCCCCTCAGCCTTCACGGCCCAGCCAAAGTCACCTCCATGGCCACTCCTTCCTTGATTCTCTCAGGTGGGAGGCAGCCTCCTCTGTACCTGAGGGGACCCTGGGCCATCTCCTGCCTAGGAGTATCTAGGGGACGTGGATCATCCCAGGATCCCCCCGGGACTGTTTTAGGGTTCTGATTACCTTAGGATCCTCAGAGCCTAGCCTGGTCCTGACACCATGCAAGGAGGAAGGGGGCAAAAAACAAAAAGTTTGCTGAATGAATCAAACCAACCGATCTGGGATAAAGGCCACTGAAGTCTCCAAAGCTGAGTGTAGCCCAGTGGTTCTCAACCCCAGGGGAGATTCCACCGCCCCCCCTTGACCGAGACATTTGTCAACATCTGGACACATTGTCATGACTTGGGAGTGCTACTGGCACCTAGTGGGTAGATGGCCTGGATGCTGCTAAACGCCCTACAACGCACGGGACAGCCCCCACAACCAAAAATTATCGGGTCCAAAATGTCAGTGCCGAGGTTGAGAACCCCTGGTGTGGCCCAGCTAACAGAAAAGAGAACTGCCCTGTGTGGCCTCGTTGTCTAGGCACCAGGCCTGGGGTGGGGCAGTGGTGACAGCAACATCCCTGCGGAAAAGTGGACACCTGTGGGTCTGAGGCCAGGCCTGCGGGAGTAGTCTTACCTGGACCATCTGATGTTCACACTTTCTCCTGCCACCACACACAGCAACCTGGCCGTGTCGCCTTCTGGCACCGTCATAGTAGAGGGCAGCCCTGTGATTGTCAGGTCTCCTGAGTCCAAGGATGAGGCACTGTCAGCCACTATGCTGATCCTGCGCCACCTGACCTCAAAGGCCACTGGCCCCAGTCACCCTTCCACTCAAGACTGCACCTTACCCAGAACTCTGAGCTGGACCCATCTCTGGTCTCGGTCCTGCCCATTGAAGGCGACACAGGCATAGAAGCCACCGTCTTCCACAGCCACATGGCTGATGACCAGAGAGCCATCGGGCTGCTGCTGGTGTCTGGGGACCAAGCACAGTCAGGTGGCTCCATCCCACGGGGGCAGGGGAGGGACAGGGTCCTCCTTTCCCTGGTGAGCAGCCTCTACTGCTGAGGGGGGTGTCACCAAACGGCCAGTCAGCCTTAGGCCCGCGGGTCCCCCACCTGCCAGCACTCACATGGGGACGCCTGACTTAAGCCTGCCAATAAACAAGTCTTCTGATACAAAATAATATGAGTGTCCAGTTTTCGCTACCCTCATTTAGTGGGCTCAAATCCTGGCTTTGCCACTTAGGAGCTGCGTGGTGTTAGGCTTCCGTGTGAAAAATAGCACCTACCTCACCGCAGCTCTTCTGCAGCTCGTATGGTGGATACAAGCCTCACACTCATATGGGTTCAGTAAATGTTAGCTGTTATGATTATAGCCAGAAATACGTCTGCCTCCACTCCTCCCTCAGCCAGCACCTCTGTTACCTGGCCTGTTACTTCTGCCCACTAACCACACCGGAAAAGCCCAGAGACCCAAATGCTGGTCTGCCCAAGGAGCCCTATGCTGAGCAGCTCCCTCTCTCAAGAGCCCTTGACTGACCAGAGGGGACACCTGGCAGCCCTTCCCCTAATGGCCTACACAGGGTGGGTGGGGCTGGAGGCAGGACAGCGAGGAGAGGAGCGGAGCAAACCTGGGTGAAGAGGGGGGCTGCCCATCTCTCTGCCACTCGATGGTGGGGGGTGGGAAGCCCTCAGCACGACAGGTCAACTGGATCCGCTGGCCTGGGTGGGCTTCTACCACCCCAGGCTGGTTCCGGTCCAGGCGGAGCCTGCAGAACAAGCACCCCCACAGCCCTGAGGGGGTCCTTGCCACTGCCGCCCCCACCCCTATCCATGCCTGGGGCCGAGACCTCTGTGCGAGCCTCACCGTCCCTCCTCGCCCTCCAGCCAGATCGCCCCTCTGTTCTGGTGAGGACCCATCAGTACCTACGTGGGGCAAAGGCTAACAGCCACCTCTGCTATCTCACAACCCTCACGCGTGATCTCAGACTGCCTTCTCCCCACCCTGCACGTCTGCCTCTGCCCTTGACCTGGACACCCTCCGGCCCTCGGCACCCCTTCTGTAGACTGTGACTTCTTCCAGCTCAGGCTCTTTACTCCAGACACTCTTCCCTTCCCCTGTCTCCCAAGTCCTGGGCCATAGCCTGCAGTGTTCCCAACTGGCTGAGGTTGGAGGGAAGGCTCCCCTTCTTCCTCAATAGGCTGAGCTCAGGAAGCCATGTTTTTCTAGTCCTCACCTCACAAAGCCCTAAGCAGGGGCCAGCAAGCTGGTCATAGCACACGTCGGCCTGGGGAGCCATTCGCCTTCCCCTTCTGTCACCCATTGAGACCTCCATGGACCCTGGCCCTCAGGTTGGGGAGGCTGAAAGCAGCATAGCATTGCTCCCATTACCTGGTCGTGGGCCGCGGATGTGAGGAGGAGATGGTCCCCAAGTCCCCGGCATCGCCCCCTAGGCTGGAGTCCTGAGGACTGAAGCCCTGGGTTGGGTTTCTGGTCTGAGGGAAGAGCCTTGGCTCAGCCTCGGACATGTCACTCCCTGTCATAAGGCCAGGAGAAGCAAGGGGTGAGCTGTGGGGAGAAGGGAGTTGGAAGGAAGGGTGGGCCATGAGGCCAGTGGGGGACATGGCAAAATGAGGGCCACAAGGGGCAATACGTCCACCCCAGCCCAGCTGGAGCATACAGTCCCTGCTACCAGGATGCCTTGGCTCAAGGAGGCACCCTAGCCCCTCCAGTGTGGAGATGAGAACCCACTGGAGGTGGGGAACAGGGACCTGTGATGCGAAGGTGGATCTTCTGAGAGTCGCGGCCTGGCCCGATGCTGCCACAGCTGTAAGTGCCAGCATCCTCTGCCCACAGGGGGCTGATGACCAGGGAGCCATCAGGTTGCAGCCGGTGCCTGAATGGAAGGGACTCCTGAGAACAATAATGAGCCCGACCCCCCTCAGGCCCCAGTGCTCCTTGCAGAGGGGACCGTAGCCGCACACCCTCCCACCCCAGGGGCTGCCACTGGGGGAGGATGCCTGCACACACCTGTCAGAGGAGATGGGCTGCCCGTCTTTCTGCCACCTGGTATGGGGGTCCAGGGAGGTGTCATCCGGACAGAAGAGCCGCACCACATGCCCCAGGGCCGCCTGCACCAGAGAGGGCTCCGAGCCTGCCAAGCTAATCCTGGAAAGGTGGGAGGCGAGGACCTGACCTGCTGGCATGAGTGCCAGGACCAGGGACCACCTTCATCAGCGAGTCCCACCACGGACAGCTTGGTGCCCATCCTGTCACAGGCAATTGTGACAGAGGGCGTCCGTCACATGAGGCCAAGCTCCAGAAGCCTGTGGACTCAGGAATCTGCCCTCCCAACCTCCCTGCCATGCCCTAAGCACTGCCACTTCAACCTGTGCCCGCAGCAGCAGCAGGGGTGGCACAAAGTCCAGGGATGGAGAGGCTGGGAGACAGCACACACCACACCGGATTTGTGCGGGGGACTAAACCACACACCTGTTCATTTAGTTTTCAATCTTCGCAAATCTCTCAACGTGACACAGTCCCAAGAGTAATTAATAAATGGAACTCACGCTAAACCTATGAGATAGCACGATTTTACGAGTCAAGAAACCGAGGCTTGGAGAAGTCAGATGACTTGCCAAAGGTCATGAGAACCATAAGCTTTTTCAATTAGACAGACTCTTGGGTACACTGGCAAGACATGCTGTAGAGTCCAGGCACCACCATGTACTGACTGCTCAACTTCCAAAGCCTGAGCTTGCCTAGGTGTAGAATGAAGGTAACGAGGCTACCTCAGAGGATTTGAGGTTAGGGATAGGGAGGGCAGGCTGGCTTCCCTATTACCCCAGAGTTTTAGCTTCAACAGGTTTAGCCCCTGGCCCATGTCCTTTCCCCCCCACCTGGGAAAGGTGGGCCTCACCTGTAGGAGGAGCTGTGGGAGGGTGGCACTGGCCGCCCGGCATCTCTGCCCAGTCCAGGGGCGCTGGGCCCCAGCTCCTGGCCCCCAGGCTGTTCTCCTAAGGCCTGGGTGTGGTACGAGTCTCCTGGCCCAGGCTCTGAGTCTCTCCACCAGAGGCCACCAGAAGGCAAGGGTTTTCTCTGGCCTGTGGCCATGGTACTGTGCTGGCTGGCCTCCCGCTGGCCTCCAGGACTGCCGCTGCCACCATCTCTGTGGGTGTTATGGCCGGAGGCCTGTTGGTGGGGCCCATGTCGCGACCCCCCGCAGCTGCTCATGCACTCCTCTTCCGAGGGAAAGTTATTGGCGTTGCCGTGGCAGCCACCATACCAGAAGCGGTTACACTGGCCCACGGAGGCAATGAAGTACCAGCGAGCGGCCCAGTCTGTGCAGGAGCCGTGGGCGCTGGGCAGCAGGCACCGCACTGGGTATGCTGAGGACAGGGAGGATGCGTGTCACCCGGGTGGCCAGTAATAACACTGCCCAGCAAAGCCCTGCCGAGAAGCAGCCACCATCCCCTCTGAGACAGCAGCAAGGCCCTCCCCAGTTTATGGAGCATGCCTACACCTCTGCTCGGGCCCCTGACCTGACCCTGGGGGCAGCATCTTATTGACTACCCAGACCTGCCCTGGGCTGTGACCACAGCAGCTTCTGGAGTCAAACTGTCCATCTCCACCCACAGAGCTCTCCAGGTCAGGGCTGTGAGCTCCCTGGACCGGCTCCCTCAAGCCTTTCCCCATTAATTACCAGACTCCTGGAGTACACACCGGGGCCTGACCTTGACACCCTTAGCTCAGGATACAGACCCAGCCCTGAGCAACCAGGGGCCTGTGAAGATGCCCAGCAAAGGCCCTGCTCTGCTCCCAGGGCCCTTTGCCAGCCTCTGAATGCAACTCCAGCCCCAACCTGCCCATGCTAGCAGCCCTCCACCCCAGCACAGCCTGCTCCACCTCTCCATGTTTGGATGTGGCCATGGCTGGCCCCTGCTTGAAGGCCCCTGCAGACCCTGAGCACCAGCCTGTCTGGCTTTTGATGTCCGCATGTTAGTCCCCAGCAGCTCCACCGATGCATCCCATGCTCCAGCCTCAATAACTTCCCTCTAGGACTCATCCCAGGCCATGGGACACCCCATCAGTCCTGGCACTGCCACCCTATACCATCTCTGCCTCTGGAGGGGGCTGAGCCTCAGGGGGAAGAACAAGTCTTTCTTCTCCATGGGAACTTCTCCACCTACAACTCTCCCCAACTCTCACAGCAGCCAGATGGCCTCAGTGCAAACTGCTGGAAATGAGAACAATCTAGCCATGTTCTCTGGCCTGGCACCTAATAGGCGATTAATAAATATTCATGGAAGAAATGAATGAACAACTGAGCCAGTAGGAAGAGCTTTGGCTCTGGATGGGGGTGGGGGACACAGTGGGATCAGAGCCCATCCCCCAGGAAGGACGAGAAAGGGCATCCACTCACCGTAGCTGGGCTGGCCCACACAGCCTTCTCCTAAAGGGCCTGCTGCAAAAGCCACACTGTCATAGCAACAGCCAAACTGGGAGCCCCGGCACTCACTGGGCTCGTTCTCCTGGGCCTGGGGCTGGTGCGCCTGGGGGGCCTATGGAGGAAGTTGGGGATAGGTCTAGTTCTTGGGGACTCTAGGTTGCCTGGGGGAGGATGGTAGGAAGAGGGACAGACAGAATTGTGAGCCCACAGCGCATGACCCCAGCCCTGGGAGGGGAGATCAAAAGCCAGGAGCATGTCGGATGAAACCCCCATCCCAGACCATCTCTGAAACTGCCCTCGAGAGGACGGCCCAGGCCGACAGGCTTCAGGGACCTCCTTCCTCAAAGACCAAAGCTGCCCAGTGGCACTGAGCAGGATCGGAGCTGGACTCCTGCCCCCCACGTGAACGAGACACTTACTGTGGAGGCCACTGCTCTCGACCCCAGCCTGCTCCTGGCGCTGTTGCCACCATAAGACTTTGCACAGCCAGCTTCATGGGGCCCCTCAGCCACAGACACCCCGTCAGGGCAGCACCCATACCTAGACAGACATCACACAGCCCTCCCCTCACCACCCAGCTCTGATCCCCTCCCTTTCAGGGACCCTGAGCTTCCGAGGCTCCCTGCACAGGGGGCCGACCAGGTGAGGATTTGCGTGGGAGACGGCACGTCCCCGCGTGCAGGGCACAGCATCCTGCGTACCGCAGTCTCGCCACGTCTACCAACCACGCGGCGGCCGCCGGGGAGGGCCATGGTAACACAATAAGCAGAGTCGTAGCCCTAATAATTGGCAAATCCTCAACTCACACATCCTGCCACAAAAAGGAGGAGGAAGAAATGAACCCGAGCCTGCCTGAATATCTGGTTCCCGGGGAGTTTTTACAAAGTCCCAGGAGATGGGGCCAGAAGGCGTGTCAGAGGATCTCACACTTACTCCACCTCCACAACCAGGACTTGAAGATGAACGGAGGAACGGATCTAAGCCCCTCCATGTACCAAGCACTGTATGACTCATTTCATCCTCAGTCACCCCAGCCAGTGGCTGTCATCATTTCCAGCAGAGGAAGCCAAGATCAGAGAGGTTAAGTAACTTGCCCCAAGTCACCCAGTCACAGCCAGTAAGTGACTGAGCTGAAAATCACCCCCAGGCCACTGACCCCAAAGTCTGGGCCCTTAGCACCCCAGCCCCTGAGGGAGCTCCCGGGAGCCTGGTTTGGATGGTGAGCTAGAATTCTACCCCGTGTGCTTTCCTAGGCCTTGGGCTACACCTCCACAGGCTGACTTTGCAGAGAAAGCAGGCTTTTCACCCGTCTCAGCATAGGAGAAAGCTCGGCAAGGGGAAGGCACGTCCTGAGGATGGAGAGGAGAGGAGAGGGCCTGAGCCGCGGCCAGCATTCGCTCCCACCCCACCGCTCAGGCAGGGCCGGGGGAACCCAGGACAGCAGAAGTGACACAAACAGTATCTATGATCTCATAAAACACCCTTCCCACATTTCAAAAGTCTTTAATCACACTCAGGGCAGCTCAGAGACGACACCTCCGTGGTCCCATTCCTGAGCCGGGCAAGCCCACCCCACCCCGTCGGAGCAGAGACGCTGTTCTGCCCATCGGACACACCTTCGCTCACACACCTCCCCTCTTTCCCCTGGTCCGAGGAGGAAGAGGCACCTACTTGCTCTGCTGACAAGAGGTTCCAGGGCAGCCTTGCCACTGTGGCCCAAGAGATGCGGTGTGGCCGTCAGGGCAGCACCCATGGGTGCTGTGTCTGCAGTCATGGGGCCAGGAGCCAGACCGCAGGGGCTGCTGCTGTGGCATCTGCTGTAGAGAAGGCGCTGGACCTGGGGCTGGCAGATGGGGGCTCAGGTCTCCTCTGGGGTTACCCCGGGCTGAGGGCTGCTCCCGGGGAGCCCACCACTGGTCTCTGGAATCTAGAAAGAGGAAGAAGCAAAATCACATTATATGTTTACCTGGCTCCTCACCTCCATGAGTCCACATCAGACCCACCTCTCTCCATCCTCCCTAAGCCACTCACCCCCACCCTCAACCTCCATCTTCAGGACACTGGGTTGGGGGCTTCCACCAAGCTTCTCACCTGAGGCGGGGGCCTCCCGACCCAAAGACATCCAGGGAACCCTGGGGCCGGCGTGTACATCCTGCACGCTGGGGACTTCTGCAGGGGGCCAGGGCGGTCCAGGTGGGGTACAGGGAAACAGAGAAGAGTGGGCCCGAGCCATGGTCAGGCCTGACCAATGTTAGTGCCCACCCTGCCACTCAGGCAGGGCCATGGGAGCCCAGGACAGAGGTGACGTGAGCGGTACCTGTGGTTTCATAAAATACCCTTCCCACATTTCGAAAGTCCTTAATCACACAGAAAAATGCTTATATTACATGTACAGCAAAAAGAAAAGGCAGATATAAAAAGAGCATCTATGTTTGATCCCAACAACAAAAAACAGTAATACATTTTTTTTAATTAGATGCAAAAGCAATCCAACTAAAATATGGGCAAAGAACTTGAACAGACTTTTCTCCAAAGAAGATATACCAACGGCCAACAAGTACGTGAAAAGATGTTCGACATCATTAGTCATTAAGGAAATGCTATCAAAGTCATGAGATACTACTTTGTACCCCCTAGGAAGGCCCTAATCAAACATCAGAAACAAGCGTTGGTGAGGATATAGTCAAACTGGAACTGTCACTCATTGCCGGTGGGCGTGAAGTGATACAGAGACTGTGCAAACAGTTTGGCAGCTCAAAGAGTTAAATATGGAATCACCATTTGGCCCAGCAGTTCCACTCCTAGGTACAAACCCGAGAGAAATGAAAACCTATGTTTACACAGAAATGTTTACAGCAGCTTTATTCATTATAGGCAAAAGGCAGAAATAACCTAAATATCAGCACATGAATGGATAAACAAACTGTAGTGTATCCATAAAATTGAATGTTATTCAGCCATAAAATTGAATGAAGTGCTGATACATGCTACGACTTGGATGAACCTCAGAAACATTCTGCTAAGTGAAAGAAGCCAGGCACAAAAAGTCTACTGATCCTTTTCTGTGATGAAATCCAGAATAGGCTAATCCATAAAGACAGAAAGGAAATCAGGTTCCCAAGGAAGGAGCTTACGGTTAACGAGAAGTGATTATGTAATCAGTACAGGTGCTTGTATGGCATGATGAAAATTTTTGAAAATAAGGGCAGCTGGTGGTTGCACAATGTTGCGAATACACCAAATAACACCAGATTTTACACTTAAAAATGGTTAACCGTATGTTATGTGAATTTTACCTCAATAAAAAGATTTCATATTAAATGTAATTGGATTGGTAGATGAAAGAATAAAGAGAATAGAAAATGAAAAAGCAGATGTAACAAAAGGTTAACTGTAGACTTTAGAAGGTGGGAACATGGCTGCTCACTATATAGTTCATCTTTTCTGTATGTTTAAAATTTTTCATCACCTTATTGTCCAACGAGGTAAGTTTACTAAAAATCATGAGAATGGGTGAATTTTATGGTACATGATATAGTTAACCACCATAATAAAGTTATTTAAAAGATTTTTTAAATCATAAAATGGAGAAAAAATGCAAATGGCTAAGAAAATTAAGACAAAAGGAATTTAATGGTACATAAAAGAAGACTCGCAGAATATACCCTAAACATTCACAGTGAAAGTTTCTGAATGCTTCACATGTGTGTGTGGGGTGGGGGTGGGTGGGGTCCCTTCCTTCTGTTTAAGCATATTACTACATAATGGAATAAAGTTATTTTAAAAAGTGAAAATTCCATTCCCATATGGACTGCATCTAGCCAGTCTCCAGGGAATATTTAAAAAATAATAATTTAGGGCTGGAAGACTCCAGCAGACATGTGGTCAAATCCTTGTTTTCATTTGATTGCTTACTCCACCCAGGCCAAAACCTCCACAGAGGCCGATTCAGATTCTCTTCCCAGTTCTATCATCTCCTACCTACATTCTCTCTGGCCCTGCATTCAGCCCCCGCCAGCCTGGGAATCTCTGCCTTCTCTCCTTTTAAATTCAAGGTGAGAGGCGCCTTCCTGCCAAGCCCATCCTGCCTCTGGCTTCCCCATCCTGTGACCCTTCTATCTTTTCAGGCTTAAAGTCCAGCATCTCTCGCCCGCACACCCTCGGGGCATCAGGCTCTGCAGGGCCAGTGCCAAGTCCTTCTTGCTCTTCCTAGCGTTTGAATTTCTGCCGCCTGCTTCCCACCAGACTCTTGCTTCCCCACTGTCTCCACTTCAGTCTGACCCTCAGGCAGGTACCCAGTTTGAATGGCTCCCCTGGGTTGTATTAGACAAATTCAACCTGCAGCCCTCAGCATTGTTCCAGCTCTCAGCACACCAACCACCCCCTAGACAGACCTCCTGCCCGCCCCCACACACACTGCTGGGGTTGAGGGCTGGTTCTGGGGCCCCTACTGGTCTCAGAGTTGTTCAGTACTTGAAATGTGGCCAGAGTTACATTCTTTAAGATTAATTTTATTTTAAATTTAAATACTGAGACTTGATTCACGTATAGGAAACCACCCCAGTATGTTTGAAACAACGTGGGTAGTATCTACTCTGTCAACTGCACATTTATGAAATCTAAATCTAGATCCAGTATACCAGTGAAGGATTAGCATCTGAATGCAGATGTGCTGAAGTGTAAACTATACATTGAATTTCCAAGATTTAATTATTTTTAAATCTTGTGAAAAAAAGAATGTAAAATATCCCATTATTTTTCTATTGATCACACATTAAAAATATTTTACTAGGTTAAATAAAATATATTATTAACTAACTGTGTTTTTTTTTTTTTTTACTTTTTTAATGCAGCTCTCAGAAAATTTTTAAATGACACATGTGGCTGGCACTCTATTTCTACTGATGGAGCGCTGCTCCAGAAAGAGGAGGAAGCAGAGGCTGCAGCTGCAGGCAGGGTGCAAGAACCCCAGCCCCTCCCCCGCAGAGCATGCGCCAGAATGCACATCGACATTAGTTACGGTCCCCAGACCACCAGAAATCACCTCAATTCTCACCCGTCATGGACTTCTGCGAAACCCTGAGAAATCGTGACACTGGAAAATGTTCACATGCCAAATGGCATTAAAGAGAAAAAGCAGATACAGAGCCACACACATATTACACTAGAGATTTATCCCACTAATGGATAGGGTCAAGGGGAACTGACGTTTCTACATACTATTCTGATTTCTCCAAAATTTCCACAATGAACATACATTATTTTTATAATTATAAAAATAGCAATGAAGGTTATTTCTTTAACAACTCGGCCTGGCCTGGAATTCTGTCTCCAATTCCTTCCTTCCTACTTACATGAATCATGGACACCTCCTCCAGGAAGGCGTCCTGGGGCCTTGGACACTGAGTGGCTCTAGGGAGCTGCACTCATAGGAGCCCGAGGATCCTCCTGCCCCATGAAACCCAGGCTGAGGAACCCAGGAGCCTGGCCCCAGGGCCTCCACACAGCCTCCCCACCATCACAGCTGACACCTTGCTTCTCAAGTGCTGTGTGTTCAGGCACTGCCAGGGACTCACCACAAGCCTGGAGAGTCACTTAGTAACCTCGCTGTACAGATGGGCAGACTGAGAGCCAGAGAGGATCTAGGTTAGCTGTTGACCCCAAGCCACTGGTTCTCAGCCACACTGCCATGTGCCTCCAGCGGAATCCTACCGCCCTCATCACTAATACGTCAGGGCCAAACACTCCTCTGTAGTGTCAGAAGGCCACCACCCACCCTGTCCAGCTCAGCCCAACCCACATCCTTCCTCAATGTCAAATCCTCACACCAAACAAGTGCTGGCTTCTCCATCCCTTCCTCTGGTGACTCCTCATGCCTGAGACACCTTATTTCTCAGTGGGGATGCGAGGGAGGGGAAAGGGGAAGACAGAGGCAGAAACAGTATATAAAGACAATCTTTCCTGGACCACCCCCTTGCTCTGTATTCAGCCATTTAGTCATTCAACAAACATTGAGTACCTCGCACATGCTAGTTAAGTTCTGTGAGTGGTATAAACAGGAATAAGGAAATCAGGTACCTGGCCCTCGAGAAGCTTATAGCTAGTAAGCCTAACAAGCCATATACGACGCAGCAGCACAAGGACACTAACCTAAGAGTGACAGTAAGCTATGGGGGTAGGGTACGGGATGCTCCCTCTGTGGGAGAAGAACAGGGGTGGCTCGTGAGATTGCACAGAGCTGGGTTTGACGGCTTCAGCAGAGGAAGATGTGGGAGGAGAGCCGTCCAGGTGGCTGACACAGCACAAAGGCCCAGTGGCAGGAAGTGCTGGCTAGGTTCTAACAGGGAAAGAGGTTGGGCCAGGCTCTACCCTTCCTGTCCTTACCGGGAGGAAGATGACAAGGCTGTGTGTTACAGGGCTCCACGTCTGCAGGCTTCCACAGCTTCAGGCTCCCACACCGGCTGGGTGGCCCAATGGCACAGATGACCTGGCGCCTCCGCGTGCCCGAGCTGCAGCTCTTGGAGCACTGGGGCCCATGAGTGCGAGTGGGAAGAGAAAACACACATGCATAGGGTGAGACCCTAAAGGTGGGGGTGGGGTGGGGAAGCGGTACTAAAGGGAGCGTGGGAGAGAGGTGGGAGGAAGAGAGGAAGGTAAGTGGGAGGAAGGTGCCTGCTAACCCATGTCGGATCCAAGGATAGGCACGTGTGCAGCCCGCCAGAGACCCAGGGGACCAGCACTGGGCAGCAGGTATGGGGGGAGGCAAGCACTCACTAGACCCCAGGTGCCTATGTGCCAGGCTTGGTCACTGAGGGGGGAACAGTCGTCATGCACACAGGACTCAGTGAGAGGCGGCTGGTCCTGCAAGTGGCATGCTGTGGCAGGGAGCAGCGACCCCTCAGCACTCTGGCAAGTGATGCTCCTTCTCCGGACCCCGGCACCACAGCTGACAGAGCACTGTAAGGACCAGGCCATCAGCGAGAGCTTGTCCTCGCCCAGAGGAGCCACGCTGGTCTGGGCAGCTGGAGGCCTACTGGCCTGGCATGGAGGGCAGACGGCACCCTACGGCCCTTGTCCAGCTCCCCCGCCCAGAAAGCCTGAGTCACTCCCCTGAGGTCACACAGCCTGAACCATGGCTGTTAACACCAGGCTGAGGTGTGTTTTCCATATTCCCTCGTTAGCAACTTAGACATCTGTAGGTGCTGGAAGCAGTGACCAGTAGCCCCAGACAATGCCAGCCCTTCCCTTGTCCCCAAACAATGTGTCCCAGGATCCTAGAGAAGGACGAAGAGCACTGGAGTAGGAGTCCAAGCACCTGCTCCTTGTCCCAGCCTTGGCCACAGCTTCCACAACTAACCGTCAGGTCACTTTACTGGGATCTGTTACTATGGCGGAGAACAAGCCCTCCAACCCTGTCCTGCTGCTGCCCCAGGCCCACAACCCGGCTCCTGATTCCCCCACCCCCGCCCCGGGCCCTGGCAGGGGCATCACCTCTCCCCAGGGCTCCGTGCTCCAGGCTGCGCAGCGGTGCAGGTTGCAAGCCTGTGTGGTTGGGGGCTTCCCAGGCAGACCTGCACATTCAGCCTCCTTGACGGCCTCCTGGACGCCAGCCCCATCAGACCAGACACAGTAGACGGAGCGGGACTGGGAGCCACCTCCACAGGAGGCTGAGCAGGGTGCCCAGGGCCCAGTCTTCCAGCTGGCAGGAAGCAGGAATTGGGAATCTGTAAGGCGGGCCCAGATAGCAGGGGGCCAAAGCCCAGGCCTGACGGGGTGCCAGCTCTCTCACACAGGAGTGAACTGGGGACCCCTTCCCCAACCTGCCCTGTCTTCTGAACATCTGGGCCTGTGCGGCCGGGGGACAAAGAGCTCTGCACAAAGGCCAGGCCCCGGGCCCTGCTCACCATTGCCCAGCACCGCACACGGGGGCCTACAACACGAAGCTGGCTGCCTCCCTCTCAGCATTCCTGCCCTCATCTGCATCTCCCTTTCTCCTTCTCACCAGGTCCCCTGTCACTCCCAGCCAGACTCTATTCCCCCAGGGTTTGACCTTAGTTGTGGGTATCTCCCAGAAGGGCCATGCTCGCCCATGTGTGGAGTGGCCTGGAGTGGCTCTGCCTGGCCCTGGGGCACCAGGACCTCTGGGCAGTGCCCACAGCACATGCAAAGCCAAGCCCACCACCATCCCGCGAGGCCAGGTGGCGCCAAGCCTGTGATGGTTGAAGGACTGCACCAGCCCTGCAGGGAGCCTTGGACTGCAGATTACCTGTTCCTACATGCAGGCTGGGCCCCAGCAGGGCGCCACGCTCTGGGCTGGTGCAGGTAAGAGGTCCTTTGTGCAGGAACAAAGGCATTGCAGACGCCCCCAATCCCTGGCCCACTCCTGGGCATCTGCGAGCCAAGTGCCCTGACGACTCAGACAGATGGGGCCTCCAGTACCTTCCCAACCCCCCTGCCACCAGCCTGGACATTCTGGGCACTGTGCATGCACACAGGGTAGACAGAACGGTGACAGCTGCCTCCCCCTACTCCAGTCACAGCAGTGGGAAACCCTGAGCCACCCAACCTCTTTGCTCAACACGTAAAGCAGCCTGGGAACCCCACCCCCTCCCACCCAAGGGCTTGGGCCCTTCCATGGGCGAGGACGGGAGGGGGCTGGCAAGGGCCTCACCGCTTGGTCTGTGGGCAGGGGTGAGAGCTGCAGAGGCGGTGACTGGGCGGCCGTGGCTGGTGCTGGCACATGGGGTCAGGGTAGACCTCATTGTCGGTGGTGCAGAACACGGGGCGGGACTGGTGACCTGCAGAGGCCCGGCGGCCATAGTGGGCAGCTGGTCAATGTTCACCAAATGTATTCTCTGGGCCAGGCACCATTCTGGACACAGCCCAACTGCCATCTTGATTAAGCCTAAAATGACCCCCTGGGGCAGGTGCCATGATCATCCCCAATTTACAGATAATGAAACAGGCTCAGAGAGTTTTTCTGTGAGTGACCGAGCCCCATCTTGACAGCTGGTTGTTGGCTCCAGGCCCTGACTCTGTCAGTGGCGTACCATCTCCTACGAGCTGCCACAGCTCCGGGAGTTCTCCCGGGTTCTCTTAGCTTAGGTGGGGCCCTTCACGGAGTCCCCCAACCCCTGGGTTTCCCCAGGGTGACCCTCATGACACGCAGATGTCTCATCTACTTGTCCACTTCCCGTAGGGCTGGAGCACTTCCCCTGGGCCAAGCCCTCACCTCCGCCACACTCAGCACTGCATTCACTCCAGGAGCCATGGCTCCAGCTGAAGCCAGGCCGAGGGGCATTCAGCGGCAGGTGGTACTCGTAGCGCACGCCGGGGTTGGGCTCCTGGCTGATGAGCTGCACAGGGGGGTCCTCATTGAGGCCCATAGCCCTCCTGTGGGCTTCAGGCCTGGGGCACCCACTACAACTTCCTGGGGACCGGGTACCCCCTTTACCCGAGACCTCTCCTGCCAGCCCAGCTCACCTCGATGACCAGGGGCTCTGAGGTGGGGCCGCGGGCATGGAGAAGCTCGGGTGCCAGGTCCCCCTCAGTGCCTCGCTCGTAGTGCAGGATGGTACTGGCCACAGGCAGGGCTCGGGCGGCCTCGATGGTCCAGTGCCCATTGAGGTAGTACTCACCACGGATGCTCTTCACCGCTGTGCAGGGTGAGTCCCCCGTCAGCTGCCAGGGCCACCCACTTCCCTGCCACAGCCCCCAACTCTCCCAGACCCAAATTGTCCTCACCCAGGAAGTTCCTGCTGGCAGCCACCTCCTTGATATGAATGCTGGTGGCCCCCATGGGAACTACGAGGATCTGATTGTAGCCTGAGGAAACAGGGAAACCATGGGACCACCCAGGTCACAGAGAAGAGTCGTCCCTTAGGGCGCTAAATGGCAGAACAGATGGGGATGGAGAAGGGCAAGTAGGAGGCAGCAGGGCTGGGTGGCTTCGGAAAGAGCGTCCCTGCAGGAGGAAATGGCTTTGCAAAGGCCTGAAAGGCAGGCAGGCTTGGGCACCCACGCTGACTGGAGAGGGAAGGGGAGAAATGGGGATACTGGGGAAAGGGATGAGGAAGGGCATCTCGGTGACAGCAGTATGAGACTGCCCTGGATGAGAGGCAGAGGTCCTAGTGTGGGCCCATGGGCTCCTGTGAGAGGGTTTGGCCTTCACCCTGAGCCGTGATCTCAAGCCTTTTAGGCACGGCCAGATCAGACCCTCTCAGTGCCATGAGGGTGACTCAGCCAGAGCAAGAGACAGGCAAGGAAGGGACAGGCAACAGACCCTTGTCTCAACTGTCTGTAGACGCCCACCTCTGCTGAGGTCATTGGCATCAAAGGTGCCTGTGACAGGATAGCAGGTCGTGCCGTCACCCCCACACTGCAGACACTTGTCTTCCTGCTTTGACGAATCTAGGTTGTGGTCGCAGCCGACAAGCTGCCAGGCAGAGAAGAGGGAGAGATGGGAGACATCAGAGGGAGTCATGGACACCCAGGATTCAAACCCTGGTTGCCTGACCAGGTCGAGGAGGAGCAGGAACCACGGCTGACTCTTGAACAGCACAGGTTTGAACTTCACAGGTCCACTTACACGTAGATGTTTTTCAATAAATATATTGGAAAATGTTTTGGAGACTTGCAACAATTTGAAAAAACTGTCCGATGAACTACACAGCCTAGAAATAACGAGAGTTCAGTAAACCTTGGATCTGGCCCTTGGCTGACATCCACCTCTTTCGCCCACTCAGCACGCATCCCCGCCCCCTTCTCTAGTAACACCACCTCCGCTTCCTGTGGGGGTACCTCTCCTCCTATCCTGAAGATTTTGGATAAAGCTCCCCAACAATGGGTTTGCACAAATCAGTGGGCTGCACACCTTGCTCAAAGACAGTGGTTGACGGAGCCCCAAGCCAAGACAAATCGGAGGCGACCCAGGTCGCAGAAACTCCTGGGAATGGGATGCCCTTCCCTGGGGAGTCAGCAGGTTGGGAGAGCAGAAGCCTGGAGCTCTGCTGGTGGCATCTTCACCCCTCACAGGAAGAACCTGCCTGACCCTAATGCTGAGCCACCAGAGGAAAGCCAAAAGGCAAGGAGATTTCCAGCAGCATCATCCAGACAACTACAACCAGCTGGCCCGTCCCTCGATGGCTTTTTTCCCTTAAGTCACTTTTAGTCAGGTTTCTGTAACTTGCCACCCAAAGAATTGCTCTTATGATGGGGCTAGTTTTCAAAGGGCAAATGTAGGAGGGTCACAGGGCATCTGTGATTCAAGGCACCTTAAAAGTTAGTCTTGAGAAGACATCAAGTTCATGAGGGCCACTGGCCCTGCTGGTGCAGGGCAGGGAGACATCCTGCAATAAGCACCATGTCAGCACCGGGGTGGGGGTGGGGAAGGCACAACTCACCCGGCAGCTGCCATCTACACAGATATCTCGTTTGCCAGGCTCGCAGGGCGTCCCGTCTACCACGGCCTCCCTGTGCTTGTAGTAGAAGCTCTCCCCCTTGGGGATGCAGGTCAGCTCACACTTGTTTGGGGCTGGGGCAGACAAGAGGGGAAAGTTGAGATTCCAGCGAGGTTCAAGGCCTTCCCTTGCCACAGTGGAGTGTGGGCAGGGCCAGAAGCACCAAGTAGGGGGAGAAAAAGCCCTTGCAGCAGCCTGCCCCAAGTGGCTCAGAGTTCCACCCCCATCCCAGGGTGAGGAAACCAGCTCCACAAAACTACTGCATCTCTGGGGATCGAGTCAAAGAAAAATCACAGAATAATGAAAAAGCCAGACACTGTCTCAGCGTTATTTATAATAGCCCAAGTGTTGACATCAGCAACTCTAATTATTACCTATCAATAGAATGTTAGCATGTCAACAATGATGTTATTATGAACACTATACAGTAACGTGGGAAGATACTTATAACACAGAATGCAAATGGTACTGTGTCACAATTACAAATATGTAAACACATACAGAGAAAACAATGTGAAAAAGGATAGAATGAAAAGCTAGCAGTGATCCCCTTTAAAATTTTTTATATTGTTTTAATTTTCATATTTATCTACTATTACATACTCATTGTTTAATCAGCCCAAAAGTGATAAGGGGATTGTAATCACCCCCTCAACAAAGAAGGCATCTCTCTATGACCTTTTAACCTTTCTTCTGTGTTCCAATTTTTCTACAATATGAATATATTTAAACTATTTTCAACATATGCTCACCTCAGGACCCAGGAGGAGCAATGAATGCCAATGGCCCCCATTGGGGCCACCCCCTTGAGCCAAGACCCCCTCCCCACACAGCGCACACAGAATATAACTGTTCAGTGACTTAGAACCCAGACTGCCAGTTTCCAGGAGTCATTTGTAGTGAGCAGTGAAAACCAATACTCAAAAGAATGATCCTAAGATATCTTGACTCATTTTAAATGTTTTAATTACATACAGCATTTTTTTTCTTGAACTGTGCTGCTCTAAAAATTAACAACCTACACCCTCCTCAAAGTTACCCAGAGCCCCCTCTCTGGCCCCCGAGATCCTGAGTATATGAACCCCTTGCCACCCAAACACAGCGCCCCGTCCTCACTCAGCCTCTGTGCAGCACGAGGAGAGCTTTGCGAAGCAGGCCCAAAACCGGGCTCACAATGGCAATAGCCACAGCCATGGCTTTGAAAATGTACGAAGGGAAAGAGGACGGAGACCTGGAGATGCCCGCCACTGCTGCGTTGCAATGCGCATGCGCCGGGCGTACCGGTAACTTTTTTAAATAGATGTAATTGACAAAGCGTCTATAAATACGGTAATAAGAATTGTGAAATGAAAAGTCAATGTATAAAAGAGATCCCCAAAAGATCTCTCAAAAGATCCTCAAAAGACCAGTACGATAAAATCTCTCAAAAGATCTCTCAAAAGATCCTCAAAAGACCAGTACAATCTCTCAAAAGATCCTCAAAAGACCAGTACGATAAAATGCGGGGGCGGGGGCAGCAGGGGCGCCCAGGTAGGAGGCCACCTGCCCTTACCCCCGTAGTAGGGCAGCCACTTGTACCGCCGGCCCTGGAACTCATGGTCATCGAACTCCGAGCACTGCTCCGCCCGGAAGTCTCGGGCACCGTCGGGGCAGCTCTGCAGGGGCAGAAGGGGCAAGGGAGGGGGAGGTAGGGTCACCCCCGGGGTCTGCCCACCCCACTGGTCCCGGGGAGGTCAGGTTCTGTCCTTGACCCCTGCTGCAGCTTCAGGGGGGCGAACTGGCCCTCAGGGCCACTTTCAGCCTTTGGGATGCTGGAGGGGAAGGTGTCAGAGCTGTTATTTCTGTGATTTTCTGAGGGCTGAGGAAGGGGTTCCCCGTTCTCTGGGGCCCAGATGTCAGCTGAGTAGGGGGGTCTGGGAAGTTGGTCTCCCCTCCCCACATGGGCTTTACCTCCGTGTGACAAGACCGGTGGCTTCGGGTAGGGCCCACGCAGCTGGAGCCCCCATCTCTCCTGTGGGACAAGAGGACCAGAAAGCCCCAATCCCTGCAACCCAATACCCCCCACCCCCTCCTGGGACTCTCCCAAAGGCCCCCCAGCCTCTGTGGGACTCCCCAGTGGGGTAGAGAGGTGGGAAGGCAATGTGGGGGGTGCCCACACATGAGTCCCCTTAGGTAGGTGCAGTGAGCCCCATGTTTGTACTTAGGAGAAGGAGACTCAGATGCCTAACCATCCTGGAGTTTGTCTAAATTAGGGCCACTCTGCCTCTGAAGGCAAATTTCCAGAGAAGCCCCAAATTCTGCCCATGGAAATAAAATAAGGTGTAATATATACATGGTAAGATTATTCTGCCATTTAAGGAGAAAATGACTACAAGGCACTTAGAATAATATCTCACCTCTTTCTCGTCACGAGGTTCTCAGGAACAGTGATTTAAACCCACTGACAGGTAAGGTGTCATCACCCCTTCTTTTGTGCCCACCCCTCTACAGCACCTATCAGAGTGTGGTGTACAGAGTGGGTCTTAAGTCACTTGAAGCGGGAAATATCTATACTTGAGAAAGGGGCTGAAGGTAGAGAAACTGCACAGGTTAGCATTGCTGAAGATTATTAATTCAACAAGAATTTATTGCACCTGCCATATGCCCGCACTGTGTTAAGAGTTAGAGACTCAGGGGTAGGTGGAGCAGGCATGGCTCCAGCTCCTTCAAAATAAGTCTGATTGTTGGAATCAGAGTGTAAAATACATGGGAAATGACTCGATTTCAAATACTCCGTGCTGCTTCCAGAACAAATCTATTGGGTGGTAGGTTCTGCCTGTGTGACCCAGCGCTGGCCTAGAACATCCAGCCCAGAACCCAGACAATGCCCTCGAGCCTGCTCTTTTAACAAGCTGACCCATTCTAGCCTCCCCTACCTCTGCGAGTAGCAGGGGCGCTCCCGGAAGCTGACACCCACTCCGCAGGTCCGGCTGCAGGGGCTCCAATCACCCCAGGAGCCCCATGTGTCACTCTGCCGCTTCATCTTGGGAGCCTGGAGGAGAAGACACACTCAGAAACCTGAGTCAGGACTCGGAGCCCCCACTCAGAGTCTGACCCAAGGCTTCTGCCTACAAACAACACTCCCCGCCCATCTGGGAGTCTGAGGCAGTCTCTCCTAGAGTCAGCCCCTTAGGAGTCGGCAGCACCACCAGGCACCCTGAACATGTACATTTACAGAATCAGCCAGCTTTCATCTAAGGAGCTGAAGTCAGGCCTTTGCCTCTGTCAAAGTAGCCACCACCAGCAACTCCAGCTCTTTGCCAGGCACAGTGGGGAAATCGCCCCCATGACGATGCTATCCCCTGGCCTATACAGAGTCTGGTCTGCAAACATCCCCCTGCATGGGAGCCCCTGGGTCACCAGAGCAGGCCCTTCCAGGAGGGAGATATAAAAGGCCACTGAGGACAGGGTGGGTTGCCAGGTAGGCAGGGCTCCACCCGTGCAGGGAATGTCTCCCCCAGGCAGTGCCATGCTTAGCCAGGGTCTAGAGTGAAAAAGCCACACCAACTCTTATTGCACCCGCTTCTTCCTCATGTGGTGACCTCGCTTCTAGAAGTTTCTGTGGCTCTGGCCTATTAAAATAAGAAGTTAATCTAATCCTATGTGTTTGTGGTGGGGGGGATGGAGGGGATGCAGCGGGGTGAGAGAAGGTTCTGGTTTCTTCCTGCCAGCCTCCAGGAATCTCCTTAAGACATAGTTTGCATGTGCATTTGTCCTTTTTCTTCTTCCTGTACTTGGCCCTGTTGGTTAAAAAGCAGATGTGATGGCTGGAGTTGGAGCAGCCTTATAGACTATAAGGTAATTTAGGAAGAGGCTTCAAATGGTGAAGCAAAGATAGAAGGATTCTAGACCTAGAGGACTTTGTGAGACTGAACATACTTGGACTTCTGACCTCTGGGTGTTTAAGTGAGAAAGGGACCAAATCTCTCTTGTTGAAGAACTGTTATTTAGGACTCCATAGCAGGAATTCTAATGGATACAGTTTCCCACCGGAAAGATCTGACACCCTGCAGCTGACATCAGAAGTCCACATGCTACACACATTCTCTCATTTACTCCTCAGAGCAACCTGACATCTGAGTGCACACATGGAAGAGGAAGGGGAGAAGGCTACGCAGGTGTTTAGAAAGCACCTAATAGGACCCAGAGCACTTTGAGAACTTTGACTATTTCATCTGCACGGCAAACTGCGGGTGGGTGTTATTACCCCAGTGCATAGATTAAAAAAAAAAAAAAAAGGCTGAAAGGCAGAGGGAGCCACATAGGAACAAGTGGACACAACAGTAGGTCAGCTTCCCACCCCGGCCTTTGCTCCCACCCACCTCAGTGGGGGAACTAAGTGAGACACTGATGAGTCCTAAGGAGCTGGACAGGTGTTAGACTTGACCTCACTGTTTTGCCAGGAAACAGAAGGTGTACTGGAAATATGTCCTATTTGCTGGAAGGGGACTTTATTTTAGGGCATCACCATGTAAGAATTTCTAGGGGAAAAAAAATCATTCCCATTTTCCAGATTAAAAACTCAAGTCCTAATGTGGGAAAGCAAGCGCTTCCTCCCACTGTGAGCCTCCAGCGACTTCACAGGGCCTCAAGGTGAGGACCCGTTTAGGCACCGGCAGATCACTCACAGCTCAGCTCTAACACCTCTGGTGCCAAACACCTAGTTATTCTTGCTTTATAATAGAGCTAGAACCCTGATTCAGAACAAATCACACTAAATTTGCTGAACCACATACAAAACCAGGACGGAAGGGCTGGCCAGATCAAAGGTCTCGGCTTTCACTCTTCAAATCATTTATCCTTCAGTTCTAACTAAGACAAAATGGCCAAGCTCTTGAAAACCAGTGAACCAGAATATCAAAGTGTTCTCTTAAGGATATTTAAACTGAAATTTACTTGATCAAGATCCCATTTTAAAGGGGAAGATATTGAGTGTTGGGGGTGGACAGTGACTTTCCAGGGCTGGCCAGCAACCCCCCAACACACGCAGCCTCATCACCGCATTAGAAGGATTCTGGAAGCGGCCGCAGGGAATGTCGTTTTCTCATCCTGCCAGTCCTGGTCTAGTTACTCATTACCACCGACCAAGGCCTATTGCGATATCATTCTTGCTCCTGAACCACAGCCACTGAGCCTCCCCAGTCCACCCTTCCCCAGGCAGGCTTGGCTAACTGGTGTGGATGAGGCAACAAAGGGCACCCTGTCACTTAGCCATGTTGTGATGGGCAGGATGGGGTGGGAGGAGGACTGGCCTGAACACAGGGCCTTCTAAGTACCAAGTCTTACAAATGTGAGGCAGGCATCCACTTGCCTGGGGCCATCAGCAGGCAGGATTGAGGCACCTGGCTTGCCAGATCCTAGAACTGTGCCCTGTCCACTACTCCACACTGTCCCTCCGAGGAAAGAAAGCACATTCAGCCACAAGCGGCACAGGCACGTTTTGTTTTTCTATAATTACCCAAACCACGAGCTCATGGTGAAGCCAGAATGAGCTGGTCCAGTCTGCCCGCACCCCGGCCTGTCCTCACCTGCCTCCTGCTGCGCTCAGCACCCCACCTACTCCTCCTGCAACTCCTGCCTGGCGCTACTCAGGAGCCCCCTTACCTGTTGCGCTATTCCCAAGGGGATCCGCTGCCCAAAGTGCTCAGGTGTCAGTGTGTGCAGGTCAGGGGACTGGAAGTCCATTGCCTCAGGAGGCCTCCCCTTGACCAGCTGGGGGGTGGGGGCAGCGAGGAGGGCATGGTGGCAGAGCGGCATCTCTGCTTTACTCTTCCCTAATCCTCTACTCACTCTGCACAAGCTGACCCCCGTCAGCACTAGAAGAGCAGAGAAGTGCTGGGGGTTCCCACCATAGGCCTTGTCCCAGCTAGAACCAGAAACAGGGAGCTGAGCTGTGAGCCTGGCCACACCCTCCCCCAGACAGTGGGGGAGGGGCGGGAGTTTCCAGTGGGGCAGGCCCACTGCTGGAGAGCAGGTGGGAGAGGGCTACTCAAGTGTTTCTAAGGGTAAAAGTACTACTAGTAGCCAGGGCATTTGTGGACCTTGACTCATTTCATTGGCATGGCAACCTGTGGCTGGCATCATTACCCCGAGTTAACAGAGTCCACGGCCAGGTAATTTGTTTAGGATCATGCAGCTGTTAGGCGGTGGCTCTGGGTTCCATCCTGGGGTCTTCACACTGGCGCCGTGGCCCCTTCACCTGAGGTGTGGCCTTCATGCAGCCAGTCACCAGGAGGAAGCCTGCACCGAAGACCACAGATGTGGCATTTAGGGAGCAAGGACCATGGAGTGGCAGAGGTGACTGTGGGAAGCTGGCAGGTGGTGGAGAGGACATGAGGAAGGAGGGCTCTAGCCCACCCACTGCTCTGATTGCAGCCCGTGCGGATCGCTGGGGCCTTGGTGGAGGCCCGCTGCCCGCCGCTGGTGTCCACCCTGCCTGGCCCTTGCAGCTCTTCTTACACTTCCACAGAGGGGGGCATTTCCTCAGCCCTCCCCAAGGCAGCACAGTCTGGGTCCCTTCTCTCTCACCTGCCTGCCTCACAGAAACCTGGGCCAGGCTGTGTCTGCCCTGTGGAGAGCCCTCCAGGTGTGGGATGGGGTCTGGCTGCCTCTGAACCTGCTGTCCTGCCCAATGCCAGAATCTGGCAGGAGCAGCTTCCAGCTCTGCAGACTCTGCCCTGCCTCCAAAGGTAGGTCCTGCAGTCTAGGACTCTATTTTCTCAGGAACCATGTGTGTTCTCCAGGGAGCTCTTTCCTATGCGACTCCTGTTAATGAAACAGCTGCTCTGATCACCACTTGGCTTCTTGTGTCCTCTCTCTAAATTTGCACTAATGTGGTAGCCACGAGCCACATGTGGCTATTTAAATAAAATGAAGTCAAATAAAAAATTCAGTTCCTCCGTTGCAGTAGCCTGCCACATTTCGTGTGCTCAGTAGCCACGTGAACACCATGACTATCTTACTGGACAGCACAGATACACTTCCATCATCTCAGAAAGTTCTACTGACAGCCCTGCTCCAGATGCTAATCCCAATGGGGGTGGGGAATGGCTAGCACCCCAAACCTCTAGGCCTAAGCAGCTGAGGGGCAGGAGTTTGGTTCCAGGCAGGTGACAGGCATCTGGTGGGATGAGCCAGTAGCCCTGCACCTTGTCTGGTGCCAGCAGTGCCCTCTCCCTCCCTTCCACCTTGGAAGACCACCCCAGGAGGAGGTCCCAGCATTAACGTGGCCCCAGCACCTTCGGAAGGAGGAGGACACCAGAAAATTGCCTTTTCAGCAAACTGCGCCCCTGCAGCCAGGCTGGCAGTCCTGGGCACCTTGACCAGATGGCTTCCTGGTCCCACCTCTTTTCGAAGGGGCTCTGCTGAGGGTTCGCCTCCTCCCCACCCCACTCTCCCCGACCTTGGCCCTCTCTTAGGGTTGTCGCCTCCACCAGGAGTGGGGGCGGGGTGAGCTCCAGGAAGCACGGAGCGGACCCTCCGCAGTCCTAAGCCTCGGGCGACCTTCCCGCCGAGGCCCTCGCTCTCGCTTCCCAAGCAATGTTGTCCCAGGGCCGGGCAGGGCTGCACTCACCGAGGACCCAGGTGCCGGGGCCAGCAGCAGAGACAAGAGCAGGAACAGCTGCATCTCCGCCTGCGGGAGAGGCCGGGGTTTGAGAGAGCGGGGCAGCCCAGACGCCGCCCCTCCACTAGCCTGGGACTAGGTCCGCGATCTTGAGCGCGGAGTCGTGTCCCTCACTCTCTGCTGCCCGCAGGTGACCCTGAGACCCACAGAGGGACAGAGGGACAGGACAGGAGGGGACATCGGTGCGGCACAGCAGAGCACGGGCCGCGCCACTCACAAGGGAGGGGAAAAGACCCGTCTACGACTGGCTTCTAAAAGCTCAAGAGCAGCTTCTTTCAGGGTTTCAGAGAGGAAAAAAAGAGGGCAATTAAAAACACTTCCTCGTTGTGAGACTGGGAGTTCGGAATTAAAGCAATCAGACTCACTGTTTTAACTCAGCAAGAGATCCTTTTTAAAAAGCCATTACACCAGTTGTTTAAAAACTCGTTAATATAGATTTTTTTTTAAAAAAAAAGTCTCTGAGGGCACTTTTAATACTGCACTTAAATGCTTTAAAAATGTTAATTGTATCCTACTTTAAACTCAAGCCAGTGTTTCTCTGTACTCGGGAAGCTTCATAGCAGACTCCTCAAGCAGTGCGCGTGTACATCCAGTGTGTGCACGTGCGCGGTGTACTGTGCGTGTGTACAGAGCTCCTTGTGGAGTTCAGTGTGAGCATGCATGTAACGTGTGCGCGTGCACTGCGCACGTACAGCGTGTCAGGGTGCAGCCTGGTGAGTGTGTTCCGCCTGTGTGTACATGTCACTGTACTGGAGAATGACATAAGCAATGTGCCCCGTTCGGTACAAAACATTAAACAAGTACTGACTTGTATGCTTCAATTTTAAAATCTGAAACTCTACCAATGTTCTCTTTAAAATTTTAAAACATAAAATGACTTCAATTTATAAGGATAAAACAGCGAACATGAGCCAACGTCAGCGAAATTTAAGCTAGCACACTTAACGACGTAACATGCTCCGTTAATTTAGCACTAGTGATTCTTTTAGTCATTCTTTTCGCAGTCGAATTGGAGGTTCGTGGGGCTGGTGGGGGCGGGGGAGGCGGGTGGCGGGCTGCTTCCTCCCAGGCCCCTGCTCCCGCACCTCCAGTAATTACAGCCGCGTGCGGGATGGGAGGCGGTGTTACTAAGGGAGCCTCGTTCTAGGGTTAAGACGATGGGCGACAGGTGATGCTTCTCTAAAGAAATTGTCCTTAGGGGCGGGGTAAGCAGAGCTAAGAGCTAGACTGAAGTAAGGACGGGAGAAAAGGACTTAATTGCTACTAGGGACGCCTTAGCGTGAGGGCTTGCCCGGGGCTCGCGTCTAGCGTCCCCGCGCGTTGCAGCCCCGCACCTTCCCAGGCGGACGCGGGAAGCGAACCCCTCCTCCATCCGCCTCCGCACGCAACGATCTTCCCCGCGTCCGCCCGCCCGGAGGAGGCGCCCCACGGGTCGGCGCCACTGCCCCCCAGCCCGGGGGACCTCGCTCGGTGCAGTCCCCAAAGGCGGCAAGGTGCCGCTTGCGACTTGAGGGGCAGGGGTGCCTGGGCAGGTGTGAGCCCCGGCGTAGGACCCGGGACTCAGGCTTCCCCGGCCCCAGCCCCAGCGGCACCTCGGGGGAGGGGCGCGCGCCGTCTCGGGGTCTCGCGCCTGAGCAGCGCGCTGGAAACAGCGTCCGAGAAGGAACCGGAGGAGGCAGGGGTTGGGGGGCGGCGCGGGGCCGCCAGGGTTCCTCCGGGCTGCCCAGCACCCGCCTATGCGGCTCCCAGCGGCTCCTTCCCGCGCGCTGTGGCAAGTGGTGGCCCCGCGCTGCGCCCACCTCCGCGGACAAGGCGAGGGTCTCCTCTGGGAGGTCCCCCTCTTCCTCGACGCCGCTCTCCGTGGAAGCCAGGCGGGTAGATTCCTGCGGCAGCCAGAGAATGAGCCGCCCTCGCCTCCGGGGTCCTCCGCCTTCCTACCTGGCTACAGGAGTGGCTGGGCGCACGGGTCTGGCAGGGCTGCTCCGTTGGTACCCGCCCCAGCCCCAGCCCCAGCCCCAGCCCCAGCCCCAGCCCCAGCCCCAGCCCCAGCCCCAGCCCGAGAAGTTGGCTGGCCGCGCGGAACGCCTGTGGAGGTTGGACTTTCCTTGGGGCTGGCTGGCTTCTTCCCGCCCCATCTCCTCCCACCCCACCCTGCTGACAACCATTCCCAATCCCAGTGGGAGGACATGCCCACGTGGAGAGGCCCCTGCGGTGACCAGCGATGCCCAAGGCCTCCTTCCTCCTGAGTCTGAGCCAAGCCTTGGCTTGTCCTCCACTCTGCAGGACCTGGCGTTTCCTCTCTTGGACCAGCACGTGACATCTGTCCAATCCCATTTCCTCTGTGCCCAAGGCTTCCAGTTCTGTGTTATTCCCCCTCTACGCCCTCCTTACATACAACACACCTCTGTGTCCAGCCCCTGCTTGTCTTCCACCCCAGAATTCTATACTTAGACCACTAGTGAGTTTCTCCACACACATGCTGCTGTCTCGACCCTCCACCCCGCCTCCCCCCCCATACATCGCCCGCTTTCCCCACTGCCTGGAACCACTCCGGAAACCTTTCCTACCATATAAAGGGCTACCCATCCCTCAAGACCCTGGTCACATGTCACCTTGTCTAGAAGCCTCGTGCATACCACAGCAAGCAGAGTGGGTGCCTCCCTGCTCCCTCAGTCTCTATAGCTGGCTGTTGTAGCTCTATAGTACATCACACTGTGGCAATCTGAGTCTCCCTGACTCAGCTGTGATGGCCCCAAGGTAAAGCTTGCATCCGCATCACCTGTGCCTAGGGCACTAGTTGGGATCAAAGCAGAAGCTCAATAAATGTAATAAATTTTTTCCCCTTTTTTAGTTGTGCTTCTTTTTCTAAAAGAAAGTACACCTTTGCTATCCCTTTTTTGGAACTGGAAATCACCCATCCAGGAAAACAGCACTGGCCCTTTAACCCCATCCTCTTCTGCCTTCAGGCCCTTGCCTACCCTGGCCATTGGTCATTTCTCCCCAGCCTCCAATGGGGCAGAAAAAAATCACCAGCTCACGCCTCTTCATACCTCCAGCTCCTGTATGCTATCTCCTTGGGCTGTCACTGATTGATGCTCAGAAAAAAAAAAAAAAATGCATATTAAAACATAAGCATTTTAAATCTGGCTCATTTCTTACTTATCAATGGAGAGAGAAGCAGCAGCTGTGTTGCAAGGGGCCCCTGGGGACTTGTGTGAATTCTTAGACAAAGATAAAGCTTGGCAAAGAAAAGGAAGTGGAATTACCCAAAGCCTCTCTAGAAAAGGAAAACAGTTTCTTCCATTCAAAAAGCCCAACTCTCTGCCCCCATCAGCCAGGAATTTTCTGAGCTTGGTCAAAGGTCTCCTGTAAAGTGGGAGGAAGCTGCTTCTCCTGCTGAGGGGGGTGGGCAGCGAGGCACCTTCCTGATTTGCTCCTGTTTTTCCTCTAAGATCCCTTCCTTGACACCCGGGCTCATGATTTCTTACTCTCCATCCAGCTGCAAAGAAGACCCAGCGGATGGGGAAGCTGAGCCCACACACAGTGTTAGGGGACAGCCTTGGACCCATCAGCTGGGCTCTAGCAGTTTCTGGCCTGGGCAAGTACTTCAAGTCAAACTTTACATCCTGCTACCTCAAAGGGATGTTGTGAGCATGTGCCCAGTACATAATAGTTGTTTACCAACATAATAGTTGTTTACCAAAAACAACTATTTGCACAATTGGTATGCACACACAAAAAATAGTGCCTTAGAAAGAAGATTCCAGGAAAAAGAGTAAGACCATCCCTCCCATTGTATCTCTCCCTCTGCACTGGCTGCATAAGACTCCCTTTCACCTGCGGGGTGAGGTAGCCTAATGGGGCAGGAGTACAGCCCTGGGAGGCAGACAGACTTGGGTTGGGAACTTGATCTACCACTCATTGTGTGTGAACTTGGCCAAGTCTTGTCACCTCAAGTCTCAACAGGCTCACTTGAGCCTCACTTGACAATGGTGGAGTAGAAAAGTAACTGGCTTCTGTAGAGCTACTAGGTACTCAATAAAAATTCCTTCTGCTCCATGCTCCCTCCACCTGTATCCTAGATTCTCTGCTTCTTGATCAGCTCTGCAGATTACAGATCCAGGAGCATGGCCGAGAAGTAAGTGGCCAGATCTCTTTGTGTGGTTGGGTTGGGTAGGAAAGCTGGAGAGAAGAGGGAGAGGGAAGAATCCCAAGACCCTCAGGGCTTATGGGACACACCTCCTCCAGGAAGCCTCCCCCACACTCACCTCTGTATACTTGCAAACTACTGCAGTGATATATTTGCCTCTCTTTCTCCCCTAAATTGTAGACTTTGCAAGCACAGGGATCTCTTTCATCACTGTACCTTGTACCAGAGGTTTATGGCCATCCTGAAAGCGCCCCTCAAGAGAGTGTAATGTGGGAAGCATGGCTGATTGACAGCTGTCACACTTCAGGTCTACACTGATTCCTGAAGGCTCTCCTTGCTGCTACTCCCATTTATCTTCCTGGCATTGCCCCCAATTGATCTCTGCACATCTAACCTGACCTGACACACAGGGTTCTTGATCGCAAACCACAGAAAAGTATTTCATTAACCAAAACAGAAGAGTAGCTTAGAGGAAGGGCAATGGGAGCTCATAGAATTGACAGGAAGCTGGAGAATCAGGCACAGAAATGGGCTGGAACCCTGGCCAAGGTCTAGTTCATGGTCCAGGAACATTTCTGGTTAGGACCTATCCTGTTGGACACCAGACTACTGGCACCAGCACTCTTAGGCAACATTGACCCATGCCACCCCCAGAAAAAGCCCTGAATGGTACCCATGCCCTGACTGCCAGGACCTGAGAAATGAGAATTGGCAGCTTCCCCATATGGGGGGCTACCCCAGAGAACAGGTGTCCACTCTCTCCCTGCAGCACCTAGCACACAGTATTTGTTGAACTGAACTTAGAAAATGCTGTGTCTCTTCATTTTTTTTGCTGGTTGTTATTCACTCGTTTATTCATTCCTCATATATTTCAGTGCCTACTCTGTGCCAGAAGCTGGGGAGAGACTCATCCAGCAGTGGATGAGTGTTTAGTAACCAGCTCTCCTGAGGAGAAAAAGTCCGGCTTTGTAGCATTTATCAATTTCCATGGTATAATAACCATGGCTGTTTTCAAGCTACAAAGGTAATGCCACCAGACACAGAGTTGGGAAGAGATGCACTGTCAGCTCTCCCAAGCCATGGGCTCCAACACACAGATCATCCTGCCTTTAGGGAGTCTACATTCTAGTAGGGCATTACATTCTAGTGCTGTATGTTAATTCAGAATAAAAGAAATGTAACAACCTGAGTATTCAAATATTTCCACTATAAAAGTCACAGAACCTATGCTACAGCCCATTAGGAATCCAAAAGGAAAGGAACACTTCATATTTAAGGATACCTCCATTCATCAGTCTCCCCACCCTTCAACACGCATATGCATTTTTCCTGAGATAGTCAAGGTCCGGGTGTGGGGAGGAGAGAGTTAAAATACCGTGCCAGCCTGCCCCTCAACTTGATGCAGTGCTTCCAGAACCAATCCTCTTTCCTTCTTCTTGCTGCCATAAATAAATCGGGACCCTGAAACACCAAGCAAGACCATAGGAGTGAGAAGTGCAATGCACAGTATGTGTGACAAGTGGCTGTCTAAGATAAGCTACCTGACCTCTGGAGGGAAGTTTTATCCTTAAAGCTGGGACAGAAATATAGCTCCCTGACCCTTCCCGCAGATGCGAGGGCCATCCAGAAAGAACAGAATTCCTGGGATGTCTCTCAGTGTCATTGGGCCTGATATGTATCCCTTCCATCTGCCCCACCCTCAATCCAGATCCTGGGAAAGAGCACCAGGAGGAGGGCGAGGCCGTGTGAAGAAACTGGAGTTGGAGTAGGACACTGCCGTGGGGCAGGAGACCAGAGCCAGGAGAGCAGCAGCAAAAATGGAAAGGGGCTTTCCAGAAAGCCTGTCCTAATTGGCTCCCACCCAACAGCTCCAGCCTGAGATCTCATCTCCTTCCTTCCACATGAGAACACACACACCGCAAGCATCTGGGCTAGAGTCTCCTCTGGAGAAGCTAGGCACTTGAACTCTGAACTCTTGGAAACATTAAAGGAGCTGGTGTGAGGAGCCCCCACTCAGCTACCCTTCACTTCCTGAATGGGAGAGGGACTTGGGACCCAGGCCCCCCCACAAAGGTTAGTGTGCGGTGTGGGGCCAGCCTGAAGAACACAGGCCTGAAGGGTCCATCTCAGCTCAGGTGGGTGCTCTGGCCTCCAGAGCAAACCTGGTGTCCTGAGCGTGAGCAGCAGTGGCTTGGGTGCATGTCTGGCTCAGCGTCTCCTGCTCTGTTGGAGCCAGTGGGCTGCGAGGGTGGGATCCTGCACTGGGATACCAGAGGCCGGCAGCCAAGGCTCTTTGAATCCTTTCCCTCTGGTCCCCCTCCACCACACTCCAGGGCATGTCTCATTTCTGTTCTGTTTGGATGATTCTCAGCCCAGAAACCGAGAGGTGTCTTTGCCTTGTGCCAAAGGCCTGGAAACATTATGCAGAAAGTCAGAGGACCAGTGCCTCACAGTTCAGAAACAGACTTTCCAGAGCTCAACTTAGATGAGGGGAAAATAGCACTAACTTCATTTTTTGCACTGCTTTTCTAACTTCAGTAAATTTTGGACCTGTTATCCTGAATCCCTATTTTAGTATAATGCCACTTGATGTATAGACATAAAACTAGATCTAAGCTCTTTATTTTTACTGCTTTTATATAACTATAATCCTATGACATATATCTAGGTCCCGATCACTTATCAGAAACTTTTAGGACCAAATGTGTTCCAGAATTAAGAATTTTTCAGATTGTAGAAGTTACTAAACTGGATATATCACCCCCAGTAGGGTCCGAAAGCCCTCTTTAATCATAACCAACCAACCAACCAAAAAGTACAGCAAAAAAACCACACACACACTCATAGTTCTGCAGCAGAACATGAATATTCACCTAAACAGGATAAATCGAGACTATAAACAGCCTCACAGAGTTCAGGCAGGCAACGTTTTACAAATTTATGAGAAACTTTTCTGTTTTCAGAGCCTTTTGAATGTCATAATTGCTAATAAGGACTAGTAGACCAAATTGAACACATAACCACAGAGCCTGGGCGTCTGGTTAGCAACATCAACACAATGCACAGATGGCGGTGGCCTGCTGAATGCCATTACGGATGGGGCGTGCGTGGGGGCCGAGTGTGGGGGCCAAGCATGCGAGGCAGTGGCGTGGGTGGAGGTGGGAAACCTGTGCCATCAGCTGGCCTGGGTTAGAGGCGTCTACATTCACCAGCTGGGACATCTCTGGGAAGTTACCTTCATGCACACTGGTTTCTTCATTTTCAAAAGACAATAGATTAATATAAATAAAGACTACACTTGAAAATCTCCTAGACACAACAGCCCCAGGGGCTAAGAATGAAGGAGGGCAGCAGAGATGGAGAAGGCATCCTTCCAGACGGGAGGGGGCGGGGGGAGCGGCGCGTGCACGTGGCCCACCGAAGAGCCTCCAGCACAGGCCTCACTCAACACAGGCCCTGAAGTCCAGCTGGGGTTGGGCTGTACTGCTTGGCTAGAGTGGGGAGGAAGTGCTCCCAAACTGGGGTATGCGGTCTTAGAGACACAGCAAGATAACCAATAAACAAGGCACAGTTTCTGGAACATCAGCTTTAAAATTAGGAGTGTGCGTACAAAATAGTCACGAGGATGTAAAGTAGAGCAAAGGGAATATAGTCAATAATATTGTAATGACTATGTATAGTGCTAGGTGAGTACTAGACGAATTGGGGGATCGCTTCGTAAACTATATAAATGTCTAACCACTATGCCGTATACCTGAACCTAATATAAAATAATATTGAATGTCAACTCTAATTGAAAAATAAAAACTAAAGAAAAAGATTAGGAGTGTGTGTATGTGGGGGGAGGGGCTGAATATTTTTTGGTGATGGTTTATGCCAGTGTTATAGTTATTTTTGTATTAAAACAAACATACAATAACATGGATGAACCTCAAGAACATTATGCTGTGTGAAATAAGCCAGACGGAAAACTACAAATATTGTATGATTCCACTTATGTGAGGCACCTAGAGTGGTTAAATTCATAGAGACAGAAAGTAGAATGGTGGCTGCCAGGGGCTGGGGGAGGGAGGGTTGGGGAGTTGGTGTTTGATGGATACAGACTCTCGGTTTTGCAGGGTAGAAAGTCCTGGAGGTGAACACTAGTGATGGCTGCACATCATCATCAATGCATTTAATACCACTGAACTATACACTTAAAAATAATGAAGATGGTAAATTTTATGTGTGTTTTACCAGAATACAACAGCAACAAAATACATTATAAACTAAAATAAAAACTATTTTCTTTTAAACTCCAGACACATTCCTGCCTGTAGCTGCCACTTTAGGCTATGTCCTAGACTAGAGTCTCTCACATTCTCTTGTTGATGGAGCAGCTTTAGTGGGAAAATTTGAGACATGTTGTCAGACTGCATTTTACAAACGGAGGCCCAGAGAGGTGATCCGGTTTGACAGAAATAGATGTCCAGCGTCCCTCTGTCCTGGAGGTAAGCAGCACAGGCTCTGGCGTCAGAGCTCCCTGTGCTGGGGCAGCCTCCCTGCTTTCTTGCTGTGAGTCTGGGACTGTGACTCATCTTTCCAAAGCTCCATTTTCTTACCTGTAAAATGAGGATAACAGGCCTCTACTCAGAGGCGGGGTGAGGCTGACTCGAGACAATGCTCGGGTGGGCTTAGCATAATGTCGTGCGCACATTCATCAAAAATGTTCAATGGACATTGGTCTTACAGGGCAAGTACATTCCTCTAGAGCTATTCTTGATTAAATGAGGGGTAAGTAGAACTATTAAGAACTGCACTATCCTTTATTCCTCCCACATTTAGCATGGTGACATTGACCCAGGACTAATCCATACATTTCTCCAGATGTTGCAAATGTGTCCTAAAGAAGGAATCCTGTTTGGATTCAACCCTGACCACCTATTTATAAATACTAGTCTCTTAAGCAGATAAAGCCAATTGACGGGCTCCACTCTCCAGCACAGGATTGTAAACAAGGACAAGACTGATTAATGTTTGCTCTTAATTAAAACCTATTCCCACACATGTCCCCTGTTTACATCACCCTGCATGGAAATCCCCTTCTCTGGACCCCTAATCCACCCATTACTTCATTTATTCACCAAACATTGATTGAGCACCTCCCAGGAGCCCCAGGGTGAGACAGTGAATACAGGCACCCAGCTCCCTCTGAGCAACCAGGCAGCTGGTCCCCATACCTGTGGGAGCAGGGCACCCACCTGAGGGGGCGCAGCCTCACAGTCTATGTGAATTCGTGCACTTTGGCTCCCCTCGTCTGGCTCACAGGCATCAAGGTAAACAAGACATTTTCTTCTGCCAGCTTCCCTGTGCAGGGAGCCAGTCTGCGGACAAAGACCGGCTTGCTCTGAGAATAACACGGAGTGTGTGGGGAGGGGGAGGGCCGCAGGAATGTCCAACCTCAGGGAAATGGAGGAAAGAATCAAGGCCTAGGGGTACTCCCTCTAATTGGAGACAGAATCCTAGGGCAACACAGAGTGGGAGGAAGTGGCTGGGTGGTGTGAAAACTGTGCTTGGATGAGACAGAGAAGGGGGCGAGTCAGGGAGGGGCTGAGGGAAACAGCTGGGTTGGCCAAGTTCCCAGTGGGGAGATGGAGCCAGACTTGTCTCCAGCCCCAGGGGTAGGGGCCCTGCTGAGGGGCGTAGGGCCTCGCCCTCCTCCCACCACCCACTGGAAGGCTGGAGTGCTGCCAGGGATAGAACAGACAGAACCTTCCAGGCACTGTTAGGGAGGGAGCATCGCCTGCAGAATGGCTGGCAGTGGCCCCCAAACCTGATCCCCAGGGAACTCTGACTGGGACAGGGCCTCTCTGGGTCAGGTCACTCCCCTCCTCTCACAGAAATGTTTACCAGTGAGCACCTTTGAGTTGGAAATGAAAATCAGTTCATGCAACAGTTATCAAATGCTTGTAGTGCCTTGGTGAATCATATCTTTAATGACAAAAGTTGTGTAATCACTTGTAACAAGTCTATAACTTATCTTATTAATTTATATAGAGCACGAGAAGGGAAAAGGGGGAATTTCTATCCTTGTGCCTCAGAAAAAACAGTCCCAAGGATGACCTGTTGCATGTGGATGGGGGCAGAAGACCCGAGGCCCTGTCTCTCCCTGGAGCTGGCAGTCTGGAATCATGGGCCCATCTGACACAAAATGGGCACCCCAGCTTCCAGGGCAGAATCCCACATCACCAGCGTCGGGCAGGCTATGCGGTCAATAGCACATTAAACCCCAGGCAGGTTGGCCTCACTGTGGGGATCCAACAATGGCCGAGGGCCCTAACAAACATCCAAGGAACTCACTTCTGAAGACCACGGCAGTAACCTGAGAGCAGAGTAGCTGCATTAACAATATGGGAAGTCCGGCCCGGATCTCCCAGTCCTGCCCTAGAGAGCACAGACAAGGAAGAAGTCAGAGTGAAGGAAGACGCTCTCATAGTGTCCTCAGACTGTGCCCCTACATACCCAGGAGAGAAAAGCCACTCCCCTTCCACTGGGAAGTTACAATCCTCAAGCCCGATGACATTTTCAAACTGGATGAACTTCTGGCTGGATTATTCCAGAGCAGACCCCCAAACTGGGAGGGAAAGGGGCAGGGAAGCTAGGTTAGGAGTCTCTGAAACAAAGCTTCCCAGACATCCCCACGATGACAATGGCAGGATGGCACAAAGGTCATTTTCAACATTTCAGAAAATCTGAAGAAATCATGCATTCACAGCCATCTGACTCATGCAAGTTAAAACTCAGTCATCTCCATAAACAATTAAGTTTAAGGCTATTTTATAGCATATGTAGGAAAATCCAATTAGTAAACAGAAAGACAAATTACCCAAGTTATAGTTCTTGGTGGACAAAAATCTAGGTGCAGGATAAAATCCTCCAAATGTCTCCATTTCCTCGGCAGGTATTTGAGAGACTTCTGTGCGCCCATCACTGTGATAGCCACGTGTGGAGGGGAGGCACTGGCCCTTAAAGAACTCACCCAAACTCAGAAGTTTAAGTATAATGTGTATATATTTATGTAGCTCCCAGTGTTGTTTCCACTTTTAAATCATCTTGGTACATAAACCTTTTGACTAGGTCTGCTACCCAAGAAAAGTAATCACAGACAGAAATTTATCTGCAGTCCACCTCGTAGTATGCTATAGGTAAAAGAGTAACAAAACTCTCTCCCTTTTTGCATGAGCAATTTACCCTGGATTACTACATAATTAAAACAATTTTAGAGGAAAAAAAAAAGGACACAGGCATCAAGAGTATATGTCACCCCTTCTCCCAAGAATTGGGTCTCTAATGAATCTGGCTTCTGAGGCTCTTCCATCTCTCCCCTGTAGAGGGCAAGGCATACCAGACGTTGAAGTGCCAGCCCACGTCAGAGAATTAATCTTTGTCAAGCAAGAGATCCCTGTGTTGAACGGCCCCTGTGGTAGGTCAGGTCATCCTCCTCCGTGGTTTCTACCAGTCATTTAACGAAGGAGGTATATTCTAAGTAAATATGGAAATGGATTTGGTTTGCTAGTTGGGTTTTCCTCTGGATAAATCATCACCTCAACTCGAAAACCAATTATCTTTGGATGTCTCCCACATACTTCTTCCTCCTTGATTTTGTTTTTAGGATATGTTCTTTGCCTTCTTGCCAATTCAGTTTTCTCTTCTTCTCAAAATTGATTCAAACTTTGTTTCTGGAGAAAACTCTGATTTTAAACCCTGGCTTGTGGATCCCTTATTTATTCTGTATTCCTATTCAAATTTAAGGTAGTGCTTATATTCGAATATGCTGTCATTTCACTTTTAACCAGATCCTGAGCTGGCTGGCAGTGTCTCTCTCTCTCTCTCCACACACAGCACACAGCAGGGGCCCCAAGAGAGAATGGGTGGGTTACAGAAAACTGTGGTACTTACCTAGCGATGCAGAAAATCTGGCCTCGTTACTCTTGCTTCTCAACCTGACTCCGGGGCATCTTTCACTCTTGTCAAGAGCACCCCTCTCAGGGTTCAGGGCCCCTAAATAGCAGAAACCTCTCCCAGCTGATGAGGACAAGTCATGACGCTTCTGTGGCAGACTCTAGTGACACTGCCTATAAGATTCATAAATGCAAATGATGACTGATTCCCAAAGGAGAGAATGGACACTGTCTATGCTTCTTGATGCCCTTAGGCAATGTAGCCAGGAATGCATTCATCTCTTCAATGTTCCAATCTCTTCAATGGTTCTTTTTTTTTTTTTTTGCCACAAACTTGTTTCTGATCAGTGATTCCCAACACTGCGAGTGCTATTCACTATTTAAAAATACAAGGTTTTGTAGAGTCTGGGCATAGAGTTATAGGACAATTTATGCTCTACCAGGTCAATAAAAGTAATGTTGCTTTTTTCCATTGACATAACTTACATAATTTAAAAAAGATAATCCTTTAGTACATGAAATATCTGCATCATACAACATAGACGTCCTGTAAGTTCTTGTTTTGACAGTTTTTTACATTGAGTTAACTATTTCCTAGAAAAAAATTTTTTTTCCAGAAACTAAATATTAAGAATAGTTGTTTTGAGACTACTCATAGATTTCAGAGATGTGGCCTACGATTATCCATACCACTTTAGTCTGAGTGAAGGATAGAAACAATGCATTTGTGTTCCAAAACTGTTTCCTGCTCACTGCCGAACACTTCTCAGTTATACTTCATACTACTTTCATGTAAGAAAACTAGCACAGCTGGATTCATGCCGGCTTTATTCACTTGACAAACACAAGAAAATCTGTAATCATCTATCAAAATAATATCTTACCAAGAATTTGAAAGGTATTTAAAAAAGATGTGTTCACAGTCGGTTTGAATCATGTACAAAGCAGTGTCTGTAAAAAGCAAAAGCCAGACAATAAACACGTGAGAGTAAATGATCTCGCTGAACTCACATCCCAGCCCTACCAATCACACAGGAAACAAGACAATCCTGAACTCGCTACTCCGGTAGAGTTGAAGCTGCCCTGTTACAAGAAATATTTATTTTAAAAGGAAAATTGCTTTCTGAGAAACCTTTCCCACTGCACAGACCAGACTGAAATGCTAACACCATATTCTGGGGCCCAGGAGGACCCAACTACTTCCTCAGGACAATTTTGCAGCTGCCTGCGGCCCTGGGAAACAGCTTCGACATTCAAGAAGGACCTGGGTTCATTTCAGCTCCAGGCTGATTTTTAATACACAAATCTGAGGTGTTTCCTACTAGAGGGGAGCACTGTTCAGATGATGCCATCCAGATGATTTGGGACATGAACATGAGTACAGCCTTGTTGGTATACAGCAATTTCAACAAGGGTTGTGAAGATCTGAAACAATTGTTTTGAATCTCTTATGTTTTGGGAATTTAAAAAGAGGCGAGATCATAAGGATTGCTTCTGGGCGCACACTTATGATGGTGATATCCCTTCATCCCAAGGCAAAACCAAACGTCTACTTTTCAAGTCTCTTCCCAAACTCAGCATTCAGTATATCCTTGGAGGTAAGGAGAACGAAAGGCCAATCGTTCTTTATAGAATACCCAAAGCAAATTTACAGAAAAAGGAGTACTTTACTAAAAGGATGTGTTTCAGGAAGAATCAAGTCACTTTTGTAACATCAATTTTATAAGTCCTCAATAATGCTAACTGAAAGGGGTTATTGACACGTACCCGGTATTTGAGAGGAATTAGAGATGGCATATACTGGAGAACAGGAGGCTGCAGCTGCATTCTGAGGACAGATCTAATTTTTCTTTGCATCTTTAGACTCCAGCACCAATGAGGACATGGAACAAATCTTTTCACAGTGGTTTTTGAACTTTTTCTTCCAGGCCTAGATTGTGAATGGGGAAACCTGCAAGGCTGAGCCCTGGGGGTCAGGATCAAAGGCTTCCTCGAGATGTCTGACCCTGGAGGATGTTATGGGGCAGCTTCACTTCTGTTTCACATTCTACAAATTATGATCAGACATCATATAAGAGAAGAGGCCAAATAAAGGACAAGTACTCAACATATTATTTTTTTCGAACATCTGTTATAGAAGGAGAGTTTTTTAAAACCAAGGGAAACTTAAAAAAAAAGGGGATCAGGAGTATAAAAGTAAAAATATCACCTCTTTAGTTGTTGCTTCTGTAGTGAAATCAATAATTTCCTCACATTCCTGAAATGAATGTTTCCTTTCAGATTGTTTAGAAAGCTATTTTTTTTTTCTGATCGAGAAATTTACTCTTTTATAGTGAGAGCTGTGATCTCAAGACCACACACTAACCTAGTGAGAATCAAAACCAGGGAAGTGAGCACTTCCTCTTTGGAAAAAATACAAATCTTCCAAATATAGTTGGTACTTCCATAGGCTAGTTTGTAGCAACGTTCTGTATATAAACACTTTATTTTGCAGGCCAGTCCGATCCAGATATCAGCGGTCATTTTTTCCTACTGTTTTTCCTTCTTTTTATTGAGCAGATTGGCTTGGCTGGTCATGCTTTATCGTTTGTTTCCCGGCTCCACAGCCACCCCACTGTCCACGTGAGGGCACATTCTCAGTGAAACTGCAACGAATTACTCTGGTGACAATCGATTTTTTCATGGTGGAAGACTAGCATTTTGATACTTCAGAAACAACTGAATGAATTCCTAAAAGATTTGAAGAAAAAGTTCTACCTCAGACTGGTGATTTAAAAAAATGTGTCTATGCTCACATGTGGCTCCATCTTGTAGAAAGTGACAGATCTGTCGCCATCTTTCTACATGGGACAATAATACATAGGGTAGATTTAAACACACACACATACACACCCTTTCTGCAATGAGCCTTTCATGAAAAGTACAGCATATCTGGGACCCTCATGCAAGTAAACTACTCTAGATCAGGGCTCCCTAAAGACTGCTTCAAATTACATATTGGTGTTCAGGTGGCTTTGCTGTAGCTAATGAATCATGTCTTTCTAGAAGATAATACATTGCCACATGCTGAGGAGAAAAAGAGAATCTTGGAAAAAGAGGCTGAAGGAAAAAAACAGAGATGGGAGAATCCACTACCCTAAGGCCCACTCCTTCTCTGCACAGCTCTTATGTTCCTAGTTCTCGGCTGTCTGATACGAGCCAGTTTTCACGTCCACTCAGGTTAGGACCAGCGCGCTACTCCTAAAGTTAGTTTCTAAGAAATATTCCATGACAGAAAACAAATATTCTAAACTCCAACCCCAAACCAGATCATATGACAGGCTGAGAGAAAGCAGGAGGAGGAAAAGCTGGTCTTTCTTCAGCCACAGGGGGAAACTAAGTTCCTCACAAACTCTTACAATCAGCATGGCTAAGGGTTCTGTGGCAAAGAACAGTGTGCCTTGGCAAAACTTCATTTAGAGGTATTATGTGCCCACGGGCTGACGGCTCTGATTCAGAGCACTGTCCAACTCAACTGCCCAGGGCCTGAGCTCCACTGCCCAATTCACATCTTCGAAGGTTCACTGACATGAAAGGTGATGCTGAAGGGAAACCACAAACCATCATTAAGAGCTTCCTGAGGAATAACTTGGCTATCCCCCTTAACACCCGCCTGCAGGACTTTAGCTCATCTTGTCCCACCGGCTGTTGGAGGCCCGTTCTCTTGCCAGCCAGTTCTCCCCGAACCCTGGACCCTCCCACAGCTCAATAGCTTTCTCCAAACTCTTGCTTTGTACTGATACAAGTGATTCATACACTTTATAAACTACCAGCTTTTGGCTACTGGTTCAATTTCTGACCTATGGTCAGAGACAATGGGTTGTAGTAAAAAAAGAAAAACTAGGACAGAAAGTGCTTCACCAGCCATTTTACTCTTCTTTAATGCTACTGTCTCTGGGCACACATTGGATTTGCTATTGAAGAAATTAATGACAGTCAGGCTGACAGCACTGATTCATAACACGTTCTTTGCACCACACAGAGTAAAATCCTAGAATAACTGGACCATCTGCTACCACAACAGAGCTGTCTTATTTGCCATATAAGGGAATTGCTTATGGGGGAGTGAAGGGAGAGATGGGGAACAAAGGAGGCATTGGGGTAAGTGAACCCACAGTGTGTTTAAAATTTAGGAATTTGGTGGTAAATCCAGAATTTACCTAAGGGTAATAAGGAATCATTGAGCTATAGTTCCATTATTTCCAGAGATTACTGAATTTGGAACCTGAGGTTAAAACTTTTAAGACAAAGCAACCTCAAATGAACTCAGACTGGCCTTGGGGAGGAACGGCGACCACAGATGGGAATGAGCCTCAGTGCTTGAGAACGAAAATGTCAAAATTAACTTATACATGTGAACTGACTCAAGGTGAAAAAAGGTCTTACTTAAAAATGATAAGTCTGCAGCAAAATAGTCTAAAAGTGAAAGTCTGAGCCTCTTTCCACCTTTCCACTTTGTTGCTGGTGCCCTTACAAGTACCTCCCAAAAAGATTTAGAATTTAACACAGACTTATTACGTTGATTTTCAACATGTTGTTTAAGATGTCGAGTCCTGTTTGGTTTCAACCACTTTATCTAACCCCTTGGTAATGGCAGTCCTGAGAGTCTGCAGTGTTGGTAAAATCCACCCGTGACCACAGGTCAAACTGCTTGTGATCCATCACTTTTCCTTGTCCTTGTCACTCAAATCTGATAGTTTTTGTACCGAGGGATTCAGTCCACCACGATGATGTATGTTCAAAACCATTTTCTGTAGACACTTCCTTCCAATGCCCAATAGTGCAGGTGGTCAGGAAGACTTGGAAGGAAGCCATGAAAAGTCCAGCCAGGAATCTTGACTTTGTTAGATGTGGACACAGGAAAATCACCTTTGTCTTTCCCAGATGTTATTATAGTCAAAGGAGAAAAATCCATGGGATTCTAATTGCAAATATGCTAGATATAAAATTGATGGAATGCTAATTGGTCCATAAAGGGCTGCACAAGATAATCTGTGGCAAAATAGAAAACAAGCCCAAACGTGATAGAGATTGGAAGAGCTGGCAATGCTTTCTTGAAAATCGCGAGAAGTAATAATGTAAGGCACAAACCCTGCGGGGGAGAGAAGAAAAGACACAAACTCAGACGTGACTATGAAAGTATTTGTACAAAACAATTCAATCACAAGTCTTGGTTTTAATTTAGTTAATTGAATACTATCCTTTGAGGTTAAATTTTAGAACAAATGTTTCCACTAAACCTGGAAACAACTTTTTTCTTTGCCAACACCGAGTTCATTATGCTCACATTCTTGATTCTTTATCCTCTAATTCTAGGTAAGGAATAGAATCTGAGAATAAGTAAAACTATTTTTTTTTTAATTTTCATAACTTGTTTCTGCTGATTTTTTTTGGTACAACTTTCCCAAGACACATTCAGATCTAGAAATAAAGTTGGTGTTACGAGGTACTGGTCAGCCTTCTTACTTGTACCCTTGTTTCTCAGCCTCTGGGGTAAAGGTCCAGGAGCAATGCAGCAGTGTCTGTCAGGAGCCTCTGTTAAACTATTTTTGAAAAAAATTAAATAACACCAAAATTTCTACCTAAAATATTGAGTTGGCTACTCTGAGTTTGGTTTGGCAGGCTCAAATCCTAGAGGTGAAGAGCATTTTTTATGTTGTGTGGGGGCAAAGATGTTCACAGAATACACTGATAAAAGTTCATGAAAAGTATACTCTTGCTTTCTTGGGAACACAGAGCAGCCATATAATATAGTCCATATTTTACTCTAGTTACTCAGACACTAATTATATATTCTGGAGACAATGTTAAGCATCTTTCAGGTTTATCCAGAGTAAGTAATTTTCTTCTTAAAAAGATACAACACATCCAGAAACCTAACCTCAAAAGAGAAACAAACACATGAAAAGTCTAACTGGTTATATTATCACGATAAATCACAAATGTAATCACAAAATAAATGCAATGTAAAGGCTCTCATTTAACTTCACTCGCATGATGTATCAAAGATGTCATATCACATCTTTAGTAAAAAAAGCAATAAGAAATATGAGTTATTTACTTAAGTCATAGTTTTGAAAACCTCAGGGTTCACATTGTGGCACTATAAGATCGAGGTGAGATCATGCCTTGTGTTAACTTTTTTCACCTCGTACTCCCCGCAGAAAACACTGTGCACTGCAGGTTGTGGCATTAAATGTACAACCATCCATCACCAAACTCGGGGACTGAGTGAGGATCTACTTACCCTTCTTAGACATAGCTAGCCTACATATCTATGCTGCTTGAAGCAGTGGTTCCTAACCAGAAGTACTTATCAGAATTTCCTGGGGGAACTTTAAAAATAAGATACAGAATTGAAACAAATAAGAGTATCTCAGGATAAGGATGCAGTTTTAAAAGCTCCCGGGAGATTTTAATGTGTGGCCAGGTGGAGAACTATTCAGGTGAGGTCCAATTAATTTGTTTTTAAAAAGCTCCACAGGTGATTGGAACACTCAGCCCAGCTGGGGTTAAAATGGAACTACCTTAAAGGGACAGCATAAACAGAGTTTGAGATGAGGAGTTCTGATACATTTTTATTTGTGTATACTTACAATTAATATGGCTACAAAACAGGCTATGGTTGTGTTCCAGTCTCCACTGGCTGTTGCGGAAGCTTTACCAACCAGAACACTGTAGAAAATGAAATCTCCTAGTCCAAGTTTTACTCCCCCTAAAAAAGAAAGATTACAAATATAAAAAAGTTTGTCACTCTTCGCTATTTCACTATTCAAAAATGTCACTGCTCCACCCTGCACTGAATGAGAAGTCAGTAAATGATATCATACAAAATTAGGATTGAGCTAGGCCTGCCTGCCTGCCTGCCTGCCTGCCTTCCTCCCTCCCTCCCTTTCTTCCTTCCCTTTTCTCTCTCTCTCTCTCTCTCTCTCCACTCTCACTTTCTCACTCACTCATTCACTCACAAGAGGAGTTTCAGATTCTGTGTGGCTGACTTTGGGGTCTTAGTCATAGATGCTGCTGTTATATATCAAAAAGAAAAATAATAAATAATAATTTTCATCTATTGAATGCCTAGTTTATACCTGACACTTATTCTAATAAATCCTCACAAGAATCCCTGAGATAGGTATCATGTTTTTAAAAAACAGCTTTATTGAAGTACTATTTATTTCATAAAATTCACCTATTTGTATAAGTGTACAAATTCAATGATTATAAAAAATTTAGAATTGTACAACCATCATTACAATCCCTCACATTTCAATCACCCCAATAAGATAATTTGTACCCATTTAGTTAATCCACTCCCAGCCCAGGCCCTAAGCAACCACTGATATGCTTTCCATCTCTATAAATTTGCCTTTTATAGACATTTTATAAAATGGACTCATACAACAGGAAGTCTTTTATGACTGGTTTCTTCCACTTAACATTTCTGAGGTTTATCCATCATTATTGCAGGTGTCTATAGTTTGTTCCATTTTGCTGATGAATAATTTTCCATTGCATGGATATACTACAGTTTAGTTATCCATTTACCAGTTCATGGGCAATTTGAATTGTTTTTGGCTATTATGAATAATGCTGCCCTGAACATTACCATACACATATATCTTTGTGTGAACAGATTGTTTTCACTTCCACTGGGTAAATCCCTAGGAGTGAAACTGCTCGATTATAATAGTAAGTTTATATATTTTTTTTTTTAAGAAAAAGTTTCTTTTTAAGAAACTGCCAAACTCCTTTTCATATTGGCTGTACCAGTTTACATTCCCACCATGCATAAGGGTTCCAGTTTCTTCACGTGCTCACCAATACTTGGTATTGCTAGTTTTTTTTATTATAGTCATTCTGATTAATGATGTTGAGTATCTTTTCATGTGTTAACCATTATATTTCTCCTTTAGTAAAAACTCTATTCAAAGCATTTCCCTATTTTTTAGGATCATTTTACTATTATCGAGTTGCAAGCATTCTTTCTATATTCTAAATACAAGTTCTTTGACAGGACTTGCAGTATAGTTTGCAAATATTTTCTCTCAGTCTGTGGCTTATTTTCCTTAACGGTTTTAAATTTTTTAATTGTGGCAAAATACACAGTTCAGTGGCATTAGGTACATAGAGAAAAAAATTATAAACTGTTGTGTGACCATCACTACTAACCATCCACAGAACCCTTCTCATTTTGCAAAACTGAATGAAACTCTATACCCATTAAACAATAACTTCTTCCTTTTCCCCTCCGGCCTCCAGAAATCTTCATTCTTCTTTCTAAGTTTGACTATTCTCGGTACTTCGTATAAGTGGAATTCATACAGTACTGGTCTTTTTGTGACTGGTTTATTTCACTTAGCATAATGTCCTCAAAGCCCATCCGTGTTATAGCATGTGTCAAAATTTCCTTCCTTTTTTAGGCTGAGTAATATTTTATTGCGTGTATATACTACATTTTGTTATACAGTCATTTGATACTTTGGTTGCTTCCACCTCACGGCTATTGTGAAAAATGCTGTGAACATGGGTGTACAAATATCTTTTAATGATATCTGTTGAAGCATCAAAGTTTTTGACAGTCTATCAATTTTTTCTTCTCTTTATCAGTGTTGTATTGAAGAACTTTTGCCTAACCCAAGGTCATGAAGTTTTCTCTTATGTTTTCTTTTAGAAGTTTTATAGTTTTACCACTTACACATTTCAGTTTATGATCCATTTTAAGTTAATATTTGATTGTGTGCATGATGGATGCTGGGGTTTCCGTTCATTCTTTTGCATGTGGATATCCAATTGTCCTAGTACCATTTGCTGAAAAGATTATACCCTTTTTCCATGAAATTATTTTAGCATCTTTGTAAAAAATCTCTGACCATAAATGTATGGCTTTACTTACGAACTCTCAATTCTGTTCTACTGACTTATATGCCTGTGCTTATGCCTGTCCTGATTTACAATGGCTTTAGAATAAGTTTAGAAATCAGACAGTGTAAGTCCACCAATTTTTTTCTCCTCTTTCAAAATTGTTTTAAGTTTTGTAGAAATTGAAAAGCTGATCCTAAAAATTATACAGAAACACAAAGGCCCTAGGTTTTCTGTTGTCTAACAATTTTAACCTTACAAGTTCTTCTCAAAAAGATAATCAAGCAAACACTATAGATTCAAAAGATATGCTTTGACTTAGGGTCCAATAGTAATCCATAAGTGTTACAATTGGGTTTTACCTTTCTGGTTGTTAAATAACTATTTCCTACTGAAGCTGGATCCTGGTCTTAAAGTTTTGTCGCCTGGATTAGAGAAACCATTTCTGGAAGATAGGGGCTGGGGGGCTTGAGAAGTATAGTCTGTTCCACTTGTGGGTGAGAAAGAAGTAGAGTGCTGCTTAATAAGATCTAACTGAGAAACCAGTGTTCTTAAATTATATGAGGAAGCCAGAGTGAAGTCTTTGTTAGTAGAAAAGATAAACATGACCCATGAAATCCGATGCTATGAAGTGCAGGGCTGGCTAACCTTCCAGGGCTGATGAATGCACTCGGCAGTTGCAGGGAGTGCAGAAGAGCCCAGCTTGACTATTTGTGTGATCCAGGGAAAGATGATTAATTTCTTTAATCCTCAAATTCCTCAGCTATGAGGATTACAGAGCTATTTCACAGTGTTGTTATCAGAGTTAAAATACATGAAAAGTTCTTGGCACATAGACGAGGCTTAAAAATGACAGACTTATGAAGACATTTGCTTCTAAATACTAAATGTTATAAGAACCTAACTAAAAGAAACTAAGTTCGTCAGGAAAAAAATACTGCAGAAATGAATTTTTAAAAATAATCCAAGAGAAATTTTTTACATTTATCTGAAAAGGAACATTTATCTAAAATATATACATAATTATTACAATTTGATAATTAAAAAAGACAAATAAAAATGGGCAAAGAATTTGAATGGACAGTTCTCCAAAAAAAAAATATACAAATGGTCAATAAAGACACAAAAGGATACTCAACATCATTAGCTATCAGGAAAATGTAAATGACAATCACAATGAGATACCACTTTATACTCACTGGAATGATTATAATTAAAAAACAGATAATAACAAGTATTGGTAAGGATGTGGAAAAACGGAAACATTCACATACTGCTGGTAGGAATGTAAAATAATGTAGTTGCTTTGGAAAACAGTGTGGCAGTTCCTCAAAAAGTTAAACAGTTACCACATGACCTAGCAATTCCACTCTTAGGTAAATACCCAAGAGAAATAAAAACATATGTCCACACCAAGATGTCTACATGAATGTTCATAGCAACATTATGCATTAAAGCCAAAAATGGAAACAACCCAGATATCCATCACATGATGAATGGATAAGTGTGGCACATCTACAAAATGTAATATTATTTGGCTATTAAAAGAAATGAAGTGCTGATACATGCTATAACACAGATGAACCTTGAAAACATTAAGCTAAGTGAGAAAAACCAGCACAAAGGACCACATGATTTGATTTTTATTAAGGGTCCAGAATAGAGAAAGTAATATTGTATACTGGTTGGTGTTGAGAGCATGGAGGCTAATGGGTACAGGGTTTCTTTTCGAGGTGATGAAAATGCTCTATCATTCACTTATGGTGATGGTTGCATAACTGCGAGTACAATAAAAACCAATGCACTGTATACGTTATATAGGAAGAACTGAAGAGGTGGCAGCTAAGGAGTGTGAGTTTCTTTCTGCGGTAATGAAAATGTTCTAAAATTAATTGTGGGGATGGCTGAACAATTCTGTGGACATACTAAAGCCACAACTTTAAATGGGTAAATTGTATAGTATGCAAATTATATCTCAACGAAGCTATTAAAATATAAACAAAAATGGGGGGCGGGGTGGACAAAAAAAAGAAAAAGAATGTATTAAATCAAGGTTAAAATTATGACCTCACTTTTTTTTCATTTAAAGGCTTATGTTTGTTTAAATAATAGCAATATTATGGCAAATGCTATAATTATACTTTATAGAATTCGTTTTTATGGAGAGAGAAATGTAGATATATTTTATTAGCAAAATTAAAATAGAGTAAGGAAACAAAGAAGTAACCATCAATTTTTTGCTTCAGGCACTTACCAATGACAAGTTTTAGTCACCTATAACCAGAAGAAACTGAATCAGTATATAAAAACTAAGAAAAATCACACTGCTGGGAATTTGTTTCCTTTAAACAGCTCCTTTTGATTTATTCAGCCAAAATATGCAATGGCCAAACAACTAAAATCACAGCAATGGAAACTGCTTAAGTTAGACATAATGAATTAACAGTATTCCACTGCCAAGTGTTAATAATGAGATGGGCTAATAGTATTTTATTGCTATTTGCTAATGGTAGTCTGGGCCTACTATTGTTTTTTTGTTTTGTTTTTGCCAACTCTGAAAAATAATTTTAAGTAATTATAATATTCCTTTAGTATTAAAAGAAGCATTTACTGATCTATCAAGACAATAAATGGTTGTGAATAGTCACTTTAATTGTAATATTTCTCTATACAACTTTTAGCAACACAATAAGTGTTTAGCTTAACCAAAACACAATAAAATGGTGAATATTTCCTATTATCTTTTTAATAAATATAAACATATTAAAAACTGCCTGCAATCTATTATTTTACATTTATACTACTAAAATCTCCTCCTCCACTTAAAAAAAATAGCAAAATCCATTTCTTTCTCCTTCCTTGAGATTAGAGAAAAAGAATCTCTCTGAGTCAAATTTCCACTCCTAGCAACAACAGGTTAATTTCACTACACTGATAAATTTTAAGTCCATCAGTAATACACCTCAAATGAGCCCATTGTGGGCATAATGTTAGAGAGAAGTTTATTTTGAAATTCACTAGAAGATCAACTGCTTTCACATTGAATAAAAACATTTTACATTTCTAATTAATAACTCTGTTCAGTTTTCTGATTAAATGTTAATTTTTAAAAGGTTGTTCTAGAACACATATGCACCATTTAGAAGTCAAATTCTAGTGTAAATGGAGACTTTTATAACTAACCGTGAGTTTGGTTTAAAACACTAAAGCAATCAGAGATGGTTGTGTGTGGTGGTGGATGCTAAGATGATGAAAGAATGTCAATTATTAGTTTATATTGGTCCCAGATAAAGAAAATATTCCTCTGAAGTTAGGAGAGGCAATACTTGGGTTTTCTTTTTTTAAAAAAGTTAAGAAGTGAAGAGGAGAAGGACAAGGAAAGATGATTAGGAGAGAAAGACTCATGCGCTGCTGTGTTCAACAGCTGTATCACTTCTTTCTTTAAACTCCAGGAACCTTTGAGAAAAGAGGAACAGAAGAGGCAACCTAATTATGGTGGTAACTTTGCAGGCAAAGAAAATACCAGCAAAGGTAGGCTCAAGCCAGGCTATAAGATGAGGCACTTGCATCTAGGTTCCCCAGAGTGTGAAGGTCGCAGGCTGCAGCTGGCTCTAAAGTCTGGAAAACCCAACCAAGCACCAAGGTCATGAATACGCGTAGGTTCTGACACAGTTAAAAGCGCAAGGGTGATCTGTAAGAAGTGTTCTATTCAAGCTGAAGTATGTCAAAAATCATAATAATTAGTGATTAGTGGTTAAAATAGCTAAGGAATCTAGGTATTTCTTTAAAACTAATATTTCGCTGTTTTAATCAAGAGTTTCACTTATATGAAAATGAAAAAAACTGAGGATAACTTAGTTGGAAAATGTGCTAATCTCTTATTCAATAAATCGCATCCCTAAGACTAACTGAAGAGATGATTAAGCCCTATTCTACTGGCTAATACTGTTCCCAAGAAGCCCCAAGTGCTAACCTAAATCTAAGCAACAGCACATCTTAGACATTGAACAAACTCTAACATTTCTGCCCATAACCTGAGTACCTTTGATTTTCTTTAAAACTGACAAAATACAGTGTTTGTCAACAAAGGGAATAACAATGTGAAAGGTTGAAACATCCAGATCTACAGGTCTCTGTACAGGAAAGAGTGAAATATATTAACGAAATTTTTGTACATAAATGTACTGCAGCCATGAAGTCTTATTGGAATAATAATTTCAAATAAATCTTTTCCTCTATAAAACAAATGCCAAAGATCAGGCTCTAAAGGACCAATTTCAAAAATCTGAGAAGCAGAACTTGACCCATTAATAAATTTAACTATGAGAAAACCATGAACTATTGGTATTTCCCACTAAAAGCTGTACTGTGTTGTGAATTAGGTTGTAACACTCTCGATTCATTTTATTTTGGGAGAGTTCGTTGATGTGGGATCTAAATGAATACATGACTTATGAATTAGAGAAATGTACATACTTTCCTCTGGGTCTTCACTGGTTAGGATGCTGCTAGAAAGTTCCTGTACAGCAGTCCGTGATTCAGCCGTAGAGCGATGAGGTCCTAGGCGACTGTCCCTCTGGGCTTCCCACTCTTCAGTGAAGCCACCATCATCATTCTCTGTCACAGGGTTTTGTGATTCATTCCCTGTGCCTTCAAGAAAAAGTGAAAATAGCTGTAATATTTAGAAAATTTTCTTAATACGTTAAAGAAAATTACATAGAAATGGTAACTACTTGACTGTCATTGCTACTAGGTTACCTCGTTCTTAAACCACAAATCATGGGCTGTAGCAGGACCTCTCGGTTGCTTACCCAATAACCATTTCTCTCTCTTATTCCTGAGGGCAGAGTCCTGATTTGTTTGGGTTTCTATCCCTCACTCACAGGACTCTGGTGGTAAATCCTGATTAATCCAAGCCAAGTGTGTTCATCTTTTCATTCTTCTTCCCACTGAAAGCTGCAAGGCTTTTGGTTTGGTACTACTCAATGTGTGTTGAGGCAAAGTCTGCTGGAAATTTAGGAGAAGTTTTTCTCACTCTTTAAGAGAAACTTAAAGAAGAAGACACAAACCACCCTTTTCTTCCTCTGGATGTTGTCTTATCTGGATAAGATGCCTGGAAATGCACTTGCTGTCTTGTGACCATGGGGAACAGTAGGCTGAGGACCAAGCCTATAGCTATGGACGGCAGAGCAGGAAGATGGAAAGAACCTGGGCCCTTGGTATCACCAATGAGCCATAAAATTAACCAACACTACAAACATCTACACCTCAGGATTCTGGTCATGTGACAGAACACATTTCTTCTTTGTTTAAAGCAAATGAATTGGGTTTTCTAATGAATGCAGTTAAAAGCTCCCTAACTGATGGCTCTCGCCACTGGCTTTATTGACTAAGTTACAAAAGTAGAACACTATTGGGTGGAGGGGAAAGGAGGGAGTGCATTTTTCATGGGCTAGTCATTTTGTTATGACTGTCGGTCTGACTGAAAATTGTGAGCATAACATGAAAGTCTTGAGAACCTTCCATACATCAAAAATAATTAAAATACGTAAGTTGCTAATACATTTTTTTCCGTCTTTTCTTTTTTAAATGAAAGTGATACATGTTCATAACAGAGGTAGATTTACCATTAATAAATAAAGCTTGCTTGCTTTGGGCTTCTCACTTGCAGGGACTTTTTCTGGGAAGGGCCCTTGCAATTCTGTATTTGTAATTTGTATTTTTTTTTCTTAACCAGTTCTTCACAAAACTGGAATCTTCCGTGAAGTTTATGAAATCATATAAGCATAAGGTTTATAAATAAAAAGAGCAGTCCCTGCTCTGCCCTATCCCCCTCACTCCTAATGTAGAAGGAAGCAAGAGAATTAAATGTTAAGCTACATTCAGAGACTACATTTTGCTGATCAGCCCTGCAGCTCGGGCCAGGAGGACACCTTCAGGACAAAGGGAGATTTCTACTGGGATTACAACAACCCATTCCCCACACCTGTGAAGGGGAAATAGGAAGTAACAGTCATTCCCTATGGCTAAAACCATGGAGAACCTATGGATTAAAGGCTGGGAACTGCCACCAGGCCTGTCACTCTACATATCCTTACCTTTTCAGGCTACATCCTCTTCCCCTTCCCTTTCCTCACTATATGTCCATATCAAAGGAAACGAGACCTAAAGAATGACATATAAACCGAATTCTCTGAACACTCAGCCCCCCTATTCACTGCCTTTCCATGTACCTCTGTCTTTCTCTCAGTATTTACTGTCTCTCTCACTGTCTGCCTCTGATAGGAGACCACACTGTCTGTGGAGTGTTACCCCTTTTCTAACAAACTTTCCTTCTGACTGTAACTTTGGCGTGCGTGTTGAATTCTTTCTGCACTTTCTGCCAAAGGACCCTCTTCTCTTGCTGTAGGGCTTGGTCTCCCGCCACCAACTCAGGGAAATTTGCCCTGTCCTGAATCACTACTCTCAACCCCTTCAGTTGTTTCTTTTGGTATTTACCTGCATAATTAATTATAAATAGCATGTTCATAATTCTATATCCTGATGTTTTCATTTTAAGTACTTTGTAACTTCCTATAGGGAAGATGAAGCATTAGCTCCCATATTCATTCACACATATAAATTTAACTCCCCATATTCTCAATGTCATAATTTTATATTTAGTTTTTATACTATCATTATGCAAATAGTATTCACAACTAAACTACTTTGCTACAGCCAGAATATACTCTAATGTACAACTTTCTGTCTTCCCTGGAAAATTGCCTCATGTTTTTCCTTAACAAATTTTCTATGTATTATTTATGACTAATTCATTCTCAAACTCTCTAACAGAGTTCACACTCAGGTAACCTCCCAGTTCTATTTTTTTTTTCTTTGTACAGACATCCCTCTTGGAACCCTACGTCCTTTTGTTCTCATCTAACTTCTAATTCCCTGAATAGTGGTTTTCAACTCAAGGGTAGCACCTCCTTTCCAGGGGGTGTTTGGAAATAACTATGACAGAGGAGTTTTTCATTACTGTAATACCTCAAAGCCACTATTAGTATTTAGTGGGTGAGGGCCCAGGAATGCTAAATATCCTGCAAGGTGAGGTAAAGTCCCACACAAAGAAGAACTGCCTCACCCAAAATACCAACCACTCCCACCGAGGAACTGAACTGAAGTTCATCCAGCACCCTCTCACTTAAGGCCATTCCTCCCTGTTGCTTCTTCTTCTGGAAAGCTCTTCTTTCCACTCTTCAGCTGGCCATCTCCCATCATCACTTCCTCAGGAAAGCCTTCCTTGACTTTCCAGAATAAATGAAATTCCTCTACTATAAACTTTTATAGCTACTTACGCTTTTCCTTCATAGGGCTTATCACAATTGTATGAATTACTTGTTGAACGTTTGTCTCCCCCTAAATGGGCTATAATGTCCCCACAGTTGGAATATCTCATTTAGTGCTATATCCCCAGTGCCAAGCAAAATACTGGGCACACAGGTGCTCAATAAACATTTCTCAAGAGTAAAATCTTCATGTGCCATATACAAACTCATATTCACATACACATAAACATTATTACTCATATAGACAACCAATCTTTTAATTTTCTTTAGCTTAACATGGTTAATACAATAACCAGACAATAACAATTATTTCCAATATATTACATTTCCTACTCCTCTACTAGGTCTACTACTGGAATAATGTCACCTTGTTCTGCTGCCTTGATCACTGCAGAATGAACCTGATATCTTTGGGTCCCAAAAAGGAATTCTCAGTTGAAAGTATCCTCCTCACAGTTACCCAAATGCTAAATCAGCAGTTTTCTTGGCTCTATAAATTATAACTACTCTTCCTTTCCTGACAAACAGCAACTCATTCAAGGCTCTTCTCTTTTCTCTCACCAACTTTTATTCTGCCTATTTTTTCAGCTTCCTCATTAGGTTAACCTGTTTTCATAAAAAGAAGTTCCCTTTCTTCTTAAATACTGATACTGTTTTGTTATTCAATTCTTTCTAAAAACAACTCTTAACTTATGTTCTCCTTAACATCTTCTGTAGTATCCACAAATGAGCCTATCTCCCATCTTAGGTCATCATTATTCTCCTCCAGAAAGTCGTGTCCAACTGGAATATTTTATCTTCTCAGTATAAACATTATCGCATCTCAAATAAAATTATATTTAAGTTACTCTGGCCATATCAGACAAGAGATTCTTATTTTTAACATGTTTGGAGAGAGCTTATTTTTCCTTTTAAAAATCATAGCGTCAACTTGAACCTTTCCATACTGGTATTTAATGGCAGAAATTCTTAACCTAGGGTGCCTTGGCTGTCTTGCTGGGTTTGGAGCATGTGAATGCCTTAAATATTTACTGGGTATTACCGTAACTTTCATGAGATTCTCAAAAAAAAAAAAAACAAACACATGACCAAGGATAGAGATTAAAATCATTGCTTCGTAACTCATTGTTAGCCTATAAGATGATAAATGACCCTGAAAACCAGGAAATTACCAAATAAAAGTCACCTACTTTGTGCATTATAATTGGAGCTTTTGGATACCTTCCTTTGGGCTTCTGGGTCTCCTTTTGCCATATTCACCAACCACACCATTGTTGCTGTTGAGAAAGACAAAAGTCCAGGTAAGCACTAGAAACACAAAGGGAAGTGCACGGAATAGACAGCAGGCCATTAGCCCTCTACACAAATCACCAATCTTCTTAACACTACCTTAAGAATATTTAACAATGCATATGAAAAACCACAAAATTCTCTCTTTGATTTTGGCATATAAAAAAAAAAATTCTGAAACTGAATGTTTACTGTAGCTTTCAAACTGCAGCTGCTATTGTAAAACTGTTCTTCATCATTTACAGTCCCTGAAAAGTAACCAAAAGAAAAACTGTTCAGGCCAGCAAGATTCCACTGAGACAATAGCTGGATTAGTTGAGTATCCAAAAATAGTGTGAATGTACTGATAAAAATTACTTCTTGGAACTAAATTAGAGGACAATCTAGGGCTCTCAAAAGAATCAGATGATTATTATAATTCTAAAAATGCATGGAACAAATTTCCTTCATATTATGTCTCACTTCCTGGATTTTCAATAATGCTAAACTGCATCATACATAGGGAATAAGAAAAAAAAAGTTTAAAAGCAATAAATGGAAGAGTCAACTGGCCTCTTCTATGTCCCTTCCACACATACATAGAAAAAAATATATATACAGATAGATACAGATATACATATAGATATACACACAACATCTCTGTCACATTTTAGTTGAGACAATGTGAATACTTTAATACGGTGCTTCTCATATATGCAGTTGGAATTAAAAATGGTATAATCCCTAGTGGAGGGAATTTGGTTACATCTAACAAAACTACATGTGCATGAACCCTTTGACTCAGAAATGCCACTTTTGAGGCTTTGTCTTGAAAATACACTAACTAATATAAAAATACATATGAATGTGCACTATACAGAGCTAAAGCAGGAACCAAATGCCAGCAGCAACCTGAGTCCAATCTGGTCATAGTAAGCAATTTTAAACAAGAAACTTGTCATCTATGTCTCTCTGGCTTTTTATCACTGATTTTATAATTATATCCATGTTCCTAATACTCTTAGGCTTCTTGAATAACTTATGAAAGAAATACACAGCCAAAGAGGCTGAAAATTCCATAGTAGGCATACTTACTCACTCACCATGGCTTTGTAATTTTGAGGTCAAACAAGTTTCATTATATAACCAAAATAACTGATCAAAATCAACATAAGCCAGGAAGGCAACGCACTGTTCAACTAAATCAAACCCAAATAAGAGAAACAGAAAGGCAACCACCATGTACAAGGCTCATGAATTCCTGTAGCCTTCTTGTCAATAAAGGCAGTAGCTTTATTCTTTTGCAAATGTAGAAAAATATTGCTATGAACCCTTTTGTTTTAATATTTAATATTACTACAGAAATTAGGAGTCAGCAACCTTTTTCTGTGAAGAACCACATAGTAAACATTTCGGACTTGTGAGTCACATCTCGTCTCTGTCACATATTATTCTTTGTTCTTTTTATTCTTCTGCTCAAGAACCTTCTATGATTCCCCAGTGATCATGAAAAGCATACAGAGATCTAAACCAGTCACTCAAAGCTATCCTTGATCTTGTCCTAATCTGCCTTTCCAAACTCATCCTAGTATTCTCTTCATTTTATACTCTATGTTCTAGTCAAATTAAACACTTAAAATCTGATAGAGCCCCACACTCATGCCTCCAAGGCATTCTTTGTGACAAGTCCATTTTTGGAATCGACTTCCATCTGTGCTTGCTGAAATCCCACTCATCCTTAAAAGGTTCAATCCAAATGCTGTCTCTTCCAAGAAGCCTTCCCTGATTTTTCCCTCTTCTGAACTTTCTCTACACTTTGTGTCTCTTCTTTTTTTTTTTTCAGGGAAAGCCATCTTTTTATTGAATGTACCTAGGTGTGGGGCAGGCTTTGTGTCTCTTCTGAATCTGATAATATTTTGCCTTGGATGTTGCTTATTTATATGCTTGTCTTATCTTACCTCTAAACTGTAAGCAAATGAGCTGAGTATCTTAATCATCATTATATCCTTCACAGTGCTCCGTGGGAGCAGATCAGACCAATGCCTAATAAATAGTTACTGAGTGATTAGGAAGAGTATGACTCTAAAAAAAAAAAGGCAAAAATAATCTGAAAGAACGGTACAATTCTTTCATAAGCTAGGGCAAGATTCACCTGCAATATATGTATATAACAAGTACTCGATTATACCTGATTAGTAAGATTTTAAATGAGAATACTGGCTCCCCAATTTCTAAATATTTCTTCTATCTCTATACATATTAAAAATTCTCTTGAACCAGTGTCAGGTAGAAGATAAAAATTTGCAAGGAAACAGAGATCTGCAGGAGTTCCATTAATGCTATGCATTTAGGATGAGAAAAAGACACATGATAATGATCATAGTTACATGTGTTTGAATTCCTATAAATTCTTAGCTGTTTAATAATTTAACGTCATTCCAAAATACTTACAGGAGTAAATGAGAGCCGGAAAGAGTGTTTCATTTCTCTCCTGAGCTGTCTCAACCAGCATACGAAGTGGGCCTTTTGGACATAAAACAGCCACTAAATCTAGAAAGAGAAAAATAGAAAAGACATCTGAAAAAAATGTATTGGCTAAACTTGTAAATGGGTGTTACGGAGGTATTAACCAATAGAACAAGTTTAATTTTCTTTTATACACAAAAAGATATTGAATGAATATGAAATAAATAGCAGGTAAACTGATGGGGCAGGGGACAACCTAAACAAAATACACAAAACCATACAGATAATCTGTGCAAATTTCATTCTGGTTTGATGCTATTTGGCTAGTTTACAGTGTATCATCACTGTTATAGTCCCCAAAGAGGGAAACCTTGGATAAGTAATTTCTGTTGCTACCACTGGCGACCTGGACGGCTAGACCATTGGCAATGGCCTAAGAATCTGTAAAAATGCAAAGGTGAAGCCAATGGTTGACCAGGGCAAGATGACTGCCTAAAGTTCAGCTACTTTTGCTGACCCCTGGATTCCACTCTTTGATCAAGGATGCCTAGATTAAGGAATGAAAAGCAGCAACTCTCCAGTAAGCTCCATCACACGTAGTACCGATATTATCCATAAAGTGTTCAAATTTCCATTGTGGTTTACTCATTTGATCCCAAAGAACTCCTGAGGTAGCTAGGGGTCCCACAGGGGTGTGACATTCTCTAGTACCTTGTCAACTGACAATGGACTGAGGAAAGAAGAGGCCACCCTCTCCTGTAGGTGGGATACTCTATAGGGCCCAGGCTTAGCTCTATCCTGTAGGTAACATTTTGGTCTTAGCAAGAAAGTCCTGGTGGCTGGGCTGACCTTGTAGAATGCTGCCTTCATGATAGAGAGGATATGGAGTAGAAGGATACAGAGCTTCATATACCCTGAATACACGTGAGAACCTCTCTTTCCAGGAGAGCTAAGTATGCCGTCTGCCATTCTAATGGTGTATAGCATGAGACTGAGAAGGGCAATTTCTCACACCAGAAATCCATGGGCAACATAAGATCATCATAGGTGATCCAGAGATTTCAGGAGGTATATGAGAGGAGGAGGCTGCTAAAGCCTCTACAGTGAATAATTCTCTGGAGACAGGGAGAGGGGGCGCTAATGGAATGACTGTTGTTATTACAATTTGGACAGATTTAGAGCCCTCTGGGGTCGGGGGCCCCAACTGAAGATGGGCCAATTTTAACAGCTTACATAAAATTTGTAAATAAAGAATATGTTGCCTACAGATTCCCAAAAGACCTAAAAGATACTGGGCTTGTCTTAACATCATGGGTGCAGAGAGGGTCTACTGCTATTTCTTGACAGTGTCAAAGATGAAGAAGCCCTCAGCTCACCAAAGAATTTTCAGGAATTTAACTGAGGTGGCAGGGCCTTGTACTAAGTACAGAGAAATGTCTACCCCCCTTTTTTGAGCTCCTCCGTGAATATTTGTATGTCCTCAATGAAAATGTCAAATGAACCTCTTGAGAGGATGATATCAGCAGTGTGATGTTATTTCTGTGCTCCTGGAGGAAGCTAGATAGATATGGTTAAGATCTAGTCTGCAAAGACTGCGCAACAGGACTGGTGAAGTCCCCCATGAGTAGCTAGGTAAAGATATAATGTGTCCCTTTGAAGGTCAAAGTCAACTGTGGTTGTTGAAAAAGGCACACGTTAATAAAATCTCTAACTACAGAGTATTTACCAGCTGCTGACTGGATGGAGTCCAGAACTGGCATTCTTAATCATAGCTATGGAATAATAGATGAGTATTTTGTAAACCATCAAGTACTATATACCTTAAAGTCATTATAAGTCAGGCATTGAGAGTATATAACTTCTATGAGAAAGGAATTGATCCAATTCTATTTCCAAGACTATTTCTTCATCAAATCAAGCAGGGATGATGAGGTTTCCTATTATTGGTCATCAGACATTTTAATAACCGCCTAGTTACAATATACAGACCACACAATGACTTCTGGAAATGGATCTCTTTTTGGCTTTCATGTAGGGCAATAGCCACAGAGTACACACCTGTACAGCAGCCTTGGTTATTCATAGCTCGGCTACAGTGTGACTATAACACTGGTTGTAATGAATTTGAGTCTCACATTGCCCAAATAAGTCTTATTTTTAAAAGAATAATTCTACTTAAGTTGCCTTATACACAGTAGGTACCCTAATTTTGACTTGAAGAAATAATCAAGTATTTTATGTGTATTAAACACTCTGCTAGTGCTTTTCAACATACATTCTGAACTCTTACTACTCTGAGAAGCACTGTTCCCATTTTCCAAATGAGAAAACTGAAGCTCGAAGCACCTGAGTAACTGTCCTAAGGTCACAGAGGCTGTAAGTGGTAGAGATGAGATTTGAATCTAAGTCTTCCAACCAGAAGTCTATGGATCCTTTCACTAATCCGTCACTGAATTAAAGTGGGGGCAATAATAAAACATTTTTTAAGAATTTAACCTCAAAAAAACTGAAATCTTTATATGAAAAAGATACTACAGCTAATTAATTATTTACTGAAGAGTTATGGGATATAGCCATTACCATTTTTCATAAGTCAAGATAACGAGACGAGGAAGGAAAACACACTAGTGAGGTATTTCTGTAACAAAATGTTAGTCTTGGGTTTACCATATACTGAAATCACAGCCAAGATGAGCCACGCAGTCCATTCTGGGAGGTACTTGATAAATACCAAGGCCATGAGGGCACTGATCATAATGAGATATGCCTGCTGGAGTCGCAGTGGGCCTTTCCAATGAATGGCAATCATTCCCACCACACCAAAATTCCAGATCAGGAGGGCAACAGTGATGTAATCCATGGCAACATTATAGGTTTTAAACACTTCCCTGAAAAAAATTAAACGGCGATGTAAAAAGATTTATATACAATAATTTTCATCAAAACATTGTTTAGAGTTATGGTTCCCAAACGTGAGGCATTCATATCCCACTTTTGTATTTTTAATATATCTTATATCAACTGTGCTATTATTTAACACTTTACTTTTTTCCTCAAGTTGAGCTTATTTTAATAGAAAACTATATCATTCATATAAATGGGAAATCAGTATCACAGACCATAGCTATAAAAATAAGTACAGAAACTAAAAAAAGGCCATATACCACCTAAAATGCCATTTTATACTTTGAGAAACCCTCATTTAAAATATCTGAAAGTGGAAAAAATTAAACTTGCATAGTAAATTTTACAGAAGTTTGTCATTTACCTGCTTTTGTTCATGGTGTGATTAGTTTGCTGGGTTTTATATATGAAAAAACCCATAAAACACTGTATTAAGAAATACTAAAAACATATATTATTATATATTACTAATGTCACTTATATATATTAGTAACATTAGTAATATATATTAGTGACATTATACATTAGTAATATTTAAAATTTAAATATAAAAGTGAAACCATAAAAGAACTAGAGAAAACCACAGGAAATGGAGAATTTAAAAAAATACATATGCAATTTAAATTATATAACTTTTAAGGGCCCTCCTTAATCCAATATATTTTTAATATACATATAGTATACAAATATATTAAAAAAATATTAATATATGTATACAAAAACTGAAAAACCTTTTTAAGTTAGATAATTAAATATGTATATATTTAAAATTCCCCATTTCCCACTGTTTCTTCTAGTTCTTTTATGAGTTCGCTTTCATATTTAAATTTTTAATCCACTTGGAATTTATCCTGATATAAAGAAATCCAAATTTTCCCCCAAATGATTACCTGATTGTCACAACACCAATGACTAAATAAGCCATCTATACTTTACTGATTCTATACCACCTTTATCATAAATTAAATTCCATTATATACTTGAGCTTTTTAAAAAAGTCTAATCTTTCCTATTAATCATCTATTCATGGTGCAGATGCCACAATTTTAATTACTGTAGTTTTATTGTAATTTCATATTAGGTAGGACTAGTATCCCTTCATTTTTCTTTCTCAGAATTCTTTGGGGTACCTTCACGTATTAATTTTTCCAAGCAAACTGAGAATCATCTTGTCCAGATGAAAAGTAAATCCTATTTGTATATTTACTGGGCTTCTATTAAATTTTACAATACACTTAGAGAGAATGGGCATCTTTATGATACTAAGTCTTCCTATGTAATGTGATATAACTTCCCATTTGTTTAAGACTTCTTTTTAAGCCCTTCACAGAGGCATTGAAAATTTTAATAATAGATCTTGCACAATCCTAGATATTTTGTCTTATGCTATTATAAATGGGATTTTTTTCTTTCATTATGTTTACTAACTAGCATCTCCATGAAGACTATTGATTTGTGTTTATTAATTTTGTATTCAGTTGCCTTACCAAATTTAGTTAGTGATTCTAATTGTCTTTTGTTTAGTTTAAAACCAAGTAAACAATCATTTTATCTCCAAATATTGAAAATTAAACCTTCTCTTCCAATTGTATAGCTCTTATTTCTTTTTCTTGTTTAATTGTGTCCACTATTTCCTCCAGGGCAATGTCAGACAACAGCAATGATAAAGGAAATCCTCATCTTGCTCCCAGCATTAATAGGCATGCTCCTAGTTTCCCTGTGAGGGTGATATTGACCTTTAGGTGAGATTCATTCATTTTATCATGTTAAAGAAGTTACCATCCATCTGTTTTATTATAGAATTTAATAAAGAACATGTGTAAATTTTATCAAATACTTTTTAGAATGTACAGAGATGATGACCTAGTGATATGGTGACTTATATTGAAATTTGTAGGGACAGGGAAACATGGCAGAATGAGAGACATCCTCAGATCTCTCCCCTTGAAACAACAATAAGCTGAACACCTAAAACTCAACCAAAAACACCCAAACTGCATGCACATCAGCACGTCTGAGAGTGGGATCTGCGCATAGAGCTACCACAGGTCAGAACCCTAGGTGTCGGGCGGTGGACTGGGAGAAATAAAGAAGGTGCCTCTCACAGCCACCGGAGCTCTCTGCAGGAGGGGGAGGGGTAAAGGTGCAGCAACTTCACTGATCAGCCTGCCTGGAAGTGCTGGAGCTTCTAGCAGCCGGCAGCAGGGCCCAGTCATCAGGGCAGAAAGCAGAAAAGCGGGACAGGACAGCAGAGAAACAACAGTTGATTTTTACCACCCTGGTTCCAAAACTGAGGCTGAGCTGCAGCCCCCAACCCTCAACCCTCAGTGCCCCTGCCCCCATACTCTCTGAGACCAAACGCCGCAGAGCCCCAGGGGAATCTGAGCAAAAGCTGCAAGACTGAAGCTACCTCTCTCAGCCTCTGGAGCTCCCTGCAGAAGGAGGAGGAGGGGAGAAGGTGCAGCAACTTCCCTGAACAGCCCTTCCTGGGACTGCTGTGAATTCCATGCAGCAGGCAGCAGGGCCCAGTCATCAGGGCAGAAAGCAGAGAAGCGGACAAGATAGCAGAGACGCAACCATTGATTTTTACCAGCCATGGTTGCAAAACCGAGGCTGAGCCGCAGCCCCCAACTCCCAACCCAGAGGGCCCCTCCCCACAAAACCCTCCGAGACTGATCACTGCGGAGCTCCAGGAGAATCTGAGCAAATGCTACTGAAACTGTTGCTAACACTGACAGTGACTGAAACTGAGAGTAGCAAGTGAGATTAAAGATCTACAAGAAAATAAAGAAGACATTATTTAGGCTTTATATAAAGCAGGGATCCAAGAAGCTTAGACGCCACCTACTGGAAACCAAAAGAAAAGCTCCTCCTTTGCAGCTGGCTAAAGAGAGACCTTTATATAATAAATCTTCTTTCTAGAAAAACAACAAGTTACACTTCCATTAATGCCCAGGCAAAGAAATAGTCCACTAAACACCATGAACAATCAAGGTGACAAGGCATCTCAGAAAGAAAGAGAAAAATCTCCAGAAAATAAGTTTACAGACATAGAAATATGTGACTTAAATGACAGAGAATTTAGAATGGTACTTCTGAAATTTGCTAATAATGAGCCAGTCTTCCATTCTGCAAACTCCACTTGATCATAATGTATTATTCTTTCAATGTGTTGCTGAATCCTATTTGTTAAAATTTAGTTATTCTTTTGATATCAGTAAAATAAGATTGGTCTACAGTTTCTTTTTTCTTGATAATTTATAGGGTTTTGGTATCAATGTTATGCTGGCTTCATAAACTGTTTCTGGAAGCTTTTCTTCTTTCTCTATGTTTTGGAAGACATAAAATTTTCCACTCCTTAAAGATTTAATAGACTTTCCCTATGAAACCATTTGGGCCTGGTACAGTTGTTATTGGTGGAGGTAAAATGGGAACCTCTTCGACAACTTTCTGTATTTTTTCTTTGCTACATATAAATTTTCTATTGCTTCAGTAGTCAGTTTTAATAATTTTTTCTAGAAAATCATCCATTTTATATAGATTCTCACATTTGTTTCTTTTGTTTGCTGTTATTCCCGCTGCCTCTAACAAACTCAGTTTATTAGTTTTATTGCTTCTGTTCCTAATTTAAGAGCTAGTGTGATGGTTTACAAACTTTGTCACCAGTGCTGCGAAAAAGGTCAGAGTGGCAAATTTCTGAGCCTCTCTATGCTCTTCAACAGAGCAACTCTACTTTTTTCTATTTTATATGTGAAATTTTCATATAAGATTTGATTTGGAAAAAAACCCCACTGATGAAACAATACGAAAGTTTTAAAATTAACTAAATCATGTTTATATACTTTTATGAAATCTTTTCTTTACATTCTGATTCATAGATTTCTACTAGAAGTAATGAATATAAAAAATTCTTTACTAAAATAATTTAATAAGTCCTTCACTAAAGAAGACTTAGAGTTGACTATAGTCTTGAGTTCTTTCAGTTCTACTTATCTATAAACAAGGATAAACAAAAGAATATCTCTATCAATAATATTAACTTTTTTTATATATATATATATATCTAGCATGACCTGTATATGGAAACAATTTAAGAGTAATTCATCAATAAAAGATATGACTTTAAGTGACAGCCCAAATATTGTTAATTTCTGAAAAACAGACCAAATATTTTATCACTTACCCCAAATAAATGAATGAAAAAAAGAACAGCAATAACAGAGATGAAATAATAAGCCAGGCATGGATGACCTAGAAAAGAATTTCAATATAAATAACAGATCCCATAACCCTAAAAAACTGTAAATTTCTGATTTCAAAAATAGTATATTCTTTCTGTATATGTTATGTTTTTCAAATAGCAGAACACAAATGGCTTTGGGGTCAGTAAATTTTTATACAAGAACTCTTTGAGGCTGAAGAACTCATAATAGTAAATAGAAATTTCAGCAAGACAATAGACCCTTGTTCCTTTAGAAATAGGTGATATTTTTAAAAGAATGCATTGTAAAATACAAAACTATCAAGGATCGACAGCTTAACATTTAAATTTTTAAGTAGCAATATTTTCAGTGGAGGAATTCTGCAGTATTTCTGATATAAACAATAAATAAAGTGAATAAATAAAGGATAAATAAAATTCAATCAAGTCAAAAATCAGATATTCAGTTAGGTAACCTGTGTATGCATACATTAACCATACAGAGAAAATAGGCCTTCTAAACTACATAAACATTTGACCAAAATTTATTCACACTCTGAAGTTTCAATAAGTATTGTAATGCTTTCTACATTCATTTCATTGTTCATTAATAAGTATTACTATTACAGATTCTTTGAAACACTTAAAAGTCAGTCTATCATCGCACAGAATTTATAGGGCACTATACAAATATTAGTCCCTATTACTCATGTACAAATATTAGTCTCTATTAGTCTATTACTTATTAATGAGATAGAATCAGAATTTGATTTTTGTAATCTATTATACAAAATAAACGTTTCGTTATTATTATATTTTTACAGCAGAAAAGAATAGCTTTATTGGAAGGGAAAGTAAAACAACAGGACACTTCCAGATGTGGAAGTGGCCCAAGCAAGAGAAGAGCAGCTCAAAGGGCTCAAGGGCCGAAACACAAGATAAACATTTTAAGTGGTAATTTTATGTAATGGGTATATTTGGGGAAATAGTATATAACCGAAAAAGTATGAGGTTTTTAAAAACAAAATGAGAAGTATGATAAACTGTCAAGTAGTTTCTAACCAAAAATGAAAATACTTCATGGTGGATATACACATTTTTTACTTTAATTTTTCAATGGATTTTATTGCTTAATGACAGAAGGAGCTATTTAACCAATAACATTTCCAAATATATCTTTTAACCAGAATACATCGAATCAAAAAGAGAGAAAACCTCTAAATCAAGATTATTTCATCTTCATTTTTCTAAATCTCCCACCCCCACCCCCTGATCCAGCTGTTCCAATAATCAAGCTCTAAGCTATCAAAGCCTCGCTGTGATTAGAATCTATGTTAATTTCCTCTTGTGGTTCTGTTTCAATTACCCAAGGTTATGTGATTGTTAATTCTTTTGAAAAAATAAATTTTAAAATTTTTGCTGCCTCTTTAAAAACTTTTATCAAATTTCTCTTCTTCCACAAAAATATAATTTCTAACATTTTAATATAAAAAATTTCAAAAACACAGCAAAGTTTAAAGATTTTTATAGTGAACACTTATATCACCTAAATTCCACCATTCACATTTTGCTATACTTGCTTTGTAACATTTCTATCCGTCTCTCTATCCATTAATGAGTCCATCATATTTTTATTACATATCAAAGTAAACTGAAGACACCTGTACATTTCCCTCTAAATACCTCAACTTTAGCAAAATATTCTAAAGGGAGCCCTTACACTATTTCCTTTGCAATAAAACCAATACAGCTTAAGCAGAAAAGAATCTCCCCACCTGCATCCTGCTCCACCATTCTCACAAGTGTTAGTTTTAGATATAATCCAAGTTACAAAACTAAAAAGCATATCAAATATTACAAGACAGAAAAGCTTTAAAGAATGGGGGATATATACTGGTATTCATATTAGGTTCTACATTAAGAGCCAGAGTAAATATTAAATACTGGAAATTCTCACCTTTCTTGAGAAATGCTTTTTACCTTGATGTGTGTGCGTGTGTGTGTATTTGGTAAGGGAACATGGGATGTTGTTTATTTAAAAAAAAAACAACAGCATTTTTCTGAATACAAAAGTAACATATGCATATAACATTTAGAAAACAGAAACATTAAGGAAGAAAATAGTTCCCACTGACCAATGACAACAAAGTTAACATTTTCTTTTCAGACATGTTTTCTGTCTGCCTGTGTAGGCAGACAGAAATTAGAATCGAGTTATAATAGTTTTACATTCTGCTCTTTAAAACTTAATTTTTAAAGACAAACTCATGCCACCAAATATTTTTTTTAAAATATGAGTTTTAAATGAGTAAAAAACTTACATAGGTGAACCCACGACTTAACCTTTTCCTTATACATGAATTTGTGGTATTTTCCTTTTTCCCCCCAATTTTAATTCATGCTAGGATGCAAATATTTTTCCACACTTCTAATTTTTTTCTTTGGAAAAAATCATGAAAGCAAAATTACTGAATCAGTCTACAAACTTTTTCTAATCCCAGAGTATTGATACATTTTGGTTTAATGACTTCACAAATAGGCTGGATTGATCTTTACCAAGATCAATCCATATTTCCTTTGTAATTTTTCTGCTTGGAATTTTTTAAATTTCTTATTAGGATATTCATAATTTTCTTAATGATTTATAAGTGATCTTCATATAAAAATATGAGCCCTTTGCCTGTAATAATGGTAGTAAATATCTTTCCTATTTATGGTGGTCATGTGCGTTATTATTTTCTGAATTATTACTTGAATTCGAAGCCTCTTCTGATGACTAAACAGCACCTCCCTTTTTTCTAAAACAGCCCTTTCTCATCTTGCAAAATTCCTAGTCAGCTTTCCTGTGCTAAAGGCTTGGAAAGAACCCTGCTTCCGTACACAACAGGAAGTATCTCCTCTAAACCTTGAAACCATGTGACTTTAATAAGTCATACAGTTTCATCTTCAACAAATGAAAAGTAAAAATTAACTGTCTTTTCTGTTTTCTACCTTTTGAGGAATACAGAAATGGAGTCACAAAAGTCAAGCTGCTAAATTGCTAAAATTAAGTAGGGTGAGGCTTCAGGAAACAATTCTATTCCTGTTTTACCTAGTCTAGGACTTAAATATAACTTTCCAGTTTTGTTTCAATGCCTGGATATACATCAAACCTCCAGATAACACTGACTACCTTCTGAAAGACTAAGGAAAGAATGTTTATGTACCCAGACCACCTGACATGGAGAGGATTACCAACCCAGACCAATCCGGAAGGTAAGAATGCAGAATTGATTCTTCTCAAGGATGGATGTTTTACTGTAAGAACTCTCAGCTTTTCTTTCTTCTTTGTAACACTGAGTATTGCCTGATTGTTTCCGGTTTGCAAACCCTAAGACCCTTAATTCTTTACCATCTATTTCTAGCCAAAGTTTCCTGGTTCATTTATACTCTGCTAACACTGTTTAAGGTTTGTTTGGTCTTTCAGCTTCTTATAGACATTGCACAACCAACCACTGACATAACAAATCCTCAGGGCTTATTTCCAAACAGGTTCTGGCAGATTTCTGAATTCCTGACTTAAAAGGTTTTATTTTATTACTAGGAGTCAAAGTAAACAATTTCTTTCTATAGAATTGGCTGTGATTGCTAAGACTTGAACATTGAACATTAAAAAGCAAAATAACACAAATGAATGAGTAAATGTGGAAATCTAGCTGAATATAAACTGTTTAGACGGTCTAAAATGAAGAATAACTAAAAGATACACAAAACTGACCAAAAATATATCGAGAGGTTCTAGAGAATAGAAAAAAATGGCATAGATGATGGAGGTTCTGTTCATCCCTCTGGTGACCAGGTCAAGGTTGTGACAGAGGCAGGAAACAGCAGCAAGGGAAAATCACCTGGGATCTAGATGAACAAGCCATACAACTATGGAGAAATCCAGGAAAGCACCCTGCAACAGTAGAAGGTAGGATGGGGCGAGGACGCGGGGCTGCCCGGTCCGGGGCGGCTGAGTGAGACGGAAGCTGTGGCAGCGGCAGACGCCTCTTAAGAGGGCTGCATCTGCGAGTGGATTTTTGAAGTGACAGATCTGCTCACTCTGAGCACCAGTGCCCGTTCAGCTGCACACAGGGGGCACCAGGAACTTGCAGGGAGACATTGGAGTGAGGGCCGAGGCGTGACTCAGTGCAGAAGTGCCGGCAGTATCCATTGTTCCCTGTTGAGCCCTCCCCTCTACCAGTGCGCAGGACACAGCACCGCCATAGCTGTGACGTCATCAAACTGGATAACAGAGGTCACTCCGCCCAGAGGATTCCCTGAAACCCCGCCTACCCCAACTCGGGCCCCACCCTAGCCACATTCAGGTGTATCCTCAGAGAGTCAGGTGCTCCTTGCTGAGACTCACACTGGTGGAGGCAGCTGGACTCGGTTTCTAGTGTGGCCATTTGAGGCAACTATAAGCACAGCATCTGTGGATTGCTTGCTGAATCTTAACAGATGGCCCCAGAGGGGTAGAGGCTTGGGCTAAATTTGGCCTGCAGCTGAACCCCTCTCAGGACTGTGCCTCCAGACACATATTTCACAAATCCACATTAATAAGACCGGGAGATTTAGGAGCTTTGCTTAGTACATAGAAGCAGACACAGAAAGGCAGCCAAAATGGAAAGATAAAGAAGCAGAAACCATATGACAGAACAGAACAGAGATACAAATATAATGGAGTCAAGTAATTTAACAGATGAGAGTTCAAAACACTACTTATAAAGATGCTCAATGAACTTTTGGGAAATGTAGAGAACTCCAACAAAGAGATAAAAATGGAAATAAAAATTATATAAGAGAACCAGTCTGAAATGAAGAACACATTATCTGAGATGAGAAGTATATTAAATGGAATAAACAAAGGAATAAAAGTGAATAAAGAAGAGGATCAAATGCTCTATCTAGAGGACAAGAAAGGCGATCAGGACACTCAATCAGAATGGCAAGAAAAAAGATGCCAAGGCTATAAAAATAATTTAAGGAGTATATGGGACACTATTAGGGTGTCTGATCAGCGTAACAGAAGAAAATCAAAATGTTGAACAGCTGTTTGAAGAAATGATGATGGAAAACTTCCCCAACTTGGTGAAGGAAACAGACATAAAACCTCAGGAAGCTCAGATAATTTCAAAAATCAGGGATCCAAAGAGGCCCACACCAACACACATCATAATTAAAATGACAAAGGTTAAATACAAAGAAAGAATATTAAAAGCAGCACGAGAAAAACACCCATAAGACTGGCAGCTGATTTCTCAAAAGAAACAGAAGGGCTTGGCAAAAAATATTCAACAGGATGAAGACCCAGGATCTACAACCAAGAATAATTTATCCAGCAAAACTATCATTTAGAGTTGAAGGACAGATAAAGAGCTTCCCAGACAAAAATAAGCTAAAGGAATTTATCACCACCAAGCCAGTATTACAGGAAGTGCTGGAGGGACTTCTTTAAGAAGGAAAAACATTATCAAAAACAGGAATAAAGAGTGGTAACAACTACATTCCTATCAAAAAGTACCTTAAATGGAAAAGAATTAAGTGCTCCAACCAAAAGACAGAGTGGCTGAAAGGATCAGAAGGATAAGAAAACAAGATCCCTACATATGATAAGGAAGAGGATGGAAAAAGATATTGCTTCGATGGACCTAGAAGGTATTTAAGTCGGACAGAGAAAGATAAACACTATATGGTTTCACTTATATGTGGAATCTAAGGAATAAAAAGAACAAACTAATCAAAACAGACTCACAAATAGAGTGGACAATTTGGTGACAGACAGAGGGGAGGGAGTACTGGGGGGCTGGGAGAATGGAGTGAAAAGTTAAAGAAGTACAAATAAGTAGCTAAGGGATGGTCACGGGGATGGGGAGCACAGCATAGGGAATGCAGTTAGCATTAATACGCTGGCTAAGTGGAAGGTCAGGGGAGGGAGGGAGCAATTGGGGGAATTGTTTTAGGAACTATATAGATGTCTAACCAATGTACAGTATACTTGAAACTAATTAAAATTTAAAAAATAAAAAATAAATAAAAGAGAGTTTCTAGATAACAAGGAGTAAAAAGCATATTCCACCCTGTTTCTCTCACTGAATGCAACTGAAAACCTGAATACAATGCATGCAGCTGATAGTGAAGGACTTTGAAAAGTAAAGGGAGGCAGGTGGGCTGGGGAATTAAAAATACTAGGGAACCAACAGTGAGTTTACCACTTTTTTCTCTCTGGTACTACCCTTTTCCACCTGAACTCCACCTGGGTGGGCATTAGCAAGATAGTATACCTGAAACTAAGACAATCAGAGCAGCTGGAGATTCCCTCTAGTTCTGGCTAAAAGACCAGGACCAAGGTCTCCTAACACGAAAAAGGAATACAAAATCCAAGTTTCTGTTTTTTTCATTTTCTCCATTCTTTCACATCCAGCCCTCAAACAATCCTGTGGTGGTGGCAATGGCGGTGACAGGAGCCTAACATTTAGGAGAAGAGGCTTCTCAGCTGATCGTAGAAGTTGTAGTTCCCAGAGAGTGAAGCAAATGGCCCTTGCTGTATTTCTCTCTGTCCTCCCACCTTGGCCCTGATGCTGGGAAAATAAAGTCCAGCTTTCTGGCTGGAAGAATGGAACAGAGAAGTCCATAAGAACTAGAAAGTATCAGGGAAATTACAGAAAAGAAGAAACTCAGGAAAGTAACTTCTTAAAGTTATTATGAACTTGTGGGCCCATCCTCAAGATGTGTAAATGTGGATATGACTCTAAATACTCCCTATAAAATATGAAGAAACAACGGTAGCATATAATCCAGATGAAAGTCAGAGGCCAATAAACGAGAGAAATGGAACTAGCAGGTAAACACTTGTGTACAGACAATACATATATGGTGGAAAAAAGGACCAAGAAAAGTATTTAACACTTGATCACATTTAAATAGTGGGAAGAGAATGCTTCTCAGCATGGGTTTAGATCATTTGCTCTTTGGCCTTCTGAGTGCTGATGACTACCTGTCATCATTATACACACACATTTCCCCTTCAATCTTCTCTGTATGCTAATGTCAGACTGAAGATGGTCATCACTTAGATTATCACTTCCACCCACTCAAACAAGCAAGGACAAACTATGTAATTTTAGAGTTTGTGAACACTGAAAAGGTATTCAATCTTACTAGTAATCAACTAAATGCAAATTAAGACATTTTATTTTGCCTGTAAAAATTAACAGATTTTAAAAAGAATTCAGTGCTGGTGAAGATGGGTAAGACAGACAGTCTCATTCACTACTAGTGTTAAGTACAAATTGATAGTATCATTTTGAAAAGGGAATTTTGCATACCAAGACAGTTAAAAATATGTATATACTTTACCCCAGAAATTCTGTCTAGGATTTTACCCTAAAAAAATAGTGTGAGGAATTGAAAAAGCTCTATGCATAATGACATTCATTGTTTTTCAGAATCATGAAAAACTGAAAACAAATGTCCAACACAAGAGAAATAAGGAGAAGTAAATTATAAGACACCCATTGAGTCAAATAGTATGTAACTGTTAGACATATTTTCTAAGGCTTTATGATATGGAAAAATGCTTACATCAAAGAAAAAACATATATTGATGATTATACATTTTATTTTAACCATGTTAAAAAGAAATACTAGAAGGAAAATTTACAGAAATAAATACTAGAAGGAAACAGATTTCAATATTCGGAACGTTAATATTTATTTATTTGAGAATGACTCTGAAGGTCCATGACTTGTAATAATTTGTCATTTTTTGGAGGCATGAATCTGAAACATGTGCCGGGTAGCTGAAATTCAAAAGTGAGTCACTTAACTAGAGAGTGAGCTAGGGCAGCAGAGGCTGGGAAAGTTGGGCCTGCATCTTTCCTGCACAACCTCCCTTCCGCTTATTTCCCAAGGAGAGAATCAGCGCTACTGCAGGAGAGGTGGTAAAGGAATGGATGGTTACCGATTTAGAAGAAGGAACAGAGCCAGTCACCAATAAGTTTAAACCAGCATCTGAAGGTGGCTTGACTGTTCTGTACTCAAGGATGAAAATATGAATTTTTAAGTTACATATTATTTTATGGGGACAAATATATTCTATAATGCTGTTTGTGAATGAGGGAATCCCAAAGGTCTTAGGATATATCCCTTTGGAATGTCATATATGCACCGCAAATCAAAATGTTAAACTGTGATAGTATAACTGAAACTAAGACAATATTGTATGTTAGCTATATTTTAATAAAAATATTTTTAAAAAACCATTTAGATTGTGATATAACATGAAAACATTTGTTTTCCATTTATACCTTTTTGTATTTTTCAAATGTTGCACAATGAGGTGGAAAAAAACTAAAAAGTAACTTAGTTCTAGAATATTAAGAACTTTTTCTTTACTAGGCCAAATAAGATATGCGACAGGAAAACCCAATCATAAAAAGAACGTGGTGGAAAGCAAAGCTCTGTCTCTCATGCTCACCTTATAGCACCTGTATTTATATAGAGCGACCAGGAGAATAGTCATAACAACAATGACGCTGATCATGATAGCAGCATTCAGAATGGAGTGCAGGGCTCTCTGGCCCACAGTCTCGGTGTCTTCTGTGAATGGGGTATAGATTCTACAATAAAACAAAACACAAAAGCCCCAGTAAGTGCTGATGGATAGATATCCCAAACCACATACCCTATCTAACCACACAGTTTAGTTTCCTGATTTAACTGATACCTTATGTCACTTTTCTCCATCTCGTCAATCTAGCCAAGAAATTTTGCCCTAAGAAAAATAGCTATCCTCTAAAATAAGTGCTTCAAAATGAAAGGAGATATCTAAAATATGGAGAGGTGGACTTGTGAGCTATATGCTGCAATAATTACCTCATCAAATGTTCTTTCTCCACAGCTTGTGATTTGCTAAAGAACCGGATTCTGCCACGTAAACTACCCAGGCTACAAGTGGTTGTCAGAGCAAGGTAATATGGCTTATAATTATTATTTTTCATCTTTAGGGTGATTGCAACTGGAATTGCTTGAGATAAAGTCACATGCCCATTTTCTCCTTGTTTCTCATTCACATAAAAACACTTTTACGCTAGGTGCCAATGTTTCCAGCTAAAAGACTTTACTTCTGATTCCGTTATAGTCAGGTGTGGCTGTGAGACTAAGTAATTGCCAATGAGTTATAAGTAAATAACTTGTGTAGAACTTCTAAGAAAGAAGTTAATTCTGCTAAGAGATGTCTTATGTCCTTTCCTCCCAGACTCTTTCCTGCTTCCTGCTGTCTAAATGAAGGCTGGAGCTCTGGTACCCATAATAACCTGGAATACAGACTCTGAAATAACCTAGAGTACAGAAGTTAAAAATAAAAGGAGTCTGAGTCCTTGATGAATGTGAAGCCACTATACCAATCTGGACTATCTCTGCACTATTCTGTGGGAAAGAGATAAAAAACATATATCATTTAAACCAGTAATGTTTTGATTTTTTAGTAATAGGGTCAGCAAACTTTCTGTAACGAACTAGAGAGTAAATATTTTAAGCTTTGTGGGTCATATGGTCTTTGTTGCAATCATGCAACTCTGCCATTATAGCATGAAAGCAGACATAGACAATAGGTAAATGAATGGACGTGGTTGTGTTCCAATAAAACTTCATTTACAAAAATATGTGGCAGGCAGATCTGACCTATGAGCTATAGCTTGCTAACCCTGTTCTATAACACATAACCAAACCTAACTCTAACTCCTACAGAGAATATTCCTCAATCTCTTTTGGCTATTGTCTGTAACCCCTGCTCTTCAATCATCATCTTAGCCTCTCTCCTAAAGGTTAAAAGCTTGGTTTTCAGAACTCTACACAGTTTTTCAGACACTTGCCAATTCCAAATTCTAAAATTCACTTACAGCTTGTTTGAACCCAAGAGTCCTAGAGACAGAACTAGGTGACATATGAATCAAAGCATTTTTCTTGGAGGCAAAGGGCTGACACCAGCACATCAGAGAATCTACATGACAGTTCCCCCAAGAATCTAGAGAGTACCAACTTGTATTAATTCTTCATCCTTTCAATTAACGACTTTTTTGGCTGAGCATTTATTACATACCTCGCCCTGGAAACAAAGTATGCTGATAGGACTTATAGTATATAAGGAAACCAAGTATTAAATAAATAATGTCAATAAATATATGTATTTCCTTATTGTTACAAGTGAAAAAGAACAGGTTGCTATGAGAAAGAATACCAGAAAGTACCTAATTCTGCTGAGAGAATCATGGAAATTATCTGTAGACTTAACATTTAAGCCAAAGTGAGAAGAATGATAGGAATTAATCTACCTAAGTTAGCAAAGGAAAGAACATTCCAGGCAAAGAACAATGGTACCACTGGCCCTGCCAGTGGGAAAGATTACTATTCAAGCCTTTACCTGCTCAATTCCAAATAAATTCAGCCCTTGGTGACACCATACAGGAAATATAATTTTGTAGCTTTAATTTTCTCTACTTAAAGTAGTAAGTAATAAATAACCCCTCACTCTCTCAGCTTCTGACTGGAAGAATTCTCTTGCCTTCATGCCCCTTGAGGTGATGCATCTGAAGTGGTGATAACATGCTATGAAGAAAAGCTACAGTGGCCTTGAGAATAAAGCAACACTCATACATACAGCTGCCCATCCTTTCGGGTATAAAAGCTGACTGATTTGATTGTAGCCACCACTACCACCATACAGAGAGTCACGGGGACAAAGAGCATGATAACATGTTTGGCGCCATATTTCAGTGTCAGCTCCTCATCCTCTTCATCATCCTGCTCCACCACCTGCAGTGCGTTACCCTGGGGTCCGCCATTAGATAATGGCTCAGGGTTGCCACGCCTCCGCCTTTCGCTGCTGTGCTCACGCCGCTCTCTACTGTCATTCTGAAAGCATAAGAAAAAGTTTTTCAACAAGTTAGACTCTCAAGAGAATCAAGGTATTTTGTATCAAAAACAGAAAATGTAACAGTTGGACCTGAGATTATCGATAGGCTCATCACTACTTAAGTTCTAAAAATCTAAGGCAAGAAAGAACCAATATATTAGAAGTGTACAGCTAAGAAGTCTAGATTATTTACCACTGTTCACTGAAGGACCCCAGGTCCTCCCTCTCACCTAGGTCTTGGCTTTCCTCATTCTCCACTTCCATTCCCAGCCTAATGCAGGGTACACTCATCCTTCGAGGTTTGACTTAATGCTGACACCTGCACGAGTAATTACACCTATTCCAAATTAATGTTTTCTATCTGTGGTTTTATACCAGTGATACAAGAAACTATCTCACCTTCATTATTAAAGACTTAAAATCTTACTGATGTAGAAGGGATATCTCTGTATTATTTTGCACAATTGCATATAAATCTACAATTATCTCAAAAAAGTATTCAATTTAAAAAAAAAAAACCTTTATGGAGAGAAACTAGGCCTTGAATGATTCTTACATCCCTGCCCCATTCCCACTGTACTCTGTACAGAGTTAGGGGACAATAATACTTGATGGATGATGGAATGAAATGAGAACCTTTCTTAGATTCTACTTTCCTCAGACTCTTAATCCGAACACCACATTATTACCTGTATCCTTATCCTGGGTTTCACCTTTCCTATTCTTCAAGCTTAATATCTTTTTGGGTATCACTGTTCATATCTAAAATTCAGTTTTTGCAAAGGATAGAATGAATCCCAGGAGCACTAACAACAATAAAAATAATAGTTAACAGGAAAAATAACAGGTACTCCTCCTCACAGATAATAGAACACAGGAGATAAAAGTCGACTGATAGTCACTGTCGCTGGTAAGATGTAATCGGCTTGGTTAAGAAAGGGTTCTCTTGGGAAGATACTGTGAGAATATGCCACTCTTGTACCTCAGTTTTGACTACAGAATATAACTAAGTATTACTATAGAGTATTACTGCTGAAGTTCATTAAAAACATATTACATACTTAATAGCTTATAAATGATTACAATATACAAGGGATTAATACGTACTTTACATTTAATTCTCACAGCCACCCCATCATCCCCACTATAAGGTTAAGGAAACAGCCACAGCCAGCAAGTGTTACAGAGTGGGTTTGAACCTGGGTGTGCCTGATTGCAGAAATCAAGTTCTTAACCATCTTAATTTGCTGTTCACAAGACAACATGGGAGCTCTGCAGACTCAGTGTGGGCTGAGTTCTCTTTCACTTCCCTTTCAATATAACCATCCCACAGGAAGCTGTCAAAATTCTATATCCCAAGTACTCTTCTGTGGTAATACCAAGGTTAATAAGATCTAGATGCTGTCCTTAAGGAGTTCAAAAATTAGTTTTAATACAGAATGAATATATTAGAGATATGAATAAAGTGCTACAGGACTATAATTCTGTGTGGTCAAGAAATATAACACAAAAGGTACAATTCTTGAGCAGAACCTTTAAGAGTGAGTGGAAGGTGAATGGGCTCCAAGCAGAGGTGCCATGAACAGTGACACAGGTGTAAAGGTGAAGTATAAGGCATATGCAGAAAACCAGAAAGTACACTTGAGGGGGCTGGAGAATATGGTTAGTCAGGGCTGGTGGTAGAAAAGGTGAGTAGGAGCAGGTTCTAAAGAAACTTGTTTGTCAAGCCAAGGACTTTAGACTTTGTCCTGTAGGCAACAGAATGTCATAAAAATTGTCAAGGTTGATGAAGTAACACATTAGGTTATGTTTCATTTTTAAGAAACTTGACTGAGTGGCGATGAAAATAGATGTATGAGATATTTCAGAAGCAGAACTGACAGGACTTTGTGGCAAATTACATGTAATGGTCAGGAAGAAGTCAAGGACGACTCCAGGTTTCCAGAATAAGAGACTAGGAAGGATGATGGCATTGATAGAGATAGGGAACACAAGAAGATGAGCAGGCTGGAGGAGAGGAGAGATATTTTCATTAGGGAGATAAATAGGTGAATTTCAAGTACCTGCAACCAGGCAGGAAATTCCAAAGGCAGTTGATAAGAATTTCAAGTTCAGAAGAGAGCTGGGGGAAATTATTAGCTGCTACTGCTATGGAAATGGATGAAATCTTAGGGAGAGAGTAGAGATGGGAAGTAGGAATAGTATGAACTTGTTGGTCATTAATATACTACAACAGCTGTGAAAGGAAAAATACAGAGTGAGATGATGAAGTGTGACTAACCCTCTAAGCTTAAGCAGCAGGTGACAGAAGAAAACCCAGCAAACGGGATTAAGAATAGGGGAGAGGGAAGAAAACCCAGGAATCAATGTATCACAGAAGCCAAAGGAGAAGCACATTTCTAAAAGGTATCATCACAGTCAAGCAGACTGAGAGCTGAAAAGTCAGTGAATCTGACAGTGGGAAGTTCACCAAACTCTTTAGACAAGTAAAACAGGAGGGAAGTTAGATCATAAAGCGTAATGAACTGAGAAATGAATGGAAATTGAGAAATTAAAGGCAATCACTGTTTGAAGAAAAAAATCATATGACAATAGAAGGGATTCAAATTGGAAAAAGTTATTTTAGGGATGTTAGAGTCTTGAGCATACTTTTCAGGTCGAAGTACAGAGTTAGGATTAGAGGAAGAGACTGACATACAAGACAGTGAGAAAACTAATGGAACAGGGGAGGGGATAAATGGAGGAGAACAAAAGAAGAGAGAAGAGTTGGCCTTACAAAGGCACTGCTGCTCTCTACCTCAGACTGGAGGTCAGGAAGTGCCTCTTTGACCTCACAGAGAAAATATTCATGAAGACTCACACTCTATGAGGAATGGAAAGGAAACTAACTACTCCAAATCACAAAAGGTAGAAATATGTACACCAGTCACCAAGAAAAATAATTTTTGCTGAACACAAGTCACTAGAGTGGCCAAAGTCTAGCAGGAAGGAAATGGTTATGAGGAAGGTAGGATCTGGAGAGCAGAGGCATAGTGTCACAGATAGCTGAGGGGCAGGAGAGTTGAGGACATTCATCCTTCTATTTTCTTGGGAGGAGGTGACTAAGCCATATGCTAAGAGTGTTATGTTTGCAGCTAATGCTCAGTCAGCAATACAATTGTGACCGACTTAATGGGTTGATTTTCAAAATAAACTAAAAGTAATAGCTCTCTTTATATAATATTTGATAATTTACAAAGCATTCTTACATTATCTCATTTATTCTTTTCACATGTTGAAAGGTTCTGATGAACATGAAAGCAACTTGTCCAAAATCTCACAGCCAGAAAACAGCAGAGAGGCAGGAAATGAATTCAAGTCTCTTGCTTCAAAACCTGTGTTCTTTCTATGACACCACAGCTGTCCTATTAAGCTACAAGAACAGTTTAATTGGGTATATCTAGCATGAAAGAGGCAATCATAATATGCACATCCACATTACTCAGCTGGATGTTCTGGTTTATAATGAACATTAGCCAACTCCACCCTGACTTCCCCACAAAGCTGATATGGGATACTAGAGCACTGTTTTTCTCTCTCTCTCTCTCTCTCATACATGCACGCACACACCCTTCTTTTTTTTATAGTACTTTGAATACTATTTTTAAAACTATGTTTCCTTTTTTTAACTGTAATTTATTAAACAGGTAAAACATTCGTATGGTTCTAAAGTGAGAGTATAAAACAGTGTACAGTAAAGTCTCTCACTGAACTATCTATCTACTTAGTTTCCTAATCTCCCAGATTACCTCATTGTTCTCTGCAAATCCTACCAAATTTCATAATGTACATACAAGCAAATACAAATACATATTCTCATTCTGTCTTTTCACACAAATGTCCTGCACTTTGCTTTCTTTGCTCAACTGTATCTTAGAGATTTTTTATTCATCACTACACAAAGAACATTCATATTCTTAAAAAAAAAATTAACCAACTACATAGTCAGTGTATACCCTAATTCATTAGGCCAATCCCCTAACGATGGACATTTAACTTGCTTCCAACTTTTTGCCATTACAAACACCACTGCAATGAATGCCCCTATTAAGTTTTTTCACATCTGTGGTGGCATATTTGTAGGACAAAGTGTCTGAAGTAATTGCTGGGTCAAAGTATAGATGCATTTGAGATTCTGATATATATTGCCAAACTCTCCCTATGGGTTATACCAATTTAAAGACTCAGGGACTCAGTAACGTAGGAGAGTGCCTATTTCAACAAGCCCTTGTCAACACAGTAAGCTTTGAAATGCTACTGAAATGTACATAGTTAAAAAAGATTTATTAAGACCTAAATAAATGTAAAGATATACTGTTCATAGACTGAAAGACTCAGTATTACGAAGGTGCCAATTCTATCAAACCCATCGCACCCTGAACTGATCCATAGATTGAATGTAATCTCAATCAAAATTCTAGCAGGCTTTTTTTTTTTTTTTTTTTGTAGAAATAATTGTAAAATTCATATGGAAAAACAAAAGACTTAAGATATCCAAAAACAACTTCAAAAATTGAAGAACTAATGCTACTTGATTTTAAGACTTCTTATAGAGTTGGAGTAACCAAGAAAATGTAGTATAGGCACAAAGATGGACAAAAAAGGTGCAAAGGCAGTTCAATGGAGAAAGGACAATCTCTGTCAACAAATGCTGCTGAAACAACTGGATATCTAAATGGAGAAAAATATACTTTGATCCATACTTCATACCACATGCCAAAACTTACACTCACTACACAGACCTAAATGTAAAACTTAAAACTATAGTTTCCAGAAAATGTAAGAAAAAACTTTTGAGAACTTAAGTTTAGGCAATGACTTCTTAGATATCAAAAACAAACAAACAAACAACAAAAAAAAACTCCACAAGAGAAAAAATTGATAAAAGGGACTTCAATATCTAAAATGATCTATTTCTGCTCTTCCAAAATCACTGTTAACAAAAAGACAAGCCACAGAGTGGGAGAAAATGTCTGAAAACCTATGTATCATAGGGGACTTGTATACAGAATATATAAAGAACTTTCAAAACTCAGTAAGAAAACAACAACCCAATGAAAAAACTGGGCAAGAGATTTGAACAGACAGTTCACCAAAGATATCAGGATGATAAATAAGCACATGAAAAGCACATTTAAACATCATTATTCAGATAAATGCAAATTAAAACCACAATCAGATACTACTACACACCCTAGAGAATGATTAAAAAATTAAAAGGACTGACCTTACCAAGTGCTGACAATGTGGAAGAACCAGAACTCTCATACACTGCCGGTGCAAAATTACACAACCAATTTGGAAAATTGACAGCATCTTAAAAAGTTAAATATAGAACTACCACATTGCATCATATTCTACTCTTATGCCTTTACTCAAAATAAAAAAAAAAATATGCCCATTCAAAGATTTGTACATGAATGCCTTATTTGCAATAACCCAAAATTGGAAATGCAAATATTCATCAGAGTGAATGGGTTAAAAAAATGTGGTATACCCATATAATGGAATACAATTTATTTCAGCAATAAAAATCAACTACTGATACATGCCAGAACACTGATAAATCTTGAAATAATTACGCCGAAAGAAGCCAAACAAGAGTATGTACTGTATGATTTCATTTATATAAAATTCCAGGAAATGAAAACTAGAGTATAGTGACAAAAATCTGATCAGTGGTTACCTGGGAATGGGGAGCAGTTTGGGAGGTGAAAAAGGAAGAGATTACAAAGGACTATACGGAAACTTTTGATGGTTATGTTCATGATCTTGACTGTGGTGGTGGTTTCAAGGGTATATGCACATGTCAAAACTTATCAAATTGTATATTTTAAATATGTGCAGTTAACTGTATGCCAAGTATACCTAAATAAAGCTGTTTTTAAAAAAAGGATCTTTCTCAAAGGGGTATGTAGGTGAATTGAATACTATTAGATGATGACACTAGAACTACTGAGGGATTTCCAAAATTTGAAAAATCTTAGTGGCTAAATATTAAAATAATGATTTATTTTAAGACTAATTAAAAAACACTTTTTATAATGGAAAAAGTTAAAATACTGTCAAAAGTGTTTAATGAAAAAAAAAAGGGTATAATGAAGCCCCATGTACACTTGACTTGGCTTTATCAACACAGCCAATCCTATTCCACCTATTTTCCCTCCCACTTTGCCCCACCAGTATTATTTTGAGGCAAACCTGGACATATTTCCTTACTAAGTATTTTGGCACACATTTCTAAAAGACAAGAACGTAAAGGGCTTTTGTGTGTGTGGCTTGGTAATTCATTTCTTTATGCCTTTTAAAAAATATATTTTTTAGAGCAGTTTTGGGTTCATAGCAAAACTGAGCAAAAGTTCCCATATACCCCTTGTCCCCATACAGCCTTCCCCTAACAACATCCTACACCACAGCGGTACCCTTTTACAATCAATGAACCTACAGTGACATGTCATTAGCATCCAAAGTCCACAGTTTACATTAGGGTTCACTCTTGGTATTGTATTCTATGGGATTTGAAAAATGTTACAACATGTATCTACCATAGTACCATCCAGAATAGTTTCACTGTCCTAAAAATTCTTTGTAGTCTGCCTATTTATCCTTCCTTTCCCCCTATATCCTGAAACCTGATTTTTTCACTACCTCCGTAGTTTTACCTATAAAGGCTATTTATAAGGTTCAGAAAAACTGATGTTGTAGTCATTATAAATGATTTCATTTCAAGGGCAGAGGGAAGGATTACTCACTATAAAAATGTTGCAAGTTTCAGAGAGGGTGGGGTCCTACTGGAAGTGGTGAGTCCATGGGAAGTGAGTTCCTATGAACCCACATTCTCCAGAGCTCCTACACCATTAAGTCAGAGGCTTAATTTCAATTTTCTCCTTTCACCTTACTTCAGAACATGATGCAAGTACAGGTCCAGTCACTCAAGGCATGTGGACCCTCAAGTAGTGAGAGTATTTCTCAAACAGCAAAAATTGTTTTTAATTCAGTGTAGTACCTGCTTGTTTTTTTAAACCTTGTTTTCTGCCTACCTTTTTTCTTAAGTTTTATTTCTGTAATTAAAATGTAAATGATAGTCTCTAAACATTTTCAAGACATTTTTAAGCGTTATAAACGGTTGTTTATAACGTAGAAAGCAAGTGTCCTTCCTAATCTCTGTCCCACAACATGAATATGGTGAAAAATCTGATGTACTTTTCGAGATTTTGAAAGCCTTGTGCTGCAATTTGCTTTTGTCACTTAATATCAGAAACCTTTCTATGCCAGTACATATAAATATATCTCCAACTTGGTACTACGCTAAGTGAAAAAAGTCAGACAGAGAAAGACAAATACCACATGATTTCACTTATATGTGGAATCTGAAAAACAAAATAAAACAACAAACAAAACAAACTCACAGATACAGAAAACAAACTGATGGTTGGCAGAGAGAAGTGGAGGGTGCTGGGAGGGGGGGTGTAAGAGGTGAAGGGACTAAGAAGTACAAATCGTCAGTTACAAATAATCATGGGGATGTAAAATACAGCATGGGGAATATAGTCGATAATATTGTAATAACTATGTATGGTGCCAGGTAGGTACCAGACTTATCAGAGGATCACTTTGTAAGTTATATAAATGTCTAACCACTATGCTACACACCTGAAACTAATATAACATCGAATGTCAACTGTAATTAAAAAATTTTAAATATGTACTTCAAACTTAAATAGCAGCACAGTAATAATAATTATGATAATAACTACTAAGATTTATTGACCATGTCAAACACTAGCCTATGAGCTTCAGGTGAGTATCCTCGTTTAATCCTAATAAGACTGACTTTATTAATATTATAACATTCAATTAACAGATAAAGAAACTAAAGCTTAGAGAGGCAAGGTAATCTGCCAAAGATCACAGAGCTAAGAAGTTTTACAGCAGAGATTCTAACTGACTGTTTAGTCATTAGATCCTACTATTAGCCATTACTTTAAACTACTGACTGGGTAAACCATAAGTAACATAAGATTGAGTTTATCTCAAAATTCTATCACAAATAATGCTTCGATAAATATCTATATTTCTTGGCACTCTTGTGATAACGTCTCTATAGGATAAAATTCTGAATTGAAAATGCTAGGTCGAAAGGTATGTGCATTTCTTAAATCAAATTTCCAAATTATCTCCGAAAGGCATGTGGATTTGCAGACTCAACAGACAACATGCCGCCAAATAAACATGAATTCAACTCTCATGAAAAGCATAATTTCCCCCACACTTTCAGTAGCAATGGGTATCAATCCTTACTCACTGATAGGTGAAAACTGAAGTTTTCATTTCTACATCTGATTATTAGTAAGGCTGATCAACTAGTCTTTTCATATATTTAGTGCCATTTTTATTTCTTCTTCTTTCACCATATATATTGCTCAGAGCCTTTGGTAATGTTGTTACTGAGTTGTTCGTGTTCCTTTTGATGTCATAAATTCTTTGTACATTAAGATATATGTCATTATGCATTATAAGCCTCTGCCCAGTTTGTCTTATGACTTTGTTCATGGTCATTTTACCATACTTAAGTTTATAATTTTGTATTGCTGAATATGAACTTAGATGATTTTATAAGGAAAACAACTTATTCTTATAACATCACAAATTGCAATGTTTTTCAACATACACACATATGTACATGGCTAAAATGAATGTTCACAAATACTGTATCTGTTCCATCTGATATTATTTCATACATACATTCCTATGCAATAACAGTCAACATGCCTAAAAAGTTACAATGTATTCCATTATGTTGATATATTTATAGTCTGCATATTATTTACTTACTTAAAATGAATAATTTTAAGAAAAAGTATCAATCCTATGAGACTTTATGGATATTGCTTGGATTTTTACATTTAGAAATGTGAGGCTCTTAAGCTTGCACTGGAGGAAAAACAAGAAGAGTATCTTAACTGAAGAACTGGCAAGTTATGTGGAAAATTTGAAAATATTTATTAATCATAGGCAATGTTTCCAACACACAAAACTCCATCCAGCACCTGCCCAAGCTTTGTGATTCCTTGGAGTTAGAGCTTTAACCATTACTCTAACGTCAAGGAAGGCTGCCATTTCCCTGAACAGTGAACATTAACTGGCTAGAGATAATATTTAACATTTACGGGGCTATTGTGTTAGGCTTGAACCTGAGTTTTTAAACAATTAAGATCTGTGCCAAAGATTTCTGACTTTACTCAAAAGCAAGCACGTTCCTCTAGAGGTCAGCAAGACTGAATTTTTCTCCTTACTTCATTTTTACATAACTGGGAGAACAAATTCATTAGTATAAACATTAGTTAACACTATCAAAGGCTGGCTGGGCCTGTGAACCCAATTCGGTTTAAATTTACATCACTCATTTATTTTTTTCTCCTCAAGGTCCCAAGAACTTAAATACCACTTTAAACAGCTTATAGGTTTGCTTTCTGTTTAATTTTATAGGATCTCTCATACCTAAAAGTGAACCACCATCATCTAGAAAATGAGGTTATTGCTACCAGTCTATGATTTGCTAACAACATAAAGTTCTTTGCATTTAATGTTTTGAATTCAGAAAAGATACTGCAGATGACCTTCATTTATAATGACCAGACACATTTTAATGTTATAAATTTGGCAGCTGATGGTAACGGATTTACATAAATGTTCCTCAGCAATTGCTTTATAGAGAGGATCATTATTGATCTTCCAATGGATTACTCTTCTAAGGCTTCTTTTTTAGGTGATAAATGACTGACTTTTTTCCATTCTAAATCAAAAAGGCTATTGACAACTTATTTCTTTAAGGATTAGAAAATGTGGGTCAGAATAAACTAATATGAATAAAAATAGTATGGACAAAAAAGGGGCCAAATCCTAAACCTGACAAGCTTAGAAAGGCCAGCATGGTGGGCCCTACAAACTCAGAGAGACCAAAAGTAACCACATAAATGGTCTGAACATAAAAATTGCTAACAAAAAGGTCATGGCAAGTAGTCATATCCTGGGCCCGTAGCTTCCTTGACAAAGGTCAATCAGTTACCTTAAGTGAGCCTGTCTATAGTCTTTTTGCATCTAAGATATCTCTCTCTTGGAATGTCAGAGTAATCCTTTTCTAGACCCCTCGAGGCACAACCTCTGCACCAGAGCAGGAGGCCACAGAACCCCTCACGGGTTATTTTGTTCGCCACCCCGCCCCCGCCCCACCGCCTTCCTGCATACCATCTCTATGTGCTATAAATGTTAATTATCAATTCTCCTGTACCCACCAATGTAAAAGAAGTGTGTCTCTCCATTTTACTTCTTATCAGATCTCAGTGAGATTTCCGAACACTTTCTCCCACCTCCCTAATCTACTACCAGTGAATTTCATGTAACCCTCCATAAGTCTCCTCCTTTAATTCTAATGTATAAAATAAACTGTAAAATTGCCATTCTCTGGGGCATTTTCTCAATCCATTGAGATTTTGCTTCCTGGTAATTGTCAGTTTAACTCAAACTCATTAAAATTCTTTACAGATTTGGGCGTTTCTTATGTCGACAATACTGAGTATTCAATTAATAAATCCAATAGTTTTTCTCTAATGTCACTTTTCCTTTATTTCTTTACTTAAATATAGTGGTTCTCAAACTATGGTCCCTGGACCAGAAGCATTGGCAAGATCTGGTAATTGGTCAGAAATGCAAATTCTCTGGCCCCATCCCAAACCTATAAAATCAGGAACTCTGAGTTTGGAGCCAGAAGAATTTGTATTAACAATTCTTCCAGGGGATTCCAATGCACATCAAGGTTTGAAAATCAGTGCTCTAATATATAATGTAAACAAATTTTAGACTTCGAAAAATTCACCTTTTTATATCTTACAAAAGCAAAAAGGTCTCAGCTAATCCACATAAATGATGCAAGTCTATACCAAATCAAAATATACATTTTCACTATTCTAAAGGTTATATTTTCAATCTTCTCTAGTTTTAGCATATTCCTCTGTTAGCAGAAATGAAATGGAGGCTGACTTCTAGCAAAGAATTATGATAAGTGAGGAGAAAAGAGCTCTACCTATCAAAATTTTGCACCAGAAAAATAAAACCTTACAAATTATTTTAATAGGCATAGTGAAAGTAAACCAAAGGATTATGAGATCACAAACAACAGAAAAAGGCCCAGATAACGTTCTTGTATTAAACAAATCCACCATTCAAGAGAAATAAAAGAGCTGCTTCAATTAATTCACCAAAAGTCATCTATGTCCAATTTAAATTAGGATCTATCCCCATTTTTTCATAACCAACCAGAGCACATACTTATACAATGGCTTCTTTATAACTAAAAAACTTAACAGTAAGATTCTTTTCCTCTTTCTTTTAAAATTACGCTGGTGAAAAAATGAATACATGGACTTCCTATTTTTCTTCCTCAGAATTTTCTCCATACAATGAATATCTCCTTACAGTATTACATTTTTCTGAGGTAAGATACAGCTGGAAGAACAGGAAGAACCCTGCAACAAGTTTGGAATTAGAAAGCACAGTTTTAAGTTCCAGGTCTGTCATTTAATTTTCTATGTGATCTTGAACAACCATTTAAACTGTAAAATGGGAACAATATCTATCCCATAACTGGAAAATTTGAGAATGTATACAGAAGGTCTTTGTAAGTTATAGAAGGCATTTTTAAGGAGATAAACAAAAGATAAACTTATTTGATATCACATTATCAATAGCAGAGTCAAATTAAATAAATAAATCAGACCTGATGGTCTAGACAGTGGTGCCCTAATCGATCTGGAAGGTACCACTGAGAACACTGGCGGCACTAAGACTTGCTAAAACTAAACTATGAACACATGTAATTATTAATAAAAAGCCCATGTCAATTGTACCTCCTCTGTAACACCCTTTATTTCAAGAGGATATTTTATTTATCAGTCGCTAGGGTGTAAAGAAAGGCAAAAAAATAATATCATGAAAGCCCCATAAAGCTTGAGTGTGAGGGATATAAATAGCACTACATTAACAGTGGAGAGCTCACCAGGTGCCTGTTAAGCACTGTTCTTAGAACTGGGGATATAGGAGTGAACAAGATTATGTACCTGGCTGGCCTCAAGCAGTTCACAGCAGGGGGAGGCAGGTAAACAAAATCCACAAGTAAACAGATACTATGCTAGAAATACTAGCACAAGGAAAGCAGTATAAAGGTATAGGGAGTGCCATAAAGCAGAGAAGGGAGAGGAAACCATGGAAGGCAAGGCCCCACTGATAAGGTGACTCATGAGGTGGACTTGAAGGAAGTGAAGGGAGCCATCTGAAAAGAGGAGAATAACCAGGAGCTCAGAGGCAGAATTGAGGAAGCAGTGACTGAGGGAGTCGGTGGTAAGAGCTAAGACAGAGATGGGGGCGGGTGGAGGGAAAAGTTAAGACCTCACAAAATAAGATTTTATTTGGAGATAGGATGCCTTTGCAGGGTTCTGGTCAAATGAATTACAAATAACTGTTTTTTCAAAACTTGTTAGTTGTGGAATCTTGTTCAAGGGATCCAGAAAAGATTAATGTGTAAATAAAGAGGAGCTGCTCTGGTTAAGGAAGGGGTACCCAGAGACCCGACTAGGCTGTTCCCACTTTCCCGCTCCGTCTTCTGAAGTAACAGTTTAAAAATGAGTACAAAGTCTGTAGCATCCAAATGTTCACATCCTGTATCCAAAGAACTTCAAAATCCGGCCCCAACCTAATTTTTCAAAAAGCTATTGGTAGGGAACAGCAAAAAAGAGTGAACCAAGCTGCTGATGCACAGAAGAGCAAATGTGTTGCCACAAATATCAGTGTCTGTAACACCTCTTTATCAACCGAGTACCAAGGCACAAGGTACAAAGTCCCTACCTTCCCCCACACACCTCTCATGCTACATACATGTTTACAGCTTGTGTTCCCTTTCAGGGCTTCCCTTGATATTCATTTTAACTTGACTTCACTAGATTAAAAATGTTGCAGCAATACAGAGTGATCTGCCTTTGTTGACATTATATCTCTGGATATGGCCTCCCTATCAATTTATATTTTAGGAAGATTTTTCCTCCACTGGTATTATTTCTTCTATCAGTATTGGCTTCCCAGTTTGCTCTATTCTAATTCTACCTATCTCTCAAAGTCTTCTTTGTGAAGACTTCCTCCTCACATTTTGACCCTTAATTGGAATTCTAGATCTTCAGAGTATGAAGCAAACTTCCAGGCCACCTAGTTCATTGCTCATTCCATGGACTAACCCTCTGCAGATTAGGCTGGTAGTCTTCCAGCCTTTGTGACTGCTTTTAGTAACAAGCACACACTAGCCTACAGGGCAGTCCATACTGTTTCAGACACAGAGTAATTGCAAGAAAATTCTTTTTACTGATTCAGAACCTGTTTTCTGGTATCTTCCACCACTGGTTTTGCCCTCTGGTTGAAATAGGAAAAAGTCTGATTCCCTGTGCCCCGACACACCCTGCATAGCTTATAGCTGCCTTATCTTTTTCCCCATTCTGTCTCTACCTCTAAAAATCCTACCTGTTCCCCAACCATCTCACAGGTCACATGTGGAAGCCACATTCAATCTGTAATGATTAGCTAATGGTTGCAGGCAGATTTGATATCTATGTAGCCAGGGAAGTCGTTGTGCCCCGAGCCACGGATTACACTGCTTTCCTGATTCCCTCCTTTGAATTCTCCTAGGACTTCTATATGTAGCCTTGCATTCATCATCGTGCATTCTGTCATTAAACGTTGACTGAGCACTGTCAGGAGCTATGCTAGGAACTGAAAAAATAAAAATAATTAAAATGTACTCTGCCTATAAAAGAATAAGAGCAAGACAGGCAAACTACTAGCGGAGGAAGTTGGAGAAGGCCTCAATGAAAGAGGTGGTATCTGAGCCAGGGAGGAACCCATGTCCCACACAGCCTTGTATCCCAAGCAGCAAAAGGTACAATGCTTTGCCGTCAGCTGAAGTTCAGAAAAATTCATGAATTTGGTAAAGTTGAGGGAGCCTGCTCAGCCTCCTCAGCCTCTCTTGGAGGTGAGGGAGAGGTATCACTGAATCCAGTTTGGCAAAGGCAGTTGCAGAGGCTGACACTGTACCTGGCTATGTGCAGTATTACTCAGGTGGTTGTCCTCGGACATCTGTGCATTCTGGAAGTAGGACAAGGGTGCAGGTAACTCTGTCATTGGAGCAACTATACAGAAATATCTTTTCACAGAAAACAAAGCCTCTTAGAGTTCTGAAAAGAGAAAAAGAAAACAATTATTTGTGCATTACAATTATACTTTTATTCTTAAACACTTTCATAAAATACTTTCAGCAGAAACAGACCTTTCTTTCATGTGTCCTCGTCCAGGCCAAGCTTTCTAAGGACCTCGCAGGCTGCTGTCACTTGAAGGCTCCCGGATTAGGTCTGAAATAAGATTTTACCAGATCACTCAGAGATGGTCAACTCCTAGTAAATCCATTCACATCAATCAAATAAGACCAGTTTATAAACCACAAATTTATTAATTTGCCATGACCTTCAACTGACAAACTTTTATCAGCTCAAGATACCTCTTCATAATGAGTAAACCTACTCGAGAAACCAAATATTTTCCATCACAAAGACACTTCATGATTTCAGATTTAGAGAATAATCTTAAAGAATGTTCTCGCCAACACCCTTTTTCTATGCTGACCAATCCAATCTAATTTTTACATCTCCATAAAACTATTTATCCAATGCTTTTAATTTTACAAAATTCTATCATCTCATTTAATCCTTACCACAATGCCCCAAGACAGGGGGTAAAGAGGCAACATATGTATTTCACAAAAGCAGAAGGAGATTCAAGTTCAGCGGCTTGCTTAAAAATCACATAATTGGTCAGACCAGCAAAAAGGTCACAGACTCCTGACTCCCAGCCTCAGGACTCTCCTTCGCATCCTGGCACAGCCTTATATACATACATCACTCTCTCCCGGAGTTCACCCTCCTGGGGGCCACTTCCTCATTTGCCTGTCCTTCCTTAATCTCCATCAGCCAGTTCTTTCTTTAGGACTTCAACTTTCCTTTTCACAGTTAGTCTTCAGAAGTATAAAAGAAGTCTGTTTCCCAACCTAAACAAATTCTAATTCATATATAGTATCTAAAATATTACCATGTACATATTTACATAAAAGTATTTTGTCAGTGCTTCATTTTCATGATCCTCTACCCTCCAAATTCGCTTTTTTATGCTAATGATTTTTCATAAAAAACACATTAAGCAACTTTTTCCTCTAGTAAAGGTATCGAGTTCAAATCAACCCTTAATTACCTATATTTGGCTCATTCGAATCAAGACAAAATTTTAACCAAGGTATGCTTTCCATTCTACCTTACATGCTTTTATATACCATGCCTATCTTTCTCCTCCCCTCCCTTATTCCCCGTCAGCCTACAATCAGCTGGCGTGGGATCAAAACATTGCAAATTAACTAAAGAAAATATAATTAGTGTAAATTTGTTTAAAAAATAAAGTGAATTAAAAATAGAAACAGAGGCAATACTTTTGTGGGGACAATTCATTGGAAGGGGGTACATGGGAAGCTTTTGAGGGGATTGTTTTGCTTCTTGATCTGAGTGCTAGTTACACACGGGTTTCAGTCTGAAAAAGCACTGAGCTATATACACACCTATGATGTGTGTACATTTCCATATACTTCAACTAAAACATTTAAATAGATTTTGTGGGAGTAAACCTATATTTAGGGTTACTCATACATGGTCTTTTTTTTTTTAAGGTGAGGCACCCCTTGGTTGACCTCACAGATTGCAAGGACCTTGTCATCTCACAATTCCTTATTTTTATTTTTTTATTTTTTTATTTTTTACACCTATAGCACCTGGTCTTCCTAGGTGGTCTCCCATCCAAGTACTAAACAGTCTGACCCTGTTTAGCTTCCAAGATCAGAAGGGATTGGGCTTGTTCAGGGTAGCATGGCCGTAGATGGTTCTGTCTTTCAAAATAGATAAAATTAAGACTTTGGCAATATGTATGCTAGCTTACCTAAAAGAGAGGTGGATTCCAATAGAACAGTTATATTTTCTAAATATTCAAAGTAAATGTTGTGACCTATGCTTCTAGATTTCAGGTAAAAATGAGAAGAAAAGTGATTGTCCATTTACTAAATAGGAGTTCACTGGCTGTCTACTTATATCGAAACTCAGAGACAGTCACTGAGAAGTTTTAATTATGCTCACTTTACTCATTCTACCGAAGAAAATAATGTGGCACATGAAGTTCACTAACTTGCCCAAGAGTAAACAAAGGAGCAAAGCAAAGGCTCACATATTACACTATGTTGCCTCTGTGTAAAACTCCATCCGTGCCCTTTACGAGTTTACAATAATGAACATTAAAACATTGTGAGCTGATTTTCATTACTAGTAAAACTACTGTTTAGAAGTAAATGAGATCTTAAGCTTCAATAACTGGTTCAACTATAAATTAAAAACTTAAGTGCCAAAAACATTCCTAATACACAGTCCTAGTATTTATTTATTTTTTAAAGATAAACTATGAGAATCTGGTCATTTTGATTTTTAGTAGTTTCCATTATTAGCCTTATGCTTATAGGATCTGTTCAGTTATTATAAGAAACCACAGAAACTGATTATCATACCGAAGCTTTCTCAGACAGACAAATCTTACAAGGATCATTAATAATATAGTAGTCACTTTAGCATATCTCAATACTATTTTCAAAGGTATATCCATCCATATTTATGTGTGAAAAACTAAGGATCAGGAAAAGTAAAAGAATCTGCCAGTACACGATTATGGGGTAAGTAACACCAGTTCTAGAACCTAGGTCTTCTGATGCCCAGCCCAGATCATTTCCGGTTCACCCAGAGAAAGCTCAGGCCTCCACGGATGCTTTGAAGATCACAATGTTATAGGGAGGGCACCATTCCTGGAAGAGCTGCTCTTTACATGAGCTCAGTAGGAAGCAGAGGCAGGCAACAGGGTTAAGCTAGGTCTTCAGTCAGGCCTGGTGAACAAACAAACATTGTTGGTACCAAGAAGGGAACAGGCAAAGCCAGATTTGATTCTGGTCCAGTAACAGCTGAAAACAATTGATGACTCCATGGAGAAGGCCAATGACCCCACTGTTCAGGCGGTGTGGCAAAAGACACTAGCAGGCTTTATAACATTCTGACCAGTATCTTGAGAACAAGACAGTTGTTGAGGAGTAAGAATTTTTCATGTGACCTAGATTGCAGAAGGAGTGGGAATAGGGACAGAAGTAGATTTTAGTGTTTCCTCTCTCTGGCTACCTGTTAAAGATTTTCTGAGACTGACTGAGCATACCTGAATTCACTGCCATCCAATTCCTTTTTCTCAAGACACTTGCTCAATCACATAAAAGGCAAAAGAAATTGTTCTTTGATGGACAACTAAAATTTCTATTATACACAGAGCTAAAAAAGCCCCAAGAGAATACAAATAACCTCTAGGACTAGATGTGCTGAACAGAAAAATCCACCTAACCAGAAAACCTTCTATCAATCAGCACATCAAAAAGTATAACTGGAGCAATGTTTAGAATTGCAAAATAAGTTTATTAAAAATCCCATTTAAGGGAAACACCAACAAAAAAGTACATCTTTCTCACTATATCCCAAGGCAACATCTAACCCTCAAACTCTTGTAACATGTTCACTTAATTATAGATACCATTTTCTTCCTTCACCTTCGGAGATAAATATAAACAAAATCTGTACTCCACAGAAGCAAACATGTTCATGGAGATTTTTTTTTTAATCATGATCTTCTCTAGCACAAACGGCTTATGCCTTGTTTTAATGACTCTAGCCACTTGACTAGTTTCTCCTTCACTTAGAAAACTACCAAAAAGTTATTTTCAAAAGTATCTTTGTATTGTAATGCTAAGAAGTTTTCAAGTGCCAAAATGAGCTTGTGATTTGTTATATTTTCCACAAAAGTATTTAATCAGCTTCAATGTTACTTTGACAGTGTTTTCCTGGACAATAAGCCTGAGCTCTAATTATATGGATGGGCTTGGAGAGCCTCTATTTGAGGTTTTAAAAGATCATATCCAACAATAAATGTATTCAATGCCCAAAATTAATCAAAAATAATTTGAAACTAACTTAAAATTTCAGGAGTACATCCTAGAAAGACTCCTCTGAATTTTAGACTAGGAGCAAAATCATTTCCCCAGCCCTACAAGAGGCTCTGTGAAAGTGGTAGACACTAAAAAGAGCAAAGATAGTGAGTGATAGCATATTTGGTGATATTTTTCCCTTCTTCTATCCCACTCCACTTCTGTGAACCATCTGTGATAGATTAGATTATTATTCAGCAGATATTCACTCCTTCCCCCAGTACTCCAAGGGAGGAATATACTTCCCCTCTGCAGTGATGTTGGTTTGGCTCTGTGCTGCAGTGATGTTGGCTTGGCTCTGTGACTTATTTTGGCCTCAACATGGGTGCAGTCTACTACCCACCCCAGGCTTTTGGGCACATCATATGACTTGCTTTGGTCAATGGGATCTTGCATTTGTGGCACAAGCAGACACTTGAATTGTGCTTATGCCGTTGGCCTTGCCTTCTTGTACTTCTGCTGTTGCCTTAAAAAGAGCTTACTGTGGGTAGCCACTGCCCCTTCCGCCAAGGCCCCAGAATAAGACAAGTGAAGCAAAACTGTCCTAGCTGATCCACAGACCTACACGTTGAAGCAGAGCCTCGGGTGAGGACACATGCTCTAAGACACTGAATTTTGGGGAAGTCTGTTATATATAGAGCTTGCGTAGTTGTTTTTAAATAATAATGGTTATGTGGGCTCAGAAGATGCAATGAAAATGAACAAATCCAAAATATTTTATCTGAGACCCTTAGAACTTACTAAAAGTGTTTAGAATTCACATTTTTTTTTTGGCTTTTATAAAGGTAATATGATGCAAACACCATATGTTTTATAATGTCCCCTCAGGGTCTTAGAATCACAAAATCAAACAAATTAATAAATATATAATGAAACATATTAAGTAGTTTTAAATTACATAAGTAGGTTCAGGTTAGATTTTTGCTGTCAAATGAATTATGAAAAGCCTTTCAGTTTTTTCAAGGCTTTTAGATTTCAGAATAATAACTATGGGACTATATTATCAATATGTGTAAAATTATAAAGAATGTCCCCTCCAAATATTTCACTTCAATAACTCTACATACAAGGTATGATTACCCTGAGTCACTGTCTCAAATTCACTGTGGAAATGGGAAGAATACACCTAATCTTTAATGAAAAAGTTAATACTCAAATCTAACTACTTTGTAATTCATTGGTTATACTCAGCAATGCTTGCATTCTCTTTTGCTTTAGATCAACTTAAGGAACTGTACTAGGCATTGTGAAAACCAAACATTATGCCCTTTCATCAACAAACCCTTATTGGGTTTCTTCTACATAACCAGACGCTGTGATAAGGATGCTGTTGAATCAAATAATGCTTTTTTACTTAAAGAGCTTACTACTTAGAGGGGAAGACAGATAAGAACATTTTTATATTAATTACAATGTTGAAATAAAAACATTTTAGATGTACTGGGTTACATTAAATGGTATTCAAATTTTTCCTTCTACCTTTAAAAATCTGTTTACTAGAAAGTTTAAAATTAACATTTGTACGTCACATCATCATGTTTCTATTGGACAGTAGTGCTCTAAATCTTCAGTTCTTTCTGCTACACCAGGCCTGATATTGAAAATCCCTGACAACCTTTTCCTTCCTGAAGCTTCCCTCCCTTCCTCAGCTTTTGTAACAATGCACTATGAAGTTTTCCTCCTGCCACTCATTCTCCTCAGCTGGTTCCTGGCTCTTCTTCCATCCCCTCATTATAAGTGTTCCTAAGAGTATGTCTGGGCTCCCTTCCTTCTCTTTCCTTAGGTGTCTCCTCTACGCTCCTATATCAACTGGCAAGTCTATTTAAGTGACTCTCCCGTTTACAGTTTCAGGCCTGTCCAAGGGGCATTTTCACCTATTTGCACTTCAAAGTGATACTTCCAAAGCACTTTCTCATCTTCCTCTCTAGAATAGTTCTTTGCTCCTAACTTCCTTATTTCTGTGAGATCGGCTCCCCCATTCTCTAAACTGAAAACCTCCTTGTCAACTTTTAGTCATTCCTTGCTCTTTAATTGGCTGCGAGGTCCTAGTCATGTTTTTCCTCAGTTCTAAGCCTCTGCTACCACTGAAGATCAAACTCTCATTATATTTCACCTGGATATGCAAAGTTAGGTCAATTCTCTTATCCATTCTAGCCCCAACTACCAGATTAACGTAAAGGTCTGACCACAACTTTGATAACACCTTCCAAATCTGCCTGGCATGTATCACATGAAGGAGAAGCAGTATTATTAGGGGTCTTTGAAAGATTTTTCAGACTATTTTAGAGAGAAGTTTCTTCCTATAATCTGATATAATAGTGGAAGAGCATGAGCAAAGGGAACCTGGTTTGAGAGAGAGGAAGAGAACCACATATGCTTTGGTAACGGATAAATGTTATATCTTTTCTGCTAGGATTCTCAGAGACCAACTCCAATCCTCCAGTTCTCCACAAATGGAAATTCATGCAGCAGTCTAAAACTAGTAACAGCCATTAACTTAAAATTCAGCAATCATCTCCATTCTGTGGTCTTAAGAACAAGAAATAGAAGAATGGAAAACCAGATGACAGATACCATGTCTATTATGTATATATTTTTTTTCGGGGGGGTGGGAGTGGGGAGGAACTCATGCATTCAATATAGGCCTCTTTTTACATTGTTAAAGGCTTGTTATTATATGTGGGTGGGGCTTAAGTTGGTTAAACTCTGCAAATGAAGTAAGGAGAACTGAAATAGGCTTTTACAGGTGACTGAAATTAGCCAAATGCAACAGGCTCCAATCTACTTTCCTGTTTTATTGTCCTTCACAAGTTATTTAATGTTCAGACTGAATTACTGGACGCTTAAGATTCAGAGGGCCCCTGTTTGTAGTACACCCTATGGTTATAATGTCTTCCTTTCTTTAATTCCAAGAGTGAAAACCTTTCCACTACAAAAGATGATTCAAATAACAAGATTCCCTTAACCAGATGTGATCTCTACCTGCCTCAAACTTCAGAGAATGTTATGACCTTTACAATGTGTTCTGCCATATAGTTATTATATATGCCACATTACTGCACACTATTCTTATCATCCATAGTAAACCTTGAATATTTTATTCATTTTGTCCAAAGCAAGCAAGTAATGCTTTAGGATTATTACTTTCCTACCAGAGAAGCAGATATTCATTTGAAAAGAAACTAAGCAAGAATAAAAAGCAAGTATCTAAGACACATGCAAAGCATCGGACATACATGACTCATGACAGTGCCGATCAAGGTAAAAGCATCAGACCCCGTTTTCCTCTTGGATGTGAGACATAACAAAGTTAGCCCTGAGTGCCACTAGCTTCCCCTTTACAAGGGCAGACTCAAAGCACGAGGCGAGGAGTTTCACCAGTTGCTCAACCAGACAGCGCAACGCGCTTCCTCTTTCTCCTGCTCTATTCGAGTCAAGACGGTCAATCCCAGCCCAAGGCACCTGCGCCCTGAGATATCTTCGGGACACCAGCATTTCCGGACCGAGGCTCGGAAGGGTACTCTCTTTAACCTGACCGCGTGCCTCGCCTGGAACTCATGAAATAACTGGTCGCCCCTTCCTGTTTCCCACACGGGGTTCCTCTGTCTCCGCCCGGCCGCGCCCCGCTCCCCATCCTCGAGGACACCGGCTCCGCCGCCCCGGCGGCGACAAAGAGCCGGACCCTGCCCGCGGCCGCCTGTGTCGACACTGGATAACGGACGCCTTCCTCTCTCCCCGGACTCCCCATCACGCACCTACTCCTTCCTCGCAGAAGCCGACCGCTCACAGCTGAGGTTCCTTTACCAGCAGCCGCTGTTTTGTTTCCGATGTGAAGTCGCAGCCTTTGGAGCTGACGGGTCCAGACCCCGCCCAAAAGGCTTCACCCATGCCGTCATTTCCGGCTCTGGCGTCGTTGGAGGTCTGCCTGCGGAGGGGTGGGACCTAGAGGGATAGGGCGGAGCCCAGGGAAAGGGGCAGGGCTTCCGGTGGCGTGTTAAGATGGCTGGAGAAACCCTGCGCTCCAGCCAGCCTCCCACCCGGAGGAACCCGCCCAGAGTGCCAGCAGGGGTCGAGGTTGTCAGGGATTTGAGACCGGTGCTGAGGGGAGGACCAAGTTTCTATGTAAACTGAGCTCGGCGTGTGCTTCTCTTGGCCTACAAGCGATGGCATCTTAAGACTAACGTTTCTTTCGTTTCCCTGTGGTGCCTATTTATAACACCTCTCAATGTGAATCAGCCGCACCACAATCAAGAGGATGCTAATTAAAATTGCAAATACACCCCCTACCTAATGAATCAAAACTTCTGGAGGGCGGGAAACTGTATTTTAAACAAATGCCAGCTGGGATTCTTGGACTCCAAATTTAAGAACCAGTCTTCCTAAATGGTGAACTTCCATAGAGCTGAAAATCTTATTTTTGTAATCTCCAAACCTAAGTATCTGGCGCACGATGATCTAAGTCATCGATCCAACTAATATTTAATGTGGCAGAGTAAACAGACTTGGAAGTGTCATTTAATTCAAACATGGCTTGAGAATTTTTATTCATTTTTGTTTATGGAAATTATCTTCTTGGGCATGTTAGATTGCCATTCCTAATTTGGCATATGAGTTAAGTAATAAAATGAAAGGTAATGATCAGTCAATTAAGATGAAAATGTAAGCAAATGCAAATAAGTATTTCAATGTTAATGTAAGTACATTTCAAAAAAAAATCTACGTTTATAAAAAATAAGTTCACTCTGATCTACAGTATGTTAATAGTTCCTCGGTTTGAAACGTACATATGAATTTTCCCATTTTCTTCCTGACATCTAGACTGTCTGGCTATTTGGGATTCCTTCTCATATCCTTTATAACCAGTGGCTTTCACAAGTCAAATTCACCATCTTTTGCTGAACAAAAACTATTTCTCAATTCATACTGTTAATAAAAAGAACCTAAAAAAATTTGTAACCATTTTGACACCAAACCATTCTGCAGTCTTAGAGCTGGGTAAATAAGCCTCATATACACATTGTATACCTACTTACATTTATTTGCATAAGTTTTTTTTTTTACTTCATATGAAAGAAGAAAATAACAGTTTAGTCCAGTTTGACTCTCAAGCTGTTTTTTCAATTTTTCCACCATACCTAGTATTTGTGCCTGATGAGTACCTGAAACAGCAACTCTCCACAAAACCATTAGCCTCAACTATTACATAGGTTTACCAGGAAGCACTGTAAGATTCAGAATAAGTAACAACATAAAGTTCTCTAAGGAGAAAATGTTCTGGGGCTGGGTAGGAATAAAGCCTATAATATTGAGTTCTCAGGCATTTTTGGAAGATTATTTTACATTCATGAACAAAGTATCTGTTCGCCTCAAAAATGTTTTTCCCTTTAAAATCTACTTAAAAATTAAGCAGCATTTATGTAGTCTTTTAGGATAAAATACTAGTACTGAGTAGGTACCTTAAACTGCTAATCAAAGCGTAGTCCTTGGATCAGTTAGCACTGGCATCATCATCATCCTAAGGCCCCATCCTGGCCCTACTAAATCAGTTTGTATTCTAACAAGATTCCATCAGGTGATTTAAACAGGCATTCAAGTTTGATTAAAGAAACTACTTCAAATAACTTATCTTTCCTCCTGTAAACAGATGTACATATTTTAAATTATTTAGAGGGTCAAATGACGAAAAAGCATATTGGTTTTCTGCCAAATTTTCGTATAATTTTATAACTTGAATGGGTAATATGGATTATCTAAGGTTCCCAAAACTGAAATTAGGCTATGGGCAAATGATGACTGCAACCCAGAAAGTTCATGCAACTTAGTAGAAATTTTCTTATGTGTATTCTCCCAGACACTAGAATATGCCAGTTTATACATGTCTAATTCTTTATATGCAAATCTGAAAAACAAACTCTGAAAACCTTAAAGTTTAAGGTTAGTGGCAAAACCTGACTTGAACTGACATTAAGCTACTAATGTAATGGTCTTTAACCCAGTGACTGATCATTCCTGCTCTGCTGCAGAAATGTTAATGTATGAACTTGGGATCCTGAGGCAAATCTCACTGGAAGTGTTATGCAGTAGACGATGTATATCCTCAAGGGTTTCAGATACTCACCCTATAAGATAAATACTGTGAAAGAGCAGAAGAAAACAAAGCAAGGGAAATTAAATCCATCTGAATAAACCTTCATGCTAATTTTGGTTAAACAAAAACAACCTAACATGCTTTAGAAGCAGTAATATGGTACGAGAAGACAGACATGATAAACTGCTCAAACAAGGTGTTGGGCTGAGGATGAATCTGAAAAAAGGCTAGTAAATTAATTTGTAAATGGCAAGGAGCATGTTTCTGAAATATTCCCTTGAGAAACCAGAATTTATATTATAACACTAAAAGGAGATATCTCCATAGACATATAGAGTAATCTAAAATAAGGTAATATCCTCTTTGCCCTTCAGTCACTAATATTCATAAAAATTAATTTAGCCCATATTTTCAAGTTAAGTTTCTAGTATGCACTGCACAATTACAGCATGATGCCATTTATTTAATAAGACTCTGAAAGAATGAGTCCCCAAGATCAAATATATACATTTTTAATATCTGAAATATTTACATAATAGAACCATGTCATGGTCCAATATTAAGAACAGTGTTTTCAAATGTCCTCTTTAAGATGTAAAAAAATCTAATAACTCAAGCTCAGTTATGCTTTTTAACATCCCCCCACCGCCACCAAATCTTTATTTTTCTTTTAAATAAATACTTAGACATGGTAATAGCCACACCTACTCTGTTAAGAACTGTTTAAAACTCGTTACGTTTTCAGGTAATTTTGCTCCCTGGTGAAGTTCTGATCTACAATAAAGAAATGTATGTCTCTAACAACATCAGTATATTTTCAAACTTTGATGAGCAGAGGTAAACAAAGTGTGTGTGTATATACACAAGCACAAGCTATAAACCCTTTATCAAAACAAAAACAAAAAATTAGTGGTAACTGCCTTAAATGATTTACTTTATCCTTAGAAATAAGATGTAAACGTAAAATGCCATGCTGAATTCCTAGTATATTTTGTCAAATTTTCCTAGTCTGTCAAATGGCCTAATTTTATCTTTTGTTTCTCAAGTTTTTTTTTTTCCTCATTTATGCTTTTCCATTTTTTTCCCAACAAAAGGGGTACACCAAAATTAAGCTAAAGACCAATTAGTGCAAAAATGCATTAAATAAAGCTCTCCAGAATCTAAGGATCTGACTCATCTCTGCACAATGAAATTGAGGGGCAGGGGATCAGTGATTCACAGTCCCTTAAAAAGAGAGGCTGAAGCAGCCAGCTATCAACAGGAGAACCCCATGCTATTCAACAGACTGTTGCTTGCCAGAAAAGAATACCATGCTCTGGGAGACTAATAACCTAATTATCCCAGACATTTGGGTTGGCACAACACCACGTATCCTTTACGATTCTATTCTTCAGTTAGGAAATGTTTACGGGAGCCCTCCAAAGCAAATCAGGGCAAAGTAACACTTTTATATATACATTCACACAAACACATTCATACAGATACAGTAGGAATGGATGGTCTGCTAATTTTCGCACTCTAATTTCAAAAATTAATTTCATGCCTTCATGAAAGCTTGCCAATTCTGATCAAATAGGGAAGGAAGGACTGGTATTCTTTCAATTAAAATTGTTCGTGTTGGTTCCTTTACAGTACAGTTCAATATTAAGTGCAATTCTGCAAAAGAATTGGGGAGTCATTTTAATATTTACAAGGAACAAATCAGCAGAACAAGATTATATCAGATAGGCTGTGTACAGTAGCTGCGGCTTATAAAACATACCAGTAATTTGTACCTGGTGAGTATAAAGAGAACCAAAGTAGGATTCAGATGTCTTTACAACCAAGAGAGTACACAAGGCATCAACAAATTGGAGGACAAAAAAAATTCACATTTTCTACATTAAAAAAAAATTACAGATCTTGCAAATGTCTTTGAAGACAAAGAAAAATTCAAAGTCCTTTGAAGGATGGGAAAGATGGTATCTGAAATGGAACTCTTAAGTGTAAAGAGAGTTTTACTTCACAAGACCAATTTTCTTGGCTTCTGTTTCATATATCAATAATCTCCACATTTTGACTATAAAAACTTCTGCTTCTTCATCAAGTACCTAGAGGAGAAAAAAAAAAACAAACAGTAACACACACGTAAGATAAGCAATCAGCATCCCCCAACAAAAGCGAGTGATACTTTCAATAGACTTGAAGGAAATCTGTTTAGCATGAGAAATGTATTAAACAGTACATGTAAATTACCCCCCCAAAATGCATTCAGCAAAATCCCATGGCTTACTGAATACTGACACCACAGTACATTTTTGATCCATCCAACTTTTATTCTTTTACCTTTACAAATACTATCTTTATATATGTCTCGGAAAACTATTTCCTGAGGAAAGCAAATGTTTGTTATAAAGAACATTGTAATTTAGGCAGAACTAGTTGTACAACTACACAATAACTAAATACAGAGTATCTCATTTACCCCCCTACAAACAACCTTATAATCTTAATATTTATGGATGTTGCATTTAATTAAATATTAAATGAGAATATATGTAAAGCATTTAATACAGTGTCTTGGATACAGTAAACAGAGTAAATAAACTACTACTATGACGAGTGTCACAAGACCACTGAATTAAAAAAAGGTCATTTCCCCTTGGTGAATAAATCATTATATTTCTATCTACTTATGAGTTAGGTGCATCATGTCCTAACCACTACTCCTGCCCTCATCCCACACACATATTCGGCCCTCTATACCAGACCTGTAGCGAGGTAAAATGGAATAATCATGTTTCCTTCTATAGGGGGCAGCTATGACTGAGCTTCAGGACATCACTACCATAATGATTTGTGGCCTAATGTTGCCAGTACAGGTTAGGAATTAAGGAAACTGGATCTCTAGCCAGACTACTTGGGTTCAAATCCCACTTCTGCCTCTTACTAGTTAAATATCCTTGGTTGGGTTACTTAACCAGTGAGCCTCAGTTCTCTTATCAGTAAGATAAAGGAAACAGATACATCATACTGGTTCATAATTTAAAAAGTTAATATGCACAAAGTGTACAAAGTGCTCTGAAAAGTGCCCAATACCTACGTGATCAGTAAGTAAGTGCCTAAGAGGAGCCAGAAATTTTGATTTTCATAACTTTCCTTAAATTTCTCAATGATGATATTAATTAAAGAACTTCTAAGCAGACTTCTCTGAGCCACACTTGATCAGTCGTTCAAAACAACTGCTGCAACACTAACATGGAAATCGTAACTTGGAAATACAGATACAGGTATAAAATGCAACCAAAGTTTTTTATGTCAGATGAGGAAAGGTACAGTTTAAAAGGTCATATTTTTAATAAAAGCAAAATATTATTTGGGCTAAAAATTCCATCTAATTTATATGAGAAATGTTTAGAGGGTCCATAAGCTTTTATTAGAACTGGTTGAAAACCTAGCTCAATTGGTCTCCTCACTATGATCAATGAGACAAAAAATAATCAAAACCATATAAGTGATTAGTAGTCTAAGTAGTAGTATTTCAAACATCAAAATATTTGAACAGATCAAAATAGATTAACACTGACACAAGAAAATCTTCACTGACGGTAATTAAAATTCTGCCAAGGCCAAAAACTAGAATGACGATTTTTAAAAAAGAATTTAACTCAAGTCTAACTATAAAACCCTTTCTCTACCCCAAGGCTCATCTTTTAAAGAGGCTGGACGGTCAGGAAAGTTTAGATTCTACCTCCAAGGGCTGGGATTTATTCATATCTCTCCTTTTATCTGAGACTCAGGATTATGGAATCAAGAAACTTTTCACAAATGTTTTATCAGGAAATCTAAAAAGCTGCATCAGGCTGGCTGGGCAGTAGAATTATCTGGCTTTAAACATCACATAGTGCCTGTACATAAAGTATTTCAACCTTACAACTCCTTTTGATTAGGCATCCCACTACGTCCTCCCTAACAACTTTGCAACTCAAAATCAAGCCCCCCAGACACCTGTCATCTTGTATTACCTTGCTTGAGGTTTCTTCCTCCCTGATTCGTCTTTCCATTGCTACCTTCCCACTCTGTCCTTTGGACCACTATTCTACTTTATACTAACTATCCTTAACTTCTTTCATTATCGTTTTCATCTCCTTATCTTAAATGAAAACCTGGTATGTCCCCTAAAGAACCTGACTGACATTCCAAGAGCCTTCTCAGGACGTTCCTTACTTTTAAGCCTTAGCTTTCAAAGAAAGGAGAAGCTCCTGGATCTTTGCTTATTTCCATCCTTGTAAACAATATCTCCATTGAGGTTCATGAGATTGTACAGAACCACTCTTCCACTCCAACAGCAGCTGTCTAGCAAATGCCTAGTCTTTCACCCGCATTAGAGGAGCAAATTGGCAGGTGGTTCCTATATTTCTCTCCAACCCACTTCCCAACATACAGTAATTTCAATTTCTATGCGTAAGACCCAAGCTTAAAATTAAAGTCATGTCAAACAATGACATTGGCTCTGCCCCAGAAACTCTCTCCCACAGCCATATTTTGCAACTTGCCATCATATGGACTGATCCACCATTTGTATTCTTAAACATTCTACTCTCCATAACTTTCCCAGTTGTCATTCTAACACACCTCCCGCAACTTTATTAGATCCAGCAGACTCTGACTCATTCAAACCATCAGCTCTGTTCTGGTGTTATCCCCATCACCTCCAGCTGGGGTTCACAGCTACACCTCCAGCAGATAAAATGAATTTGGCTGTTTGCACAGCCACGCCCAGGTCCCCTGTGACCTCCAACATGGGGAGCAGATCCCCCTGGCGATCTGTGGAGTGAGGACTCACTGCTTTACTCACCAGGGTTCTGAAGCCCCTGTGAGCCAACCCAGGAAACTCTTCATGTCTGAGTGCTTTTTATTAGAGAGAAATGGACTTTTTCTCCTAGCTTGGAGTTCATAGTCCATTTGATCACTCTCTCACCTTTACCATCAATACTCTTCTCCTCCTTCCTTTCCTCACAAAAATCACAATATTAGATAATGCAACCACTGACTCTACTCTAAAGTCCAAATTAAATGCAACTGGAAATTTGATGTTTAACCATTACTGACCCAAGAGACACCTGTCCAAGCAACAAAATATTTTACAATCTTCAAGTCTCAGTTTAGATGGTAATTCCTGGATGCATTCCCTAACTGCACTCAACACCGTCAGATACTCTATCTCCTCTGCCCCATTTAAAACATCTCCATTATAGCAAGTATATAAGGGTATATATACTGGTATATTTTTCTTTCTGATAGTTCCAATGTTCCACCTTTTTATGCTCCTAACACATCACTCTACGAAGTAAATAGTTAATGAATGTTTTCTAAATGTATTAATAGATCCAGGACTTATATTTATATTCACACAAACACCAAAGGTGGGGAAAGGAGAGACTGGTTGGAAAAAAGAAAAAAGAAAAACCCTAATTTTAGTGTTGTCTAATGATGTCTTGCTGTGGGTGCCTCTATTTTCATTTAATCCATATTCAAATTTTAATTCAAGCCCATAAAAAGATGATTTTGGAACCAACATAGGTAGAAAATCAAATTCAGAGAAGTTTGTTCACATAGATATTAATTAAAATATTAGTAACAATGAACTTCTAACTCACCATGGCAACATCATCTAAAATGCTCTGAGGTGAACTATGAGCCATAACCTAAAAGAAACAAATAATTGTCATTTTGAAAATAAACAAAAAATTAGCAATATAGTCAAGAAATTTCCAGGTATCCTCAAACTAATATGGAAATTTCTTATGGCTGAAGAATTTTTCTGTAAATTTCTTTATTCCCCAAATTCTACTCTCTTGAATGGAAATCTGACACCATAACCTGGAATCTTAATCATTATAGTATCTGTTTTCTAATTCAAATCCAGACTTAAAAGTTTTAATGCTACAATAACTATAAGTGGAAAGGACAGCCTAAATCTGCAAGTCCTAATGTTAAAAGAGTAGTACTGGTGGAAAAATAGCATTTCCTTAGACTGCGATTTAGTTATTACTTTACAAAAATATGGTGCTTCTATTACAACTGCCTTATTAAAGACAAAACTTTGCCTTCAAGAGACAATAGGAGGTGGTATACCCTGGTGCTTAAGACCTCCAGTTTTATAGACTTGACTCTGCTACTTATGTGACTATGTTCAAGACACAATCTCTCCCTAAGTCTCAATTTCTTTGCGTTTAAAATGGGGATACTATAAGTAATTTACACTTTCTAAGGTTGTTGGGAGGTTTAAAGATAAGGTCCTATAAAATGCTTAACAAAAGAATAAAGCCTGACACATTAATAATCAATCAATAAACACCGACTATTATTATGCTATGAAAGAAACTACTTTGCTCCTCTCCTCTTTAAAAGATGGATGACTGACAAAGGAATTGATGAGACAAGCTATTAGTTGTCTCTAATGTACTTCATTAGAGACTGTATGTACTTCAACTGCACTTCAGCAGCATTATAACCATTAAAATAAGAAGAAAGTAGCAAGGCATTCTCAAGGGCAGGGAGAGAGCAAAATTGGCAGCAGCTAGCAATTGTCCTCCACCCCCTTCTGAAATGAAAGCGTGGGAGGTCTGAAATAGAGTAGAGGGTTCATTTAAGTAGCTATGAATCTCTCAACTGAAACTAAACTATCATGGACTTGGCTCTGGAAAACTTTTTATTTTAGAAAGTATCTAATATCTTAAAGTTTTAATTAGTGTTGGGGGTGAAGGGAGAAAAAGACTAACCTTAGAACAAACAAAATCAACTAACGTAGCTTCTTCTTCACCTATGTATTCTATAATTTTCTTATTAATCCATGGTCTAATTCGTCGTTCCATCAATATCTACAAAATAAAGTATGGTTACAAAATTAGAGATTTTTATTACATCTAGTAAAATCAAGTCTATAACCTTGTGATTTTCCATAAGATTAAAACATAGCTGAACTAAGACAAATACATACCAAAATATAATTATTTGCTTCTAATTTATGAAGACTTCAAAAGTACCACCAAGATGTCCCCAACGATCTATGAAATTCTTGGCCAGTCAAGATTCTAGCCACATTATCATCCCTACTTGTTATTTACAGAATCAACTGAGTTTGTATGCAAAATTCAAAACTACTTCCAACAAAATGATGAAATAAATTTGCTACTCACAGAATCCACAATAGACCAATCCAGGGGATATGCAAAGAGCTCTGGTTTGGCTGTGGGGATTTTCTCAATGAGACTCTTAATATGTTTGCGCTTTTCTTCAGTGTTTACAGTGCCTTTGGCAGCATTTTTATCATCTTCACCATAATCCAAGGGAACCAGTTTCCTTTTTCGGGGTACATCATCACTGTCTTCATCCTCAAATTTGTTAAAGACACTATCTACGGGGAGTTTCTTTCTCTTCACAGAATTAGGCTGACCAGGACTATTGGAAGCACCTACAGTAAAAACATTATATTAGCATAACGACTTAATTTTCAAATGTCACATTTTACAACCCACCATCCCTTGAAAGCAGTGCAAAATATACTTCCACAAATCTCAGAGAAAGATCCCAACTGTAAAAAATAACTCACTACTCACAAGTGCTAGAAAATATAACTTTTCACTTCTTCTCAGAACTCGAGGCAGCTGCAGATATAGGAGCACTAGCAGAACTATGAAAACAATAATGAGCTAGAAAGGCATATCTGAATATTTTTCTATCTACCTACCAAGAAGCATTTATTTATTTTTTCCTTAAGGCAAAATTTAAGTATTTGCAGGAGGGAAAACAAAGGAAATAAGGAAGGGAATGCAAACATACCCAGTTTAAGACTTAGTCCTATTTTTGGCCTATGCTCCTCAGGTTGTTGTTGATCTGGCGAATTTTCGTGAGGAATAATAATACCACAGGGAGACTCATCCCCAGGAGTGTTGGGGGTTGCATTGCCACTGGCAGAGGAAACAGATGGAGCAGAACTGATGGGCCTCAGAGTTGGTTTGAGACAGGGTTTCTGCTCTGGCTCTTCTTCCTCTTCCATGGGTTCTTCTCGTTTTTCCTCTTTTTCTTGTTTTTCTTCTTCTTCTTCCTCAGATTCTGGTTCTTGCTTTATTTGTGGTTGTCTGCGCCTCTCAGCCTCTTGTTCCATCTAAAAAACCAGAATAATCTGATAAACTCAAACTACAACTATACTCAATTTAGCTGACTTTTTGTTTTACATTATCTTTCATAAAATCCAATTTTTCTTTTATATTAGGAATAATGAAACACTGCCTGCTACTATAATCAGAAAGCCAAGTAAATCTGTAAAGTATACTTGGGTAATCTGCAAAATGTTTTCAAATATTTTACATATATAACCATTCTTCAATGGCTTGTATAAACCATTTACATTAACAAAAGTAAATATATAATACCTAATTCAAACTGGAAAGTATGTTTTCATATTTTTATTAAAAAAATTATAACCAGAAGTTTATTTTAGAACAGTATGGATAATACATAAAAGGCAACTCAAATCCTCAGCATGGTCATACACAATTTAACTTAATACTTCACAGAAATAATTGAGTAAGATATTTGGAAAATGTTTAGAATAATTAAAGTTGTAAATTGACTAATATTGATGATTTGTGTAATAAAGAGAAAGTACTAACAATCTCCCCCAAAACAGCAAGATCCATGAAGCATAAAAGTGCATTTCCCTTATAAACTAAACTGCATCATACCTGGCTTACTTAAGATGACATGATAATACTATAAGAATATTATGAATGTGATAGTAACCCACCCTCTGGAGCTCTGCATCTGGATCCGGGTGCCCTTCTGCCAGAAGGCGCTGCCTGATTTCCTCTAGCTCTTCCTTCTCTCTTTTCCTATCCCGTTCATCTGCTTCCATTTCCTTTTCCCTATCACGCAATCTTTTCTGAAGAGCACTTCCTCTGCAAAAGAAAATAACAGGCCTTATTGAATACTCAGATCAACTATTACACATATCTCCAAAAACATTTTCTTTCAATATTAAAAGATGCATGCTAACAGACTGAAGACTCTTAAATGTTCTGTATCTGTAGAACACCCAAGACAGCGTACTCTCTAAATGTTGCTGTTTATTAAGTGAGCAGTCTTATCATTTATCACCATGCCTCATTGTTAAGTTTTTCTAAATACGTGTCTAAACCAAGTAGAGAAGTAGCTTTCAGAGAGAAGAAAGCTCTCATTTTGTGCCTATTCCATAGGGAAACCCCAACGTGTAACTTGCTTTCTTGGATGCCAAGTTGTGAAAAATTAACACATGTAGTAATAACACAAAAAATAGCTCTATATCTTCAATTAAAATCAATTATTTCTCTCGGAAAAAAAATTCCAGAAGTAGTACAGAATCAACAGAAAGCAGAAATTCTATCTAGCAGTTTATTATCAGAATGTTAAAATTATGAACTGCTATTTCATGATTCAGTAATTTTACTGCTGTTTTTCATTTTCTACCAAGTCAAATCCTTGGCATTCTTTCAAGTTGCTAATTCCAATATTTTTATTGTTTTGCCTCCAGTGTATTAAATTTAACTATATAGTAAATGCCTTTACTGCATGCCTAAATCATGTGAGGCACATGAGACATTTTTTAAAAATCAAAATACTGCCCACATCCTCAGAAATTATAGTTTGGAGGGGGCAAAACAAACAATTTTACCACGGCGTCATAAATGCTAGAATGAGAATAGTTTAGAAATGCCAAGGGAACAAAGAGATGAGGGAAGGCAGGCTTCACAACTCTCACTTCACAATATCAATGGGACGCAAGGGGATATTTGGATTGCTATGTGACACTCTTGAAATATTTGAAGACAAAAATTTCTAGAGCACTTTATTATACAGATTAATTATAACTTGCTATAAAAGTTGGACCTCTAAAAAACAAAGAAAAATTCTGTTATATTATTATGGATTTGCACCCCAAAAAGATGCATAGAATTGTTGATCTTCTTCAAATAACTCTTTCCCCCACTGTCCAACCCCTCTGAAAACAGCATATCAACTATGGGGGTGAATACAAGATGGAACATGAAGATCTCTTTCTTATTCTACTGTGAGAACTTGCAATCTGACAGACGAGGAAAAACATAGCTACTAAAAAGCTGAAAGTATCAATTCAAAAAGCAACGCTTCCTTACCTGTAATATTTGGGATCATCTCTATCATCATCATAATCCTCTAAGAATTCTTTTAGTCGTTTAGCTTCTTTTGCCTTTGAGGAAATGAAGAACAAAATGTGTAAAATTAACATAAAAGTCATTTAGATTTAGATTACCCTCTCCTCCTTTCTTGAGATTTTTCTTATCCATACTACATGAACTTTATAATTCTCATATACTTCATATTAAATGTAAACAATGGTAGATATTTTTGTCTTTTACTCATACAACAAGTTAGATTTAGGACTTATCTGTGAAATAAAAACCACATATAGTATGCTACAATAAATATCCTCTCTGAATATAATCGTCAAAGTACAGTAATTTTCTAATGAAACCTGTGCACACCAAGAAATAAAACCGAAAGTTATCTTATTGGATCTGTTAACTAAACAAAAATATTTTATATTTCATTTGTAGATAGATGATGCTACAAGTAGTAGTTTTTTATGAAATGCAGGACTGAAAATGTAAATCATGTTCATAAATCAATCAAAAGGTAACGCCTACCTCACTTATGAATATACAAACCATGAAAGTACATGAACCATTTCCTCCTTTTGGAATTTCAAATACAATATATATTTAACAGCAGTTATTTCTAAGAATTATATATGTATGAATATGTAATATATAAAAGTATACAGCCTACATCTATATCAATTGTATCTACAACTATTTTATTTACAAAGCAAATAATAGGTTTCTGACTACAGTAAAAATTTAACACACTTCATCCCAGTTCAAATGCCACCTCTGTAAAGACTCAAAAACTAATCATCTATCCATGACCAACTCCTCCCCTAGACAGAATTAGTCATTTCCTTTTCTAGTCCCACAATACGGTGAACACATCTTTATGATACCTTAAACACTCTCACACATGCTACAGTACCTTATCTCTCTGACAATACTACCCACTTGTTTCAAAGTTAGAAACATTAGTTATTCTTGTACGCCGAGTGTTTAGCACAAGGCTGAGATATAATATACACTCGAAATTTGTCAAATGAATGAAAAGCAGGCTGTTAGGCAGCAACGACAATACGTACAAATATCTAAATGAAACAAAGAAAGGCCCATAGGTAAATACGAAAACAAAAACATAAGCTACGACTCTTGAAGAGTAGAAACTTCTATTTTTATATCAGGTAATTGTTACTTTAACATTTTTATAATGAGCAAGTAACTGTCTTTGTAACTGGATCTTTTTAAAGTTCTCAAAAATTAATGGGAAATTTTTCTCTAGAAAGACAGGTTTCAGCTTTGCTTATAGGAAGCAAGATCATTTCAAATCTATTCCACAATGTTGTTGATGGTAAACATTTCTTCAAAATAATTAGGTCTCTTTCTATATTATTCTCTCCTATTTTCTAACCTAGGAATGAAAAAAGAATTCTAGGGTGGGAGCTACAATCCAGGAAAATAAAAATTATTTAAAATAATTCTATGACGTTAGAGGACGTACTATCCAGAAAGCCCATACTATCTATCTAGTTGCTGCATGCACGCTTTTGGTTACTTACAAAAATTCCCTCTATGTCTCATGTTCAAAAGCTATTTGAAGAAGATTCCTAACTTCAGTGAAGTTTTTGGAAGAATAATCTCCAAACTGGAGATAAAGAAACTTTCATGAAATTCTGGCAAAGACAGAACACATGGAACATACTACTGAAGCAAATACTATGATAAATTTGTCATTTTACTTAGTAACAACCTATGCCAACTGCTTCACTGTTATAGTTTATCAAGCAATATAAATGTAAAAAACAATATGCATTATGATTATTATGTAATCAAAAGAATAAAGAATAACCTAAGGAAAAACTATAATCCATAAATGTTAAATATGGAAGACAATAATTTTGATTTATAAAAACAGTGGTCTTCTCATGACACTATTTCCTCCCTTCGAATGTACTACACCAATACAGAGCAATATTAAAATTTCTTCAAATTAAAAAATGTTGCAGATTTTTAATCAAAGAATGTTCTATAAATTCTCATTTTATACATTACTCTATGACAGATTTACTTTGAAAGTATGCAAAAAAAGATAATTTTGTTTAGTCAGCAAAAATGTGGAAAAGAGAAAAAAATTTGGTGCACTGAAAAGTATCTCAAGGTTACTAAAATATATAAACTAAATTATCTATACTGGGAGCTTGTACATTTTAATTATAAAGTTACTTCTAGTTAACAGTAAAGATTTGATCTGATTTTCATCTGAAAATCACTTATTTTTAACCTAGAATATTACCATTTCTCTTCTTCTTTCTTCTTCTCTTTCAGCCTCTTTCTCATACTCCCGGGTTTTCTTCCGTTCTCTAATTTCCCAATTCTTAAGGCGCTAAAAAAGAAATCATCACAACTTTAACAATGTATTCGAAGTGTTCTAAGATTTTTGACTTAGCTACTAAGTATCCAAGCTTTAAGAATAAAAGCATTTACTCAATTTACCTCTTGATAAGCAGCTTCTTTCTCTCGAAGTTTTCTTTCAAGTTTTCTTCGTTCATATGCATCTTCTTCATCCTCTTCTCGGTCTCTCTTCTTGTCTTTCTCTCTCTCGCGCTCTCGTTCCCTTTCTCGCTCTCTCTCTCGCTCACGTTCTCTCTCTCGTTCTCGTTCTCGCTCTCTTTCTCTTTCTCGCTCTCGTTCCCTTTCACGATCTCTGCTCTTTTCTCTATGGGGAAAAAAAAAATCTGTCAGTCTTTGTCTTCCTTTAAAAAACAAAGAACAACATGTATTATGAAATATACAAACTCACAAGCCAAAATTTAGCATTTGATTTCTGCAGAATTGTAAACTCCTCTATATGTGGCAGACAGACAAAGGGTATAATTCTAGCCTCAAATTCTGAACTGTATTCTAAATTCAATGTTAATGCTTACTGGTATCTCAGAAAACAAAGAAAAACCCTATAAGAAATACAAAGCACTAACGAACATGTTAAAAGATAGTCTACTTCACTAGTGATCAAGGAATAAAGGTGCCGGCAACGGTGTGAAGAGCATTTTGGCATGTTCCATGGATAAATTAAAACTGTATCAGCAATGAAAAGTTCTCGAATATTTAATTTGGAGTGATAAAACCAAACTGCAGAATATATATAGTATGACGCCTTGGATCTAAATACAAATATATATGTAACAATATCCTATTTATGGATTCATAGCTGTAGTAAAAGTATAAGAACACTGATTTTACACACGTCAAATTCTCAATAATGGTGATTCCAGAAGAGGAAGTGAGGGAAGAATTTTACTACCCAGTAAAGATTAAGAGCAATGGACTTCCAGTTCCAGCAACTGGTGAACTGACCTAAAGTGGTCCTCCCCTTCAGCTACAGTAAGGTGGAATTTCTGCAACACAGAAATGTATACTTGAAAACTAGAGGTATTTTCTATAAATCTTACTTTTTCTCAAAAAACAAACAAAAAAAAACTAGCTTAGTAAAAAGGTTTTTCTCTCATCCCTCCTTTCTCCCTTCTCTACTTTTTTCCTTTGTTCATTTTTGCTCCACCTCATTCCTAAAGAATTTGAGATGATTCATCCATTAAAATCAATGTAATTAAGAAAAATTTTTAAATAAAACTAAACCAAGATGAAATGACTAAGAGCCACAAATAGAGTAAATATAGAATGGGAGGTGAGTTGTGGGCATCCAGTAGGCTACAGGGCCACATCAAGACACCAGGGGCTAAAAGTAGTGGTGCTAGAGCTCATTTCCCAGCATCCAGGACCTCAGTGAAAATGATTAGAAAAACATGCCCACCAGCCACGGAGACAACAGGGAATCTTGTCTGTCCAGAACACTGAGCGGACAGTTGCTGTGTTCTGGGTCTGTGTTAAACACCACCTTCAGATAGAAACTAATCCTAAAGTTGGAAATTGTTATTTTAACCAACCTTTTATGTGTGTGAGAAAGCAAGCGGGGCATGCTCTGTGGCTAAGGAATTTCTGATAACAGTCCTAGAGTGCTAACCTGCAGTTCTATTAAAGCTTTCAGGAAAACAGTACCTTCTGTAAAGCCTTACCTAGATCGACTCCGATCCTTATTTCGATCTGAGCTCCTTTCACGATCGCGGTCCCGATCTCTCTCTCGATCCCGATCTCGATCTCTCTCCTTTGTCCGGTCACGATCCCTATCCCGTTCTCGTTCCCGCTCCCGTTCCTTCTCCTTTTCTCGTTCACGTTCTCTTTCCCTTTCTCGTTCCCGTTCTCGCCTTTCTCGTTCCCTTTCACGCTCCCTCTCTCTTTCTCTCCGTTCTTTCTCAATTTCCTGTCTTTCTTTTTCTTTTTTGCCTTTCTCTTCTTCCAGTTTCTAGAAACCAATAAAAGTACTTTTAGAGTTAATTCTGTAGCTCCAGTATTCAGATTTTTCCCGGCGCGATGCCCAATATTGCGAACAACAACCAAAAAACCCAAACCACTGGTACTTTACTATTAAATATTTGCTGTGGTTTTCCTTGACAAATTAAACTGAAGCAATCACAAGACTAGATAGATTTCGTGCAAAACCATATATTCTATACAGACCAGGAATCTCCAATCTTGGATGCTGGGAGATTGTGTCAAGTGTGACTGGCCACTCAATGATTATATAACAAAAATGACCATGAAGATGCGCTGATTCATAATAATTTCTAAAAATACAATCACTTGACTAAAGTGTAATTCTTCCCATTATGAATTTCTGTAAATCAGAGGGACTACTGATACTAATTATAACCCCAGACTTCCCATTACCTGAAGGTTATTAGTTGAATGTTTTAAAGGGCAAGTGGGAAAGGAGAGTCAGGTCACTGTAACACAACTAAATAATCTGCCCTCTGGTTTGACCACCCTCCAAAAGACAAGGGGAATTAAGCTAAGATCTGTCTTATCATCTATGGAAACATTTACTCCCACCATTACAAGATGGACAACCCAACAAATACAGAAAGTTTGAAAACCACTCACTTCAAGCAAAAATGTACATAACTCACATTTTCATTTAACTTAATTGTAAAAGCAACATATTTATGCCCATTATGCCTATAACACAATAAAAATAAATCAACAGTGATAAATCCATCCTTGGAAGGAACGATTACATATTAACTTACAGATGCTGTGCTAGGACATGGATCGCCAACACTGGATTAACCTTGCCTACAAGCTATGTTTCTGGGAGGAAGAGCAAGTACATGGTTCACAAATAAACCAAATAACAAAGTCAGACCAAGTTTGTACCCTGACAAGATTACCAGTGTTATCACATGGTTTCTACACAAACTCAGAAAAAAAATACCCCAAACAGGAAAAACAAAACAAAAATAAAACACATTTATCCCTTTGGTTCCATGTTTAGAGTCACTGAAATAAAATTTAAACTGTAATTATAAAATGTGCATTTTTTCTTTTCTCAGTCATGTAAAGCATTTAAAACAACTTTAAAAAGCAATCTTACCTGTTATACTCTTTTTCTGTTGCTCATGGATCAGAGAACTGATAGAGGATTATGAAAGAAAAGCTAATGCATCAGAAATCAATATATTCAGCTGCTGTGCCAGTCTACATCAAAGTAGAATGCAGGCAAAGCCAATACTGAATACATTGAAATTACAAAAGGAAGAGAAAAGAAATGGTAGAAAGAGGACAGAAACTGAAAGCTATTTAAAGGGTCAAATTCTAATTTCTGAAACAGTTCTAATGGAATATAAAAATTTAAATTGTAAAATGAGGCTAGACTACATAAAACTTACCTCAGTATCATACACTTATAAAGAAATTTGTATTTTTCTGAGATAATAGATACTTACAGATTATTTTAGCTGTTCCAATAATAATTTCTTTTGTAGAATTCCTCAATTTTTTTACTCTTGCTTATTGCGCTACTTATTATAGTTTCACGTATGTAAATAATAATTTGTTTAGAAACTCATTTCAAAAGTTTTGTTCTAAGTAAATGAAAAAGTGAATGAATCTGGTCCTGGTCCATAATAAATGCATTTCTAAAAGATTATATATGCAGTAAATAGACACACACACACACACACACATATATATGTAATTTTAAGACAATAACTGGAGAGAAAAAAGATATGAAGTGGGTCTAAAAAGATGTAAGAAAGTAAAGAAATAATGAAAAGGACAGAAAAAAAAAATCATAAATCTTACCTCATTCTCTCTTCAGACTCGTCCGTGCTGTAAATGGACGCCCCCTGCCACGCTGATACCCTGACAGTCTGTGGTTATTTAATAAACTCATACCAAAACATGCAAAGGTTCACTGAGCTCATTTTTTGTAACTCAAATTTTAAACATTTCTTTTAACCATACCACCCAATAAAAAGAACAGTTTTTCTTTTCCATTTTGATTTTTAAAAGCACATTTCGTAAATTCAAAACATTCCCCCCCACAGTGAAAGAAATCCAAGGCAGTCAAATGCCTGACAGCTTCTCAAACTCTGAAGCAAATATCTTGAATTAATTTTTTAAAAACACAATTTCCTCATACTTTACCAATGGCATGACAGGGTTTAACAAATAACAACAAAACGGGGGTAAACCACACACACAACTATATACCATTTTCAAGCTTACTCAGACCCTGAATTTGAGTACTGAACCTAACCAAAAGTATTCCTCTCTAATGACTTCCCACAGACTACCCTTTTAACTCTCAAAATCAATTTGGGAAAAATGCATTTGTGCTTTTCGACATGTAATTCCTGAAAAAGCACTGTGTATGTGAGCTAGGGCTGGGCCTGGATAATAAGTGTTCAGCAGCACTGACTCAATGGCATGAACTGTCAACTTGGAATTTTGAAAGCAATAAGAATAAGATTACATAAAAGAAAAAATGAACACTTAGCATTTCACTAAATAAAAGGCCACTTAGTCTTATGAGTAAGAAACAGTAACATAGTATCTTTAACATCAAAATACTTTTCATGCAATGTCTGCATTTCCCCCGTCCATAAGCATCACCATCAACGTCAGCGAACATTCACAGATGCACTGTCATTGAGAGAAGCTTTCAATAGGCAAAACTCGTGAGTGGGATTTACTATCACAAATACCCATTTCCAAGCCAGTTACCCCTTTGCATATTTTTCTGAGGGGGCATCCATAAATATAATAAAAAACAGAAGCTCATACTTACATCCTATTCCTTGTTACTTTCCAAGCTGAGTGTTTCATCTTGCATTAGTCACCATATGATCTCTATCATAATGGTGGGGGTCAATGAATAGATTAGCTTTATGGGCATTTACAGTTCTTCCATGCATCTAAAATTTGGTACGTCTGGTAACCACTGACCTACTTTTTAAAATCTCCCCCTCTCAACTTAAATCTATACAAATATAAATCTTAAATTTTAATCTCAGCTCTAAAGGTTTTCCTAAGATTAAGTTAAATAACTGCACCCGAAATACACTACATACAGTGTATGTTATTCTGCCCCCTTGAATCTAGTTTAAATCTGACCTTGATGTTTATGTTGAAATCTAAAAATAAAATTAGCTCTCATTCATATTAAAGTGAGATGACTGTAGAGTAGTCAGTAAATGAAAAAAACTAAGTACAATATGTCAAGGACCACTTTAATATGGTATTGGCCTTCTACGGTATTGATCTTCTGTTTGTTTCTATCTAAATATCAATTAAACCTAAAGAAAGCATTTAAAATTATATTCTAATGTAAGGTGATTTTTTTTTTTGTCTGTTTGCTTTGGATTCTGTAAAAAGTCTAGATTGGTATCAAGTGAAAAAAACAAGAATACTACCTTGTGTGTGTCTCTGAATTTGCTGATTTCTCGGGATATCAGGTCTCTTTTGTCTTCTTCCATTTCTATAGCATTTATATCCTCCTAAAAGACAAGGAGGACAGGAGAGAATGCATAAAGATTAATCTAATAAAAAAGCTTAGGTATTCTGTACAGATCTTACAAAATAAAGACATAAATAAATAAAAAGATCTTATATAATAACAAATTTAATGATCTAAGTTAGTGAAAAATCAGACAGAAATCACAAATCTTGGCAATTAGCAGTAAACATAATTATTGTCAAAGCCTACAATGTAAACAAACCTTAGTGATGAGCGGATAAGGTATCAGTGGTGCCACCGGAAATCTGCGGAAAATCTGCGGAAAAATCCACAAAGACTTTAAGAAAAAAAGCACAAGAGTTCATATTCTGCAAAACAATGCTCTATATACTGTAAGTAATGCAAGATTTCTGTGACTTTTGATTTCAAATTACTTAACTAAAAAAAAAAAAGATTTACTCTCTCTAACTCTTCCCATTAATCCACCACCTCCTCTCCTTCTAACACCTGCAAGCAATGGAATAAGGAGGGGTCTCATACTAATGAGACTGTTCCCTTGATGCTCTCCCTCAAAGATGGAGGAAACAATCATACCAAGAAAATGTACCAATAATTCCCGCCATAGAGCAGGATTTCTTTGATCTTCTCCTCCCAGCCCATATCAACCAAATGTCTAGTTATTTTCTCCTTTACCATTAATGGCAGAGAAAGAACACTCTACAGGCCTCGATTACTCTGTACCTGCCTAACTCTACCAATTACCATTCCCAACTATCAGCATTTCACCAGACAGGTTTTTATGACCATGTGAAGAAGAACGAGCCAAGTAATAACAGAAATGTATTTGGCCACAAAGAAAATTGAAGATGACCTACTAAGGCAATGAAATCCAAAATAGTTTGAACTGTATCTGCCAGTTAAATCTCATGTTCTGTTATTAAATCACGTTCCAGAGTACTTTATGTTATATGCAATCCATGCACATAACATACTTCCAATACTTTTAAAGAATACTCGTCATAATTTCGAGTATAAGAAAACCAAACATTTTCTTTTAACCTGGACTCCCTGTTCAACTAGCTTGGTCTGACAAAGAGTGGTGATAATATAATACACCAAGAAGTGTTTCATCTAGTGCTGCTCTTTCACAGTCCTCCAGTTCCAAATTTGAACAGCATTATTGTCCACAGAGGGAAATGAGACATAGTTTATATCCTCAATGAATGAGACCGGCATCCTGCTTGAAGCAGAGACAGAACAAGGATAATTAGGTAGTACGGCTATGAAGGGGTTGGCATTGTTTTGCCTAACAAAAACAAAAGCAAAGATAAAAATATCTTACTTTACCCCTTCATATGAGTTCCTACACTTCATCACTCAAATTTTTTTTTTCTTAATTTGAATCCACAGATAAGCACAAGCTTCCATGCCAGTGCATTTCAAACACAGAAACAGGAATGTTTTGGTAAAAAACTTAGGAAGTTAATCGGTAAAACGTGGTCAAGTTAGGCTTAACATATTGTTATAAATGCTAGTCATTCTGCTTTCCCATCAAAAGTTGAAATGTAAAAAGCACAAAAGTGACACTAAAAAAGTAAACTGTAGAAATGACTCTTGTCAGAAATCAGTAACACATACGTCCTCCTTCTTTTCCTTTTTCTTCTTCCTGGGATGAGAGTCAGATTCTTGTGAAGGGGCATTGAGCTCGCTGGAGTATTCTCGTATTAAAACTTCAATGGCCCCTTTGATCATTTGATCTCTTCTCTTAGTTTCTTCATCTAAGGCTTCTTCATCATCATTAGTGACAGTTTCTGGCCTGGCATTCTTAAAAAATAATAATAATAACAAGGCAAATTCAGGAGTGGGAGGGGGGGTAAATCAAACAAGAAAATCATTCTAAATCGAGTTAATATACAAAACAAACATGTTTTCTCCAAAACAGCACTGTAGTCCTTTTAAACACAGATTTGATTTTGTTCTTAACTTTATAAAACTAGACTTGTTTTATTGTTTTTTTCCTTAAATACCGGTATTTCATCATTTTCTTTTCCTTCCTTCCCTTAATAACTAAGTCTGACCCCTAACCAACTACAGAAAGATTAAATCACAGGACTAGTACACTGCACAAAATATCTGGCAAGCTTTCACAATTCTTCAGATTGTCTTGCTCAATACTTGAACAAAAAGACTTTTACTAAGAAATTAACTTCTTCAAAAGTTGAAACTTTAAGTGAAAAAAAGCAAAATCCAGTTTTATGTACACTATGCTATCACTATTTGAAACAAAAGCACGTGTAGGGTGAACAAACAAAAAAACACTAGATAGCTTTATACAACAAAATGCAAGCATGAGATAGGTCAGGGGCTGAAATGATGGCTTTTTCCCCTTCTGCTTCCTATCTCTATATGTGGGAATATTATTTATAGGAATCATATACACTAAGAAGGAATCAACTCAAAGCCCTGCTCAAGTCTTTCTCATGACTTGCATGTGTAACTTTATAAAATATAAAAATACAAAATTCATTTTATAATGTTTCTCACAAATAAGCTCCTGACTATAAGACTTCATTATTTTTAAAAAGTCAATTGCTATCTGCGTTAATGTGGGGGGAAAATTACTAGCTTCTAATGTGCTATTTTTCTTGTTTCTAAGTTTTATTGCAAGTCCCCTAGTAAAGGAATTAGCCCAGTTCAAAGCAAAAATTTAGAGAATGACCTAAAAACATTGGATAATTTCCAGTTACTCTCGACTCCCCTCTTCTTAAAACTTATAAAGGTGGAAGAGTATGACAAAGAAGCAACAAGATAAACATAAAGGTCTATGTGTACAAAAACTTCTAACTTAAAACTATATACACATGCATACCCCAAAGTATTTATCAATTTAATTGGTAAAAGTATACCATACACATTTTTAGATATACAAACATGAACAATGCTCTTCTGCACAAATGTGGGCTCCTGGTCACAACTCTATTATGAGTTTCATGCCTTGTGGTATATAAGCTAGGAGTGATTTCTTCACCACCAGCATTCTGAAAGCTATCTCCAACGAATACTTATTCAACAGCATCTATTTCTTAATAACTATGCTCAACAAATTAAGTGCCTACTGTGTGCAAGATTCTATGCTAGAAGGCAAAAAATTCAAAATTGAAAAAGGAATAACTTTGCCCTAAACCATTTAACAAAAAAAGCTAACAGGTTATGGCAGAGATAATTCCATTTAGGTCACTGTGGTATTATAAAACTAACCACTCTAAGAGTTCCTTACTTTCTCAAATCTGCTTCTTCATCCAGTCTTCTTGTAGCCAACTTTCTACTTGGCATCTTAGATAAAGACAAGATGCTTTACCCAAGGACTGTAATTAAATTGTTAAATTCACCAAAAATGTTGTAAACTATAATTGTGGTGAGGTGCTTTCTTACTTTAATAATATATCACAATAAGGTCTTTATGAAGCTTTCACTAAAATACCTTCAGTAAAACTCTTTTTCTGTATTCATTTTAAATTAAAGAATGAACACTTCAGTAACTTGTCATTGAAACTGTAGGTGATGAGACACACGCACATGGCTATTTCAGCCCAAATCCTCAGCTGCTGAGACCTAAATTCTTTACTGTGGAGAGTATCCAGGCCGTCTTTAGCTTTTCCCTCTTACATTCTAAATTCCTTTCCATGAACTCCCTCCATCTCCATGCTCTTCTAAGCATAAGGATAAAGTGGGGTTAATAAATACAAAGGGAGGACATGGTTCCATAATGTAGTGGTTAGCCTGTCTGTTTTACATGCAGAAGGTCCTGGGTTCGCACCCCAGTGGAGCCATGGTCCATGGTCTATGGCCATGCCGCCCTGAACAAGCTTGATGTCTGATCTTGGAAGCTAAGCAGGGTCGGGCCTGGTTAGTACTTAGATGGGAGACCACCTAGGAAGACCAGGTGCTGTAGGCATAAATAATAAAAACATAGGCCTACTCATCAAAAAATACTTATAGCCCCTAAATTCCTTACTACCACCAGCCTAAATTAAAATTTCAAAATTAGCAGAGCTGGTCTTACCTAAATTAGAAATACAGCATTTGGAATGAACTAATTCACACTATCTTGCAAATGACTATTGCCCTCTGATCTCTAAAGAAAATGTACGTTTAGAAGGAAAAATTAGTCCAAATCTCTTACTGTAAGAAAAACAAAAATAAACAGATATGTCATGGAATGAAAAGTTATTTTTAGTTTCAACTTGCTCTATCTCTGGGTCCTCAACCATAAACAATTTTCCGATTTCCAGTCTCTCCTTCCACTTAATAAACTGAAAGCACATTCAATAATACTGAGCAGTAAAAGGTGAAGAACAGGATTACAGAAATCAACTGAAAATCTGAGATGTTTGTGTGGTCCACCTAGTTGGTTCTTTTCAGAGGAATTAAAAAGCTTCAAAAGTAAAGCCACTGGTTGTAAAGCTGAAAAACAGCTCTTCTCTTGGGCATTGACTTCTAGAATCCAAAACAAGAACTTCTCTGGAAACTTAATCATATACAGAGCTCCTCCGTCCCCTTTTTTTTTTGAGAAAGTGCAGATTTAGCCAGACTAATTTCCAGGCAAAGATGTGAAAATGTTCCTCCCTACAGCCATCTGTCATAAATTAAAATGTAATGTAAGTGGCTCTTTCCAAAGATTACCTGTACTTCCAATACTTGTCAGAATTTAACAAGTAGCTCTACCTCTACTGTTGAACAGCCAGAAAGTAACAGGAGATGGACTGGTCAGCACTGCTACCCCTAATGAAAAATTTTTACTAAACGTCAAAAGTTGTTTCCACAAATTCTACAATATCTATATGAAACTTTCAATCAAGCCATTAGACGAGACACATAATTCCTCTTAAAATCCTAAGTCAGGAAAAATATCTCACTCTCTAGATAAGCTCGTGTTTCTTTTCAGTCAAAAAGAACTACAGAACTTATTGTGTTTTCTCTTCTGCCTGGAAGTCAGGAAAATGCCTAAATAAATAACATACAAGTTTCTCAATGTCTCAATCTTATATCCACCTTAAGTCCTCTAAATTTCTCCAAAGAATCAAAATAAAGGAGAAAAAAAAATCTCATATTTTACCTATAATAAAATGACAATTCTTCAATCTACTCCACAATACACTTATTTGAAACACTTTTTAAATCCAATTGTTGCTTAACTTTTTCTTTTTACCAATATTGTTGAGGAAAATTAACATTCCAGGAAAATATGTCATGTTTGTCTTGTGACTTCAATCATCTGGGCAGCATGCCAACAATACCTAGCAGTCATGTCTTTTAATTTTTTTAAATTTCATTTTGTCTGAAACAATTGTTGTTTTTATTAGAGGTGGCTACAATTCCATTTTTAAAGAAAGATATAAACATTTAAATTTTGGTCCCTCTAGCTAATAATTACAAATAAAATCAGTCACAATTATGCATTTCCTTATTTACATAACGTGTTCAGAGTATACCATCTGCAAATGCTTGAAATTAAAACATCTCACGAGTTAATGATTAAACACAGTAAAACAATGAGTCCCAGGAAATTATACAAAAACACTGAAGATATCGAATACATGCTTTTTTTAAAATAAGAATTCAGTTATTATAGCAAAGAAAATCTGCGAAGTCTTGTTGCAGTTGTTTTTCTTAAGGTTTTAGTAATGTGACAGGCAACACTGCTGATAGATACAATTTGCACCCCAGAGAAATTATATTATTTCCTTATATAGCTAAGTAAGAACAGTAAGATTATCTGGAGAGCAATGTAAATTACAACTCTTATTCAATAAATGTTCATTCTATTCTTGCTATGGGCAAGACATTAACCTAGGTTCTATGGAGGTACAAGATGAAGAGACACAGTCTGTGAACTTACTCTCCTATCTTGCGATCAGAGATTGGTGGGAGGATATGAGAATGAATGAAACAGTAGAAAGGGCTGTGAGAGACAGAGACATAAACAATATATACTACAAAGCAGACTGACATAACAGCAGTAAAAACCTGCTTGATATAGAAAAGAGGATTTAATTCTGCTGGAGAGGAACCAAGGGGTAGGACTGACAAAGGCTATATGAATCAAGTAACATTTTAATTTTACTAACTATATATATAGAATTTCAACAGGGAGCTTGGATAGGCAACAAGGACATGAGATGTCAGCAGAGCACAAAGGAAGTTTGTATGGATACATGACTGAATGGAGAACTGATGGGGGATGCTAGAAAGGTAGACTGGAGCAAGCCCTGAATGCCATGCTAAGAATATGGGCTTTAAACTGTAAGAAACTCAAAACCATCAAGAATGTATGAGTCACGGTGTTTACATAATTATACTTATGTTTTAGAAATATAGGCAGTACTGTAAGTCAGATGAGAGGAAACTAAACGCAGAGGAAACAGTTAAAATATTATTAAAGACCCAAAGAAAGACAGGAAGTAAGAAAAACATACCCCATTAGAAGCTTTCTTCTTTGCTTTCCATTCATCCAGTTGTGCTTTTGTCTTTGCATCAACTTTAACAAGTAGCTTTTTCTCTCCAATTTGTAGGTCATGCAATAACCTGAGTGCACGGAGGGTAGATTCAGGCTCCTTATACTCACAGAATCCAAAGGCTAGCAATAGATGTAAAGAATTAAGTGAAATATCAATACAATTATGAAAAAGAAAAATGTTTATGAAAAATTAGGAGATCAAACGTTATAATACTGTACAAAGTATTATTCATGTTGTCACTCTTCCCTTTCCTTCGATTACTTTTGATAAGAATTTCACTTTTACAGAGAGAAGACAAAAAAGAGAAGACAAAAACAGAGGAAAGGAAAAAAATTCAAGTCAGGCAAACTTCTAAATAAGTGCTGATATAATAATTAGTAAAATCAGCAAATTTCATGATTGAGTCTGTTTTACTACATGAATTCATCTATCCAGACTTCCTAACAGCTAGAAATAAGTGAGAACAAGCTGCATGAATGTAAATAAAACACTTTTCTGAGACATTAAATTATAAAAGTAATTATCTTATATCCTAGTTACCCATCTAATTTTTCTAAACCTGTTTCATTTTTATAAATAGTCTCACTATTATTACCAGGACTTTAAATCAGAGATATTAAACAAAATTAAATTTAAAGTGTAATCTAAAAATTGAAAGTAAAATTAAATTAATACAACTATGTATACAGTTAATGACAGCTTCACACGAAGAGAAACTATTCTGAGTGATTTTAAAATAGTAAATTTGACCATACATTTTTATTGTGATATATCCTAAGGACAAAAAGATCTATCAATAAAAAATTTTTTTTTTCAATAATCATATTGTTGATGATAGTGTTGGTGCTACTTGTCTTAAAATGTATATGAAATGTGTGGTGAAGCAAGCCAGTAATTTTTTAATAGTCTATCATCTCAGGGGTCCTTGAAACTCAGGATTCCCAGTGTAGGAGAATGTAAATATAGGTATGTGACAGAAAAAGTTAAATAAAAACCTTTTAGTCCTGAATTTGAATTAACGTACATCAGAAAATCCAACTTGGAGAGGCAACTAACTTACGACAGCTTAAGCTTCGCTAGCGATAATAGCAATTAATCCATATTAAATATAACAAATTGAACATGCTTCACTCAATCTGTAAGTTCAAAATGATTCTTAAAAAAAAAGGTTATTGCTAGAGGATGTTAAAGACACAAGTTCATTCTTTTGAAAAATGAAATGAAAACCAAAGCATTTATCTTGTTTTTTTTAAATATAAATTATAACTCTTATTAACCAAATAGTAGATGGAGGGGAAAGTTTATCCTTATAGAAGTACTCTAATAAGTAAAGAATATTTATTCTCCAATGACAGAATGATAGAACTCAGCAAAACAGACTCTTTTGCAACCTCCAAATGAATGAATCAACCTAGGCGTTGACAATCAACAGCTGCTACCATAAAAAAAAGATAGCCCAACATGTGTCTTTATGAAAGAAAGCTACCTTTAGAGATTTTTTTAACAAATAAAAGCATCAACAAAAATAATAAACTCCAATCTGATAAAGTCTCAAGATACAACCACCAATTTACATAAAATACAGAGGGTAGAGGTACACGGCACATTATATTACTGGAGCTGCAACTAGCAAATCCAGACTAAAGAAATACAAGGCAAATGACCCAGTTTCAACATATAATTGCCAGAGAAAAGAAAAATTTAAAATATTGACATTTAAAAAATATGTCAACTGTTTGCAATGTGTGCATCTTATATGGATCCTAAATCAAACAAACTATAAACGTTGACATTTGAGGCAACTGGACATCTGAATGTTGACTGAATACTGACCTAATGTTGGACATCTCAGTAATGACTTAATAACATTAAGAAAAATAGTTAATTATTTTAGGTCTTATAATAGTATGGATTTTTTTTAAAGCCTTTATCTTTTAGAGACGCATACTAAAATATTTATAGACAAAATAATCTAGTGCTTAAAAATAATAAAAGGAGGAAATGGGTAGGGTACAGGTTAAGCACAATTGGCCATGAGTTGATAAATGTTAAAGCCAGGTGATGAGTACATGGGAGTTGACAATGCTATTCTAATTTTATATATATATATATATATATTTTTTTTTACGTAATAAAAAGTGTTTAAAGAATGTGATTTATGCAGGCTAAAATGATTTCAATAAATAAAGAAGAGTACCCTACCTTGAAGTTTTCCAGATGCACCTTGTACTCTCTTCCAGCTTAAAACCAAGCCACATTTCTTAAAAATGAAAAAAAAAATTGTTACTACTTAACAAAATAACTTATAATACAAATAAGAGCAGTTATGTTCCCACTAGGAAAAAAATACAAACAAACAAAAAAATCATACCACAAATAAATTTCTGAAAATTCTCTCAATTCCCACAAAGCCATTATATGACAGAAATATGTAACAATTTTTTAAAATATAAATTCATACTGATTCTTATTTGCAGAAAATTGCATTTTACAGCATTATGTATATATTAAAAATATATGAAAACCCCAAATGCCCAATAGCTAAAACTATAGTAAATTCAAGTAAATAAGAAGTCTATAAAGATGTTTTAAAATACATGTATACATTATAAAGGATTTTTAATGACATGGGAAAATGCTTGATACGGAATGCAAAAACAACATGAGGCATGAAAACTGCAAATATATAGTAAGATTTTAATTATGTAAAGAAAAAGAATTTTCATAAAATGATCAGAAACATTCCAAAATGTTAATGGAGCAGGTTGTCTGAAAGCTGGGATTTTATTACAACTTGCTTACTTTCCAGTTTTAAAACATTATCTCTAATTATTAAAAAACTAGAAGGTTAAAAAAGTTATCTGTGGAAAATAATAACTAAAGATTGCCTGTCAAAGACCAGAATGAAATTTTCAGATCTACTTTTAGAGAAACTACTAAAATAATAATCAAAGACTATGAAAGATAAAAACTCAAGGTCTAATATAGCATGAGGAAACAACAGAATTCTACAAAATTGTGAAAAAACAAATGGATGATAACTCATTCAATAGAGCAAAGAAAGCTGTAACTGCAAGTGTCTATAGAGGCAGATACTTATGAAAAAGAATTTGGCTAATTGATTCTACAAAGCTAAGTGGATCTGGACTAGAGGTTCAAAAAAAGGGTACACTGGAAATGGGGTTGAGTAAGTAACAAGGGGAGAAAGTAAAGGTATAAGAAATGCTTGAACTCAAGTCCTTCACTCCCAACCCATACATGAAACTGAGAAGTTTTCTCGAGAAACCAACCTCAAAAAAAAAAAGATTACTAATATTTAAAACCTCTGGCTGGTGGCTAGTTTTCCCTATAACGATGCCCCACATTTTACAAACTCAGCTTATGCACACGAAAGTCTTTTAATTCCTAACTTTTAAATATGAACAGACACTCGAGGATCACCAGATGTTTAAAGGAAGCCTTAAAAGTGAAAGAAATGAAAGGAAGAAAAGAGATAAATTCAGGAATCTAAAGAAAGCTTAAAAACAAATCACTTTGCTGCATGTATAAATCAAGAACCAGCTTTTAAAACGGATGTTTCAGGTTGAAAAAAATACACATGTCCACACAAAAACGTGTACACAAATATTCACAGCACCATTATTCATAATAACCAAAAAATGCAAGCAACCCAATTGTCTTATCAACTGATGAATGAATAAACAAAATGGAATATTTGGCCATTTAAAGAAATGAAATACCCATACAAACTATAATATAGATGTACCTTGAAAACGTTATGTTAAGTGAAAGACAAAACAAAAAAGGCCACATACTTTATGATTCTGTTACATAAAATGCCCAGAACAGGAAAATCCAAAGAAACAGAAAAAATAGTTGCCAGAAGCTACGGTGAAGAGAAAATGGGAGGTGACCGTTAATGTTTACAGGGTTTCTATTTGGGGTGATGAAAATGCTCTAGAATTAGTGGTGGTGTTTTTACCACTTTCTGAATATACTAAAAACCACTCAATTGTACATTATGAAAGGATGAATTTTATGGTATAAATTATATCTCAACAAAGACGTTTAAAAACGGCCTCCCAATGTCCACTTTGGGAAAAAATTGGTATTGTCTTATAAAACTGAAGATAAGCATACCCTAACTTAGAAATTCCACTTCTAAGAGAATACATGATTTTTTCAGGTTCACCTATGAAGACATGGTATTACCAGCAGTAATATTAAAGCAAAACGTAGTATCAAAAAATGGAAATAATTCACATGATCATCAGTTGAAAACTGACAATTTATGGTGTATTTCTACAACGCAATGGTATATAACAATCAAAAGTAAATAAAGCTACATATATGTTAGGTGAAAAAAGGAAGTTATGAAGGAATACAGAATTAAAACTTGTAAATTATAAATTTTAATGAATATAAGTATGTAATTAAAGAAAAAAATATGCACAGAAATGATAAGTGCACATTGAGGACAGTAGATTACCTCTGTGGAAGAATTGGGAACTGGGGTCTTCAATTGTAATGTTTTATTTCTTTGAGGAAAAATCTAAAGCTAATTATCAGAAAATATTAAGATCTGACAAAGCTAGGTTTTGTGAATGTTTACTTTCCAAATATTTTTTAATGTAAGGATCACATAATTTACAAAACAGAAATGGTAATAATGTATATTACTTATAAAATCAAGAAGGAAAGTTTAAAAATGACTTCTGTGAGATATGGTGGATATTATGAAGGGAGTGCGAACAGGCACTGTCATTTTTCATTATAAAATCAGTATTCCTTCACTTAATAATGTGTATATATCACCAAGATAAAATTTACAAAACTAAGACCAAAAAAAAAAAATCAATGACTTCAAGTCAAAAGAATGAAAGAACTTATGCTCAGAATAAAAACTTTAAAAAGGAATCAGTCGATCATTGTTTAAAGGTTGCTGGGGAAAAAGATTAATTATTAATTATTAATGACAAAGGCAGAAAGATCTCACAATGGAGAGATCCCACCACCTAAACCAAGGAGTAACTAACCACCACCACAAGGACGGAGACATCATGTGCCTTTTGCTATGCAGCACTGAGAACATTACATCACCCACGAAGTATTCTTGCAAAAAATGCTTACTCTGAATATAACTATAAGCAAACAATCACTCAAATTCAAATTGGAGAGACATTCTGGGACTCTTCAAAAATATCAATGAAAGACAAAAACAAAACAAGCACACCAACAAAAAGGCTGAGAACTGTTCCATTAAAGAAACTTTCTAGAGGTGTGACAATTAAATGCAACATATAATCCTTGATTGGATCATAGATCCAAAACAAAAATAGCTATTTTGTAAAGTATTGGAAAAATTAAATAAGAATTATAGGCATATTAGTTAACAATATTATATCATCTTTAAATTTCTTAAGTATAACAATGATTTAGTGATCACGTAGGTGAATGTCTTTGGTCTTTAGGAGACACAAGAAGTATTTAAAGGTGAAATGTCATGCCACGATTTACTCTCAAATTATTCAGGAAAAAAGTATGCAGCATGTGTGTATAAAGTAAATGTAGCAAAATGTGTTCAAGGGTGCTCATTGTACTATTTGAAATTTTTCAAAATAAAATGGAGAAAATAATCAGAATCCTCTTTCTGCTTTTCCTAAGTTTTAAATTTATAATTTAAAAACTTTAAATAAAAAAGTTTTACTTACAGCAAGGAGCTGTCTTATAAGCATGTCTGAGGCTTTCTCAGAAATGTTGCCAACAAAAACCGTAGTAGTGGGACCACAATTTTCATCATTTTCTTTAGTCTTTAGGCCTGGATGATCTTTTCTTGCTCCCAAATGCTTTCCAACCATGGACACAGTGGGTACTAAGACCTAGAATGAAGAAAGGCAATAAAATTGGATCTGGCAGTTAAATTTCCTATTACGTTTAATAAGATATAATAGATATTATGAGGGAGTGAATACGGTAACATTAGGCTAAAAACATTAATGTTAAAGGTAGTAAAAATATAGCACATCATTAATAAAAGGTCTATATACTTAATCAAAAGCTCCTAAGGCACACAGGATTTTTCATTAGTGACAAACTTCCACTACTAGATTACCTATCTTTTAAAAACTTGGAAAAGCAAATAAAAATAACTTAGAAACTTTTTTACGTTTAATACAATTTTTAAATGTTTAGGACATCAATAAATTGTTTAAAACTATCAAATATATACAGAAGTTTCTTCACAACTCTACTCTGTACTAGTATAAAGGCGAATTTCCATTATCCCTAATCCTCTTGCACAATTTTCAAATACTCCCCCCATTTAAATTTTACCTTTTATCAGTTTATCAGTTACTCATATTTCTATCTTATTTTCCTTTTGTAACTTTCAACTTCTCAGAGGAAGGAACAGTCTTACTCATCATTTTATCTGGAACTGAATTTAGCAAAATACCCACAGTAGGCACTGATTAAGTAGCAGTGAACTGAGGGAGCTGCTCCAAACTCTAAATGCTACCTTTTCCTAGGCTAAAATGCAAGAGGATAAGAGTACCTGCCACGTGGAACTTTTCCAAAATAGCCAAACAATGGGTGTCTAATGCAAAAAAAGCTGACTCTCACTTTGGTCTACAGAACCATATCTTCTTAGTGGTGTGCTTCACAGCAGATTCCTGTTTGCCCACGCATCTTCCTTTTAATGTGAATAAAATCACTCCCCTCCCTTTTCAAAACCCACAGGTAGGAAAAAAGTTGTAAGTATTGAGATGTACCCTCCCTCACAGTTGAATTCTAAATGAAATCTGACATTCTACCAATAAACTCAAAGAAATACAAACTTTAATAAATGCGGAGAATTAAGATTCAAAATCCAAGACTGAATAATGAAATACTTCAGCAGAGAAAAGGCTTCAGTATAATTTGACAAAGCTTGAAGTTATACTAAGGAACAGAAAAAAAAAAAAATAGCTTGGAAGACGCTAAAAATTAGGTAGATAGGAAGAAAGAGTAGAAATATATTCAATATAAATTACATTTCAAAATTTAAATTTCTGCTAGGGGAAAAAATAAATTAAATCTAAAATAACAAAATAAATTAAATAAATTAATTAAATCTAAAATAACAATAATGAAGAGTCCAGAGATTAAGAGAAACACCATAAAACTATTTAGGGAACATATTTTAGGGACTGCACATATGTATGGCTGAATGAAAATGTTACTTAATCAATAAATCATTATGATATAAATGGATGCTTGCTTCCTATTATTCTATTAAACGCTTAAAATAATTTATCTAAGTTATAAATTTTTTTAGCTTTCAAAGCAGTACTACTACTATATCTCCTAATTCCTCCTTAAAATTATACTTACAGTTGGAGCAGGAGCCATAATGCTCATTGGTACAGGAATCATTGGGGTTCCTAAGAAAAAAAGCATGAGTTGTAAGCATACAATTATATATGACTGTATCTATATCAACTATACGTCATACATTCAAGAACCCTCACTCACAGTTAATTTAAATGGAAATGTAAGACTAATGAAACATTAATGAATGCCTTATTTTCAAGAGCAATGTGATATCCGGTCAATCTATGTAAGCTTACATACAACAAACTATTCTCAAAGCAAAAAGGCTACCACAATATGCTTTTGCATTAAGCAGTATAAAATTCTGTATAGATATTGATTCACGTTCATCTGATTCAATACAATTCTCAAAATCAGCTACTTTCAAAAATACAGATTCACTTATGTGTGAACAATAGTATTAATGAATCCTTTAAAAGTAAAAACAAATCCTTTGAAAGTTTTTTAAGTATCAAATGAGAAATTAATCCAGAAACCTAGGAAGAATCTTGTTATTCCAGGTCTTTAATAAAAATAAAAATCATGCAAAAAATAAGATCAGTAATCTCAGTCATTGTCAAAAAAACCCCTCTAAGACAAGTATCTGCTGCTCTGAGGATTTAGGAGCTGTCACTGGGCTCCTACTGACATCTGCATTTTTGTTTTCAACTACACTATTTACTAATCAATACCTGATGTACTGAGAGTACTTGTGCACATAACTAATGCAGAATTCTTACTGTTTGAGGATGAAAAAAATTTTTTGCATTGAGGGCAGAGTCAGTGAAAGATCTGTCTACTTTTCCAATATAAATTTAAAAATGCATCTAAATACATCTCAATTAGTTCTGAAATTGCTCTTCAGTTTAAATTTAGCATCAGTTTAAGATAACTATCCAAGACTGGAAATTAATTCTTAAACATTTAACGCTATTATTTTCCAAAATAATTTATTTAAAATAACTTGTTTTGTAAAAAACAAAAAATCGAGATTGCTATCGATAAACCTACAAAAGATTGTACAAAATAAAAAAAAATAGGCCTCAGAATCAAACTTAGGTTTAATTCTTAGTTCTATCACTTTCAGTTATGTAACCTTGGGCAAGCTCTTTAACATCAACTCAGTTTTCTCAATTCAGAATGCCTGTGATATTATCTGAGATCATTTATGTGGAGCACTTAAAATACAATGCGTGCTCAAAACTACTATAATTAATCAGTTCATAGCTAAATTTTTAACTTTGCAAAAACAAATGCTCCTCATCCATAGGTAAACAAACTTTCTATTAAACATTCAGAAAAAGACACTGAAAACTTTTTTCCCCTTTTTAATAGTTACTAAAAGGTTGTTTCTTACCTCAACATGCAATGTAGAATTCACACTTAAAAATATATTGCTATTCGTTATAAAGATCTACGCATGCTAAAGTGAAAAAAAGCAAGTGCACAAAGTGAACAGTGTTATTACTAGCTGAGTTTTTCAAAAGCAGACATGGGGAAAGCACAAATGAGCCAACACACTGGGATATGCACACCATAGTTCTGGAGAGTTTACTAGAAACTGACAAGAAAAACTATCTTTGGGGAAAGGGACTCTCAGTAACTGTGAGGGGAAAAAACTCTGTTTTTCTACATGCATGCATTATTTTTTAAGGAAAAATTATGCTTATTTTTAAAATTTCTTTTCTAACTTAGTATCTGTGATTGCCACATACATCATCTCACTTAGAGTTCAATTAATTGCATTTACTAGATGGGTATTGTACTCTTGAATTATTATACTGGTTTAGCATAGTGTTTCATTTTTTACCTTTTAAAGTATTGATGCTGCACAAAGAATTCAGGTAGTGAATGAGCTGCAAGTAAAATCTGATTTATCACCCATGTATACTTCCCTAAACAGAAACAATACTGTGTGCTGTTAGAAATGGAATCAGAATTGTTTAACAGCATTACCACTCTAAACAAATGCCAAAAGTACGGCACTGACCAAACAGGCAAAGAGAAATACTGAAAATCTGGTTTTGAGGTTTGTTGATTCATCTTAAAAACTATGCAGAGAGTAGCCTTAAGAGAAACATGTCCCATTTATCTTTTACTTCTATTTAAAATCTGCTATAGTGATCATCAGAAAATGTTACATTTACAGTATTCTTTTAAAATTCAAAGGATTTAAAATCCTGTCTATAAAACCAATCTACTAAAATTAAGGCACTGATTTTTATTGTCACCTGTAGAGAATAAACTATTCTTCCCTGTAACATAAGTGCTTTTTAAAAAGTATCATGGTTACTAGTAAGGGCTATCAAAAAACAGATCTCATAATCATGAGACTATGAATTTATGAAAATCAAGATATTTGGACACCCCCCAAAAAAACTGATGCCCAAATGAAAGTGCTCAGGACACTGTCCTTAGGTTAATCTGTTTGATGGTTGACAACTAACTTTATTCAGTTTTCTGTTAACATTATTTTCTTAACCCCCTTTTCAGTGGAAATTCCTTCATAGTCCATTAGAGAGCATGTAAATAACTGTTACATGGGATAATAAACTGATAGCATTTAAACTTTCATACCACACCACAGCAGGCAGTTAACAAATACACATCCATGATTATCTACAACAAATAAAAACATCCTGCTGTAGACGTAAGTGTATTAAAAACTTGCCCAAGTATCGTATTCTACTATATGATATGTGTTTAAGTAATTGTTCTGATTTTTTAAATCTATGATTCACCAAAATTCTTGAAGTTTTAAATGACATTCCAGAAAAACTGCCATGTTTATCTTGTTGCTTATCACATCTATTCCAATACTGCTATGTACTTGGTCTAGGAGGTCACCAAAGCTGAGCCTCTGTAATGTACATATGAATTAACAACCTATCATGTGAGCCGAATGCAAAGTATTTCTGATTTTGTAACAGTCGAGCTCTTTAATAAAACATTGTAATTTCAAATAAATAATCCAATAGTTATAAACTGGTCCCTGATGTAACTTTCCTTAAATATTTCTGGATGATTTACAAGATCATTTAATGATTCCAACTTGAATTACATGAATTCTATGTTGAAATATTTCTAACACGTAAATTAAAAAGAGCTCTTAGATACTATCTTTTGGAAGGGAAAATGATTTTATATGAAATGTTATCAACTCAATTAAAATATAAAAATACCTGAACTATCATCCATAAACCAAAGGAAAACTTTCTCTCAAGCCAAGCAACATTAATTACAGATCAAGATAATGGTTCTCAAATGTAGGTTCTCTTAACTATGGTTAAATGGGTGCCTAGGAATCACCTGTGAACTTGAAAAACTAAAGATTCTTGAGCTCCAATTTCTGAGGATCTGATTCAGTGGGGTGAGGTGGGGCCTGAAATTTTATTTTTTATCTCACAGAACTTTGGAGAAAAGAAGCTTTATACAGTGATTTGGAAAACCTTATATACTGTCAAATATTAAAAAAAAGTAAGACATGGAACAATATATGTTAGTATATATGTTAAATTAAAAAATATTGAAAACTAATGGATAAAAACTATAGACTTATAGAGGCTTATAATATGCATCAGAAAATATCTGGAAAGATAAATAAGAAAGATAAATTAAAAATCCTGGCTTTTCTTCCCTCTTTCAGTAAGGAGATGGTAACAACAGTTACATGGGACTGTGATAAGAAACTTTCACTATATATCTTTGATTTTTTTAACCTTATAATACATTAGTTTTTAAAAATAAAAAATTTAAAAAACTTCCCAAATGATTTTGATATTCAGCCAGATATAAAAACTACTGCCATAGGAAAATGAAACATCAGATTTCCAGATAGATGCTAGCAGGCACCTTTGCTACTAACACAGTCACATATATCATCTTCCTAAAATTAATACTTTAAAGACTAAAGTATGAGATTAAACAACAATATTAACAAACTTACCTGGAGGTACAGGTGGAGGAAAGCCAGGAAACTGTGGGGGTGGGATCCCTGGTGGGAGTGCTGGGATTCCCATGGGAGGGCGATTCAAATGAGGGGGGAAAGACATTCTTACTGCAGCAGTCTAAAAAAAGAAACAACAAATCATTTTATTTGAAAACTTTACAATTTGATATGCCTGGTTTGTTTGCCTTCATTTTTAGAGTATCTGCAAAATTCTAAAGTTTTCTTACCCAAAGGAGTTGGCAAAGACCCTCTTTTCTCTGTCTGTCCATTGAGAATTTTTAAAACTTAGATCTTTTCTAAAATAAGTTCCCAAAATGTACACGATCTAAGTTCAGGATAGACTCCTACAATCATATGGGAATACATATAAAGGAAGAAAAAAATTTTGAGGTTCAGTTAATATCCAAAAATTAAATACCAAACATCAACGATCGTTTTAAACCAAACTCAGAATCCAGGAAGGTATCTAACGCTTATTTTTAAAAAGTGTTCTGATGTATTCATTTTTTAATACATATCAGCACCTTTCGGAAAACTAACGAAGTTACACAGTATTTTTTGATTCAATGTTGGCCATTTCCTCAAATACCAATGACTGTCTCAGTGAACTATAAACCTGAGGGGGGAAATCTTCTCACATTAGGTTACATATAGTAACCATTCAAATATAAAGAGAACATAAATTTGAGACAATGAAAAAAGTCATAATTTTTCTTAAAATTAAAAGCAAACCCCTTAACCATTCTTGAATGAAATTCGATAAATGAATGAAATTCAAGAATCAGATGCTAGCATTTGACAGATTTAAAAACACAAGAACAAACTGAACTGTTTCCCCTGGTTTGTGATATTACTACTTAAAAGAAAATTATTTTTCACTTTGTTAAACAAATGTTAAGTATCTAAGACTTTTCCTCCCC